>NW_027397081.1:7348155-7484132 GCF_003265705.2 Callorhinus ursinus | reverse complement strand
ACCCACCACTCCAGCAACCCTCAGTTTGTTTCCTGAGATTAAGAATTCCTCATATCAGTGAGGTCATATGATACATGTCTTTCTCTGATTGACTTATTTTGCTCAGCATAACACCCTCCAGTTCCATCCATGTCTTTGCAAATGGCAAGATTTCATTCCTTTTGATGGCTGCATAATATTCCATTGTGTATATATACCACATCTTCTTTATCCATTCATCTGTTGATGGACATCTTAGCTCTTTCCACAGTTTGGCTATTGTGGATATTGTTGCTATAAACTTCGGGGTGCACGTACCCCTCCGGATCCCTACATTTGTATCTTTGGGGTAAATACCCAGTAGTGCAACTGCTGGATGTGTATAAAGCCATGAATTCTATGTGCAGTATTCCCCTAGCGCTGGAGTTCTGCTGTTCTCATTGATCGTTAAACTTGGTCTTGGCTGGCTGTTTGTGCTGATCTTCTGGGGGAGGGGCCTGTTGCCGTGGTTCCCAGATGTCTTTGCCGGAGGTGGAATTGCCCCGCCCTTGCCAGTCCAGGCTAAGTCATCTGCTTGGGTTTGCTCTCGGGAGCTTTTTTTCCCTGCAAGCTTTCCATACAGCTTTGGAGGACCAGGGTGAAAATGGCGGCTTCCCAATCTTCACTCTGTAGGAGCCGAGAACTTGGGGGCCCCGCTCCTCAGTGCGCCCCCAGAGAAAAGCAGTCAGTCACTCCTTTGTCCCCGGTCTCTGGCTGCACTCCATGCTCACCCGGCCTGTGACCGAGCGTTTCTATCTCTGGGTCATGATCCCATGTGGAGTCTCCAAACCCAGCAGATCCCTGTGGTGTGCTCCTGGGCAGCTCCTCCCGGGGGAGAAAGGGAAGTCTCCCTGGATCTGCCACTTGTTGGGTCCCTGCTGGAGGAGCAGTGGCCCGACTGTGCCGTGGATCACAGTTTATGGCCACCCCAAGCTGAGAGCCCGCGCCTCGGCTCCGTCTCTGCAGCCGGCTTCCCCACTCCGATACCCGGGAGCTCTGCCGCACTCAGGCTCCCCCGGTCCTTCTGTGACCCCGAGGGTCCTGAGACCACACTGTCCCGCAAGGGTTCCACCCCCAGCTTAGCCACTGGAGTGACGTCCCTCCGTGGAGCCGTCTTCTAAAAGTTCCGATTTTGTGCTCCGTGGCTCTAGCACTTGCTAGAAGTGGCCGACAGAGGCCCCCTCCCCCGCCATCTATCCTCCCGAATATCGCCTCGGATTCACTGCTCCGCACGTCCTACCTTCCAGAAAGTGGTCGCTTTTTTGTTCAGAGAGTTGCCACTATTCTTTTCTTTGATCTCCTGTTGAGTTTGTAGGTGTTCAGAATGGTTTGATCCCTATCCAGCTGAATTCCTGGGACCAGATGAAATCCAGGTCTCCTACTCCTCCGCCATCTTGCTCCGCCCCGCCTGTTAATTTCATCTTAATGTGTCATTTAAAGATACTGTTTTCTTTTTTTAAATCTTAATATTTAATTCAGTGGCCCAAATATTCTGTCATGTCCATGTACAACCAAGACAAATGCATCAATTAAAAAAATTTCCCATATTCTCTTTGAGTCTATTTTTGAACTTTCTAACCCTACTCCATTAATCTATGTGTGGACTCTCTCAACAGTACCACACTCGTGATTATTGTAGATTTATATTATATCTTGAAGTGAGATAGTGACTATTTTTAATTATCAAACTTCCAAGGAAAGGTTAATGTGAAAAAGTAAAGTTAAAAGAAATTCCAAAACTATAGTATCTTTTCTCTTGTGAGTTAAATTTAAGAGAAATGTGGGCAGTATGGACACACATACCTTTAAACACTGTTGTGGCACTGCTTAGTAGAGATTGAAGTTTTGTATCATATGTCAATCTTGAATTTTTGGAGTTTCTTAAAATTCTAGTATAGTTAACAGCATTTTATTAGTTTCAAGTGTACAATATAGTGCTTCAGCACTTCCATACATCACGTGATGCTCATCACAAGGGCCCTCCTTCATCCCCATCACCTGTTTCACCCATTCCCCCACCCATCTCCCCTCTGGAGTTAAGAGTCTGTTTCTTGGTTTGCCTCTCTCTCTTTTTTTCTCCCTTTGCTCATTTGTTTTACTAAATTCCACATATGAGTGAAATCATATGGTATTTGTCTTTCTCTGACTGACTTATTTAGTTTCGCATAAATACTCTCTAGCTCCATCTAAGATATCATTTTTCTGGCTGAATAATATTCCATTTGTGTGTGTGTGTGTGTGTGTGTGTGTACACTTACTACATCTTTCTTATTCATCTTTCAAGAGATACTTAGGCTACTTTCATAGTTTGGCTATTGTAAATAATGCTGCAATAGACATAGGGGTGCATGTATCTCTTTGAAAAAGTCTTTTTGTATTTTGGGGCTAAATACCCTGTAGTAGGATTACTGGGTCATAGGGTAGGTCTATTTTTAACTTTTTGAGGAATCTCCATACTGTGTTGCATAGTGGGTGCAACAGTTTGCATTCCTACCCACAATGCAAGAGGGTTCTTTTTTCTCCACATCCTCACCAACACTTCTTGTTTCCCGTGTAACTGATTTTAGTCATTCGGACAGGTGTGAGGTGATATCTCACTGTGGTTTCGGTTTGCATTTCCCCGATGATGAGTGATGTTGAGCATCTCTTTATGTGTCTGTTGGCCATCTGGATGTCTTCTTTGGAGAAATCTCTGTTCATGTCTTCTACCCACTTTTAAATTGGATTACTTGTTTTTTGGATGTTGAGTTGTGTGAGTTCTTTCTATATTTTGGATACTAACCCTTTATTGGATATGTCATTAGTAAATGTCTTCTCCCATTCCGTAGGTTATCTTTTAGTTTTCTTGGTTGTTTCCTTTGTTGTGCAGAAGCTTTTTATTTTGATGTAGTCTCAATAGTTTATTTTTGCTTTTATTTCCGTTGCTTCAGGAGACATGCCTGGGAAAATGTTGCTATGGCTGATATCAGAGACATTACTGCCTGAGCTCTGTTCTAGGATTTTTATGGGTCTCAGGTCTCACATTTAGTACTTTAATCCATTTTGAGTTTATTTTTATGTATGGTGTAACAAAGTGGTCCAGTTTCATTTTTTTTGCAGGTGTCCAGTTTTTTCAACACCATTTATTGAAAAAAGTGTCTTTTTTTCCATTGGATATTCTTTCCTTCTTTGTTGAACATTAATTGACTATATAATTGAAGGTTTATTTCTGGGTTTTCTCCTCTGTTGCATTGACCTAATGGGTCTCTTTTAGTGCCAGTATCCTACTGTTTTGATTACTATGGCTTTGTAATAGAGCTCCAAGTCTGGAATTGTGATACTTGCAGCTTTGCTATTCTTTTTCAAAATTGCTTTGGCCATGTGGAGTCGCTCGTGGTTCCATATAAATTTTAGGATTGTAGGTTCTAGTTCTATGAAAAATGCTGTTGGTATTTTTTAGGGATTACATTAAATGTGTAGATTGCTTTGGTTGTATAGATATTTTAACAATATTTGTTCTTCCAATCCATGAGCATGAAATGTCTTTCCATTGCTTGTGTCCTCTTCAGTTTCCTTCATCAGTGTTTATTGTTTTCAGAGTACAGGTTTTTCACCTCCTTGGTTAAACTTATTCCTAGATATTTTATTATTTTTGGTGTAATTGTAAATGGCATTGTTTTCTTAATTTCTATTTCTGTTGATTCATTGTTAGTGTATAGAAATGCAACAGATTTCTGTACATTGATTTTGTATCCTGTGACTTTACTTAATTCATTTATCAGTTCTAGTAGCTTTTTGGTGGAGTTTTTAGGGTTTTCTATATTAGCATAATTCATCTACAAATAGTGGCAGTTTTACTTATTTCTTACCAATCTGGATGCCTTCTATTTCTTTTTCTTGTGTGATTTTTGTGGCTAAGACTTCCAGTATTAGGTTGAATAAAAGTGATGAGAATGGACATCCTTGTGTTGTTCCTGACCTTTGGGGAAAGCTCTGTTTTCCCCCATTGAATATAATGTTAGCTGTGGGTTTTTCCTATATGGACTTTATTATGTTGAGGTATATTCCCTCTAACCCTATTTTATTGAGGGCATTTTATCATGAATGGAAGCTGTACTTTGTCAAATTCTTGTTTGGCATCTATTAATATGATCATATGGTTTTTATCCTTTGTCTCATTGGTGTGATGTATCACATTGATTGCTTCGCAAATATTGAACTGCCCTTGCATCCCAGGAATAAATCCCACTTGATCTTGGTGAAGGATTTCTTTAAATGCATTGTTGCATTCAGCTGGCTAGTATTTTGTTGAGGATTTTTACATATATGTTCATTGGAAGTATTGGCCTGTAGTTTATTCTTTCTCTCTCATGCACGTACTCTTTCTCTCTCTCTGTGGTGTGTTTATCTGGTTTTGGTATCAAGGTGATGCAGGTCTCCTAGAATGGATTTGGAATTTTTCCTTCTATATTTCAGAATAGTTTGAGAAGAATAGGTATTAATTCTTCTTTGAATGTTTGGTAGAATTAGCCCATGAAGTTTTCTGGTCCTGGACTGTTGTTCACTGGGAGTTATTTTATTACTTATTGAATCTCCTTGGTGATAATCTGTTCAAATTCTCTATTTCTTCCTGGTTCAGTTTTGGTGGTTATATGTTTCTAGGAATTTATCCATTTCTTCTTGTTTGTCTAATTTGTTGGCATCTAGTTTTTCATAATATTCCCTGAAAATTGTATTTCTGTGGTGTTGGTTATTTCATTTGTGAATTTGAATCCTTTTTCTCTTTTTGATGAGTCTGGCTAGTAGTTTATCAGTTTTATTAATCTTTTCCAAGAACCAGCTCCTGGTTTCATTGACCGGTTCTATTTTTTTTAGTTTCTATGTCATTTATTTCTGCTTTAGTCTTTATCATTTCCTTCCTTCTGCTGGTTTTAGGTTTTGTTCTTTTCTAGCTCTTTTAGGTGTAAGTTAGGTTGTTCGACATTTTTCCTGCTTCTTGAGTAGGTCTGTATTGCTATAAACTTCCCTCTTAGAACTGTTTTTGCTATATCCCAAAGGTTTAGGACTGTTGTGTTTACATTTTTATTTCTTTCCATGTACTTTTTTATTTCTTCTTTGATTTCTTGGTTGACCTATTCATTATTCCTATTCATTATTTAGTAGCATGTTATTTAACCATGTATTTGTGGTCTTTCTAGATTTTTTTCTTGTGGCTGATTTCTAGTTTCATAGCATTGCAGTCAGAAAAGATGCATGGTATGACTTTGATCTTTTTGGTGAGGCTTGTTTTGTGGCCAAATATGTGATCTATTCTGGAGAATGTTCCATGTGCACTTGAAACGAATGTGTATTCCACTGTTTGAAGATGGAGTGTTCTGAATATATCTGTTAAATCCATCTGGTCCAATGTGTCATTCAAAGCCAGTGTTTCCTTATTGATCTTCTGTTTGGATAATCTGCCAATTGATGTAAGTGGAGTGTTAAAGTCCTCTACTATTACTGAATCACTATTGATTAGTTCCTTTATGTTTATTATTAACTGTTTTATGTACTTGGGTGTTCCTATGGTGCATGCATAAATGTTTACAAGTGTTATATCTTCTTGTTGGATTATCCCCTTTATTATTACATCATGCCCATTTCTCTTGTTACAGTCTGTTTTAAGGTCTGTTTTGTCTGATATAAGTATTGCTACTCTGGGTTTCTCTTGACATCCAGTTGCATGATAGATGTTTCTCCATCCCCTCACTTTCAATCTGCAAGTGTCTATAGGTCTGAGATGAGTCTCTTGTAGGGAGCATATAGATGGGTCTTGTTTTTTTATCCACTCTGTCATTCTAGGTCTTTTGATTGGAGCATGTAGTCCATTTCCATTCAAAGTAATTATTGATAGGTATTTATTGTCTTTTTGTTACTTGTTCTGGTGGTGTTTTTGTAGTTTTACTTTGATCCTTTTGCTCTTTCATGGTTTGCTAGTTTTCTTTAGTGATATACTTGGATTCCTTTCTCTTCATTCTTTGCATGTCTATTAGTAGTTTGCGATTTGTGGTTACCATTAGGTTTGTATGTGTCGTCTGCATAGAGCAATCTATATGAAGGTGATGGTTGCTTAACTTTGAACCCATTCTCTATTCCCACCCTCCCCCCTCCCCAACATGTTAGGTATATAATGTCATATTTTACATCTTTTTATTTTGTGAATCCCTTGACTAAATTTTTACAAAAATAAGTATTGCTTTTGTGTTTCCTACTTTTTGTACTGTCACTTATGGTCTTTCCTTTCCACTCAGAGTTCCCTTTAATATTTCTTGCAGGGCTGGTTTAGTGGTCAAGAGTTTTTGTCTAGGAAACTCTTTATCTCTCCTTCTATTCTGAATGACAGCTTGCTGGATAGAGTGTTCTTGGCTGCGGAGTTTTTCCTTTTAGCATAGATATTCTTTGCTATTTGATTTTCTTCCTGAATGTTTTATCTATTAACACAAGTGGGCTGTAAAGTCCCCTACTTTTATTTTATTGCTGTCAATTTCTCCCTTTTTGTCTGTTAATATTTCCTTATGCATGCATTTGCTTTAATATTGAGTGAACTTCTAATTGTTATGCACTATTGTTAGATTGATTATTATTGTGTAATGCTCTTCTTTGTCTCTTGTTACACTTTCTGTTTTAAAGTCTGTTTTGTCTGATGTAAGTATTCCTACCCCGGCCTTTTTTTCCTTTCCTTTACATGGAAGATCTTATTCCATCTGCTTACTTTCAATCTGTATGTTTCTTGAGGTCTGAAATGAGTCTCTTCTGGCAGTATGTAGATGGGTCTTTTTAAAATCTATTCTGTCACCCTGTGTCTTTTGATTGGAGCATTTAAACCACTTAAAGTTACTGCTCTGAGGATCGCTGGAGGGGAGGTGGGTGGGGGTATGGCATAACCGTGGAGGGCGTTAAGGAGGGCACGTGATGTCATGAGCACTGGGGGTGTTGTATACAACTAACTGAACTCTACCTCTGCAACTAATGATACATCATGTTAATTGAATTTAAATAAAAATAAAAATTTAAAATTTATTGTTGATAGGTATTTACTTATTGCCATTTTCTTAATTGTTTTCTGGTTGTTTTTGCTACCCTTTGTTTCTGTTTCTTGCTCTCTTGTGATTTATGAGTTTCTTTAATGTTATGCTTGAGTTTCTTTTTGTATTTTTTCTTTTTTTTAAGATTTTATTTATTTATTTGATAGAGACACAGCGAGAGAGGGAACACAAGCAGGGGGAGTGGGAGAGGGAGAAGCAGGCTTCCCGCGGAGCAGGGAGCCCGATGTGGGACTCGATCCCAGGACCCTGGGGTCATGACCTGAGCCAAAGGCAGATGCTTAATGACTGAGCCACCCAGGTGCCCCTCTTTTTGTATTTTATATACCTTTGGTTTTTGGTTTGGTTTGATGTCACCATGAGGTTCATAGACAACATCCTAAGTCTGTAGTAGTCTATATGAAATTGATAATTACTGAAGTTCAAAAACATTCTTACAGAATTCCATTTTTATGCCCCTCTACATTTTATGTGTATGTTGTCATATTTTGCATCTTTTTATTTCGTAAGTCCCTTAACTAATTTTTTAGGTATAATTGATTTTACCACTTTTGCCTTTTAGCCTTCATCCTAGTTTCATAGTGAATGACCTACTACCTTTACTATGTTTTTAGTCATGAAATTTTTTTCTTTTATAATTCTAATTAAGGCCTTTTCTTTCCACTTAAAGAAGTCCTTTAACAGTTTTTGTAAGGCCGCTTTGTTTGTTTGTTTGTTTTTTGGTGTAAAAAGATGGTTTTATTAAAGCATGGGACAGGACCTGTGGGCAGAAAGAGCTACCTATGTAAGGCTGACTTAATGGTGATAGACTCTTAACTTTTTGTTTGTCTGGGAAACTCTATCTCTCCTTCGATTCTGAATAATAACTTTGCTCAGGATCATATTTTTGGTTGTAGGTTTTTTTCTTTTATGTTGGATATAATCATGCCATTCCTTTCTGGTTGTTGCATTTTCTGCTGGAAAATCAGTGATAGTGTAGCAGTTGATAGGGTTTCCTTTATACATAACTAATTGCTTTTCTCTTGCTGCTTTTAAAATTCTCTCTCCATCTTTAATCTTTGACATTTTAATTATTATACATTGTGGCCTAAACCTCTTTGCATTCATGTTGATTGGATCCCTCTCTGCTTCCTGAAGCTGGATGTCAGTTTCCTTCTCCACATTAGGGAAGTTTTCAGCTCTTATTTCTTCAGATAGATTTTTCTGTCCACTTATTTCTCTTTTCCTTCTGGGACCCCCAAAACATGCGTATTCTCTTGATATTATCCATGAGATCCATTCATTTATCCTCATTTTTAAAATTCTTTTTTTTCTTTTTGCTGTATAGCATGGGTGCTTTCCATTACCCTGTCTTCCAGATCACTGATTCTTTCTTCCACATTCTCTAATCTCTTTGTTGATTACCTCTTGTGTATTTTTCATTTCAGTTATTCTTTGATTCTGATTGTTTCTTGTTTCCATTTGCTATCTCTTTGTTGAAGCTGTCACTGAGTTCATCCGCCTTTGACTCCAGTTGGGTGAGCATCTTTATGACCACTTCTTTGAACTCTTTATTGGGTAGGTTGCTTTTCTCTGTTGCATTTATTCCTTTCTGAGGTTTTATCTTGTTTTATTTGAAGCATATTCCTCGTTCTTGCTTGACTATCTGTGTTTGTTCCTATGAATTATGTGGAATAGCTACTATTGCTAAAATTGAAGGAATGATTTGTGGATGATTGTCCCGTTTGTAGATTTTGTACATTTGGTGATTTTGACTGGCTGGCTGGAGCTGTGGTTGGCATTGGATGGGGGTCCCAGGGCATTCTGTGCTAGAGCCTATATGGTGTGATGGCTGGAGTTGACCTGGCAGTGAGCTGAGGTGATCTCTGGGCTCTCCACACAGAGAGCTCCTGGTTGGACAGCTGAAGCCAATTTGAACATGTTTTGGGCAGTCCCATGGCTCTCTCAGAAATCTGAAGCCTGAGTGGGTGCAACCTGGGTAGTCCCAGGGCTATCTCACAGAGGGCACCCTTTCAGGATATATAAAGCTGGAGTGGGTGCCGGCCAGGGAGGTCCTGGTGCCCTCTGTGCTGAGGATGCCCTGGGTGTACAGTTGAAGCAGAGTGGGTGCAAGCTTCGGTGTCCTGGGTACTCTGTACAGGGGATACCCTTGTGGGGTGGCTGGAGTTGATGCAGCTACAGGCTGGGATATTGTGGCATGCTACAAAAAAGGGGTGCCCTGGCAGGGTGGTGTAGCCAAGGTAGGTGTGGGTGAGGGAATCCTGGTACAATCCTGGCCAGATTGCTGAAACTGAAGTGGGTGCAAGCTTGGGGGGTTCTGGAATGCTCTGTGAGTCGTCTGAAGCTGAGCTAGTATGGGCCTGGGTGTTCCGGGTTGCTTTGTGCCTGTGTCACTTGGGCAAGATGGAGGGAGCTGTAGTTAGTACTGGCCATGGACATCCCGCTGTGGATCACTCTGGGGCTGTCTCGGTGGGATGGCTAGGGTTGGCGTGCCTAGAGGCCCGGGTCTCACTGAACTGGTAGGTCAGCAATGGTGCCCAGACCTGCTCCAGTTCATGCTATCAAGGTGAAGGGGTAATGTAAACAGTGGTGCTTGCCAGTGCCTCTGACCCACAGAGAGCTCCAGTAGCTTCCCTGCCATCTGGCAGAGTTCTAGGGCTGCATCTTTTATAGTCTTTTTTTTTTTTTTAAGGATTTTTATTTATTTATTTGAGAGAGAGAGAATGAGAGAGAGAGCACATGAGATGGGGGGAGGGTCAGAGGGAGAAGCAGACTCCTTGCCAAGCAGGGAGCCTGATGCGGGACTCGATCCCGGGATTCCAGGATCATGACCTGAGCCGAAGGCAGTCGCTTAACCAACTGAGCCACCCAGGCGCCCTATAGTCTTGTTTTTTAAACCACATCTTTTTTCTGTGCCCCAGGGCATCTGGGGCTGATATGGCTAAGGGCCTGGGGCTTGCTGGCTGGGGCATCTGGACCTGTTCCCATCTGCACTATCAAGGTGGAGGGGGTACATACACAGTGCTGCTCACTGGGGTCTTGGGGCCTGCCGTGGGGAAACAGCTGGGGCTGGCTGTGGGCTAGGGTCCTGGGGCTGGCTGGGGTGGCAGGCAGGGGTGGCGGGGGGGGGGCAGGAGGGTGCTAGAACCCTTCTCCTGTGTCTGCCATCAGAGTGGAGGGGGGATACAAGCTGTTGTATTCGCCAGCAGCCCTGACCCCGGAGAGAGTCCCAGCAGCCCCCTTGCCGTTTAGGGCTGGTTCCTTTATATTCTGGTCATCCTTTTCAACTTCAGGTTTTTTTGGGGGGGGTGCCCCAGGGCAGACAGATCTGCTCCGGGTCCCTGAGTCCTTCTCCCCACTGCATGTCCTTTGGTGTGCAGAAGCTGTTCCATCAGCCCTCAGTTCTTCTTCAAGAGGACCTGCTACATGCAGGTGCAGATTTGGGGTGGCTCATGAACATGTGGCGTGTCCATGAAGGAGGTGAGTTCACCACCTTCTGAGTTGCCATCTTGGACCCTCCAACTTTGGAGCAGCAACTTTAGGGCTGGGGGTCAGGAAGGCTTTGAGGACAGACTGAAGAAGTACAGGAAGGAAACATGCAGTGACGTGGGGATAAGAGCAGGGGGAGAGAGCGGAGAGCAGAAGTGCCCCGGTGGTGGGAGGCGGGTGGGTTGGGAAGCTGCCGGGAGGCCAGTGAAGGGGCCGGATTTCCACAGAGCAGAGCCCAAGAGACCCTGCTTCCCGAGGGTGACGATGGTGCGGTTTGCTGCCTGTGGAGCGCCCGGGGGAGCCGGGTGACCGTGCGGGGTGGGACCTGTCCTGAGAGGCATCGGAAGACGCGCCCATGGGGGACGCTCTGTGCTGGGAGCAGCCTCAGCTCTGCGCCCGGAGTGGGGAAGACCGAGGCCAGGCCCGCGGGGGCAGCTAACCCGGACGCCCTTGGCCGTGGCAGGCTCTCACGGTGGTGAGCACTGATGGGCTGGCCAGATCTAGGCATTTGGCCTCACATTTTGCAACTGGATGCCTTTCACCCGGAGCAGTGAGGTGAGGCCCAGAGGATGAGTGTGCAAAGCCACTGGAGGGTTTCCAGCACGAGAGTGCCCGACCTTCTTCACAGTGGTGAGAATATTCTTGTAGCTATGTGGAGGGTGGGTCTGGGTGGCGAGGGGGCAGGGGAGACAAGAATTGGGAAGAAGAGGTCTCAATGTTCTAGAAGTTCTTTATAGGCCAGGGCCGGACAGGTATTGACATTGGGCTAGCTGCCCTGGACCCGGAACACTGGCAGTCTTTGTGATGGGCACAGGATTTTACATGTCCTGGATGGCCGTGTGGCCAAACCCTTATCCAGCATCAGCCAAATTAAAAGTCTGATTTGATGTGACTTCGGAGGTGGGTCCTTACATGGGCTCCTGTCCACCCCCTTAGTTGGTCTTATTGATCCTCTCACAGGGAGGAGAAATTGCTGCAGGCCCCCATTGCCGACCCTCTTCTAGATTTTTCATCTTCCTCAAAATTGTGATCTGCCATTTACTTTCTGTTTAAAAACCTCCAGTATTTTTACTGGCCCCAGTATTGGCTCTTTGCAGGGACCCCACACCCCAATTCTTGAGAAGGCAGCCATGACAAAATGGAGGGGCCATTGATGAGGGCCCCAGTCCTGAGCTTCTCAAGCAGGGGCATCTACCGTCTGGCCTCTGTGTATTTCCTAGCTTGCTCCCATGAGCTCAGTAACTCAGCCAGTCTAGGGGCACCTGGATGGCTCAGTCGGTTAGGCATCTCACTCTTGATCTCAGCTCAGGGCTTGATCTCAGGGTCATGAGTTCAAGCCCCGAGTTGGGCTCCATTCCCCACTGGGTGTGGAGCCCACTTAAAAAAAATATTTTGGCCACTCTCAACCCTCTGTCCTTGGAAGGTGCTCTGACAACACCCCCTTCTCTCTGTGCACATTTCTTCTGACTTTTATGTTCTCTGCTCCTTGCTCCCTTTTCCCTGGACTAGGATCTTTCCAGGTCAGAAGCCAAGTGACATAATAGCTAATGTGTAGCCCTGGACGTGAAGCAGGTGGTGGTAACCATCAGTTCTCTCCATATATTGTCTTCGTCAGCACCTACCTCAGCAAGAGCTAATTTAGCAATTGATGAATGAATGAATGAATGAATGAGTCAAAGAAAAAAAATGAACCCGACACAGCCACCGCTCTTGTGGTACACCTGATTTGGGCCAAGGGAGAAAGACCATGGGCAAGCTAGCCAACTCCTCGAAATCCAACACCCCACAGAGGTCTGTCCGAAGAGAGTGTGGGCCTCACTTCTGTGAGAAAGGCTGGAGGGAGATGTTGGCGTTTATGTGGAGCCAAGCATTCTGTCTTGGCCGGTGAAGCAGGGATGCCTGTAGGCCGCTGCCTGGAAGGCTGGGAGCCTTGCCAGCTGCTGGTTGGGAAGGGTCAGGGGTCTAGAGTCTGCGATGGGTGTGGGGTGAGATGGGGCATCTGGAGGTCACTGTGACTGGGTGGACTTTGACTATCATAAGGCTTTCTGTCTTCATCATACAGGCAGTGTATGTGCTGGGGATGAGCTGGAGGTGGGGGTCCAAAGGCTTCTAGGAAGCGTGTCAGTAGAAGGTTAACTTTAGCTAGAGGGAGGGTTGGGGGGAGGCTGGGAGGCTGTGGCTCCCGGGGGCCTGAGTCAGAGCAGGGGTTTGGAGTTGGGGGGCAGGAGGTGATGAACGTGAGCTCTACCAAGAGGGCTGAATGGAGGGCTTGGGAACTGCCGTGCGTGTGGTGTGAGGGAAGGAGGGAGCGGGGTGCGAGGTGCGGGTCTCCTGCTGCAAACCGTGTCTTTCAGCCCCTGTTGTGTCCCAGCCTCTGGCGCTGGGCATTCTACACAGGTATTTTATTTTACTGACAGCCCTGGAAGTTTGGGGAAAAGCTCTCCCGTTTCAATAGAGGAAGTGGGTGAGCTTCACGATAAAGGACTTAGCAGTGCAAGGTCGCGCGTGTGGCATGGGGGCATCGGATTGGTACCAGGGTCTGTCTGGCTGCCAAGTTCATGCGCTTCCCGCTGCACCCCAGTACCTCACCTTCCCCCAGCGGAGAGGAGGCAGACCCTCGCCAGTTCTGGTGTCACCGGCTGGAGGTGGGAACAGGGGAATTCTTCCATAGGAGCTTCCAGTTCCTTCCACCCAGCTCTCCTCGCAGCTACTTTTCCTGCTTTGCCCAAGTGTTGCTGTGAACTTCCGTCTTCTGCTTTACAACCGGAAAGAGCCAGGGCCTCTCAGAATGCGCTCTTCTCCTCTGGGAGGACAGTGAGCCTTAGGGCTGTGTGGGCAGAGCTTAGCGGGCGGTGGCAGGGGATGCTGTACCCTGACCCGAGGCTGACTCGGGGGGTGGGGGGTTGTGCTTGTCCCCCCCAGGTTAGCAGAGAATGCTTGGAAGGCAGCCCGGGGGCAGTGCTGCCCGTTGAGATGGACAAACAGCCCTGCAAGAAAGCCAGCTGTGACACTGTCCCCTGGCTTCTGCTAGGACCTCTAGAGCCTGGCTGCTCGATCCTTGATGCACGTATATCTTTGCAACATAACTGGAGCTTGTGCCTGGATTCAAACGTTCCCTGCATCACCCCCTTAACCACGAGGCATGTCCTGCTCCCCATCCAGAAAGTGGCATTGGAAGTCTGTATATTAAATTCGTGTTTGATGGATCAGGATCTTCCAAGGCCATTTGTCCTCTTTGCCCACCCCCATGACCACGGCCACCTGGTGAGCTGCTCAGTGTCACCAGGCAGCCTCTGGCGGCGGGGCTGGGGGTGGGAGGGGGTGGGGAGGAGCAGAGCTATGGAGCCTGGTTTTTCTGCATGACTGGGAACCAGGGAGGGTGGGGTGGGGAGGGCAGCGTGTGAAGACAGGGGGCCTGATGGAGGCCATGAGGTTTTTCAGAACCTGGGGCTGGTGGAGCCTCTCTCTGCTGCCCTTGGGCCAGTGGCGGCCTCCAGTCCCGCTCAGGCCCCCGCCCATGGCTGTGGGCCACCCGAGTGCATGTAGGCCACGCCGCTGAGCTTGGACTAGAAGAACATGCCTTTGCTCTGCATCTCCCTTGAAAGATTCAGATTCACCTCATTTTAGTGCGCGTTGCATTCGCAACTTGCAGTGTGCTTTGTCCTCGCCGTGTTAATGTGGTAGCATACATAGCAAACCCACAAGTCTCCCCCGGGGTGGACTGAATAGCTTTTCATGTGGTTACAATTGTGTTTGCCATCTCCCAGAATCTTTCCACATGCACATTCAAAAGTTACTCGAATGAACGATAATCACAGGTTTGGAAAGTGGAGTGTAGAGAGAGGAGCTGTGAAGGCTGGGGGTGGAGAAACCTGCGTCCTGGGACCCAGTGTTAGGTGCTGGCAGGGCTCACGGGGCTGGAGGGTGGCCGGGCTGGGACGGGAGAAGGGCAGGGCGTTGGGTGAGTGGGATGTGCTTTTCAATTGTGCACTTCCTGCCCCTCACTGAGCTCTCCTGGGGAACGGAAGAGAATCTGCTGGGCCACCTAATTAAACTTGTCTGGCTCTAATCTCATGCTGGATTTGTGCAAACAGAAGGCCTGGGAACTGCAAATGGCAGCCCCTTCGCATGAAAGGTGTTGTATTTGCAGTGGGCATTGTGAGAGTCTGCAAGCTAAGTGGGGCTTTGCAAAGGACACCCAAGAAGGGGGCTGTGCATGATTGGAAGCATTAGAAAAGAATGTATTGCCTTCTACTCTTTAGGACCACAAGGGTGCTAAGGGGGTTGGGGGAGGGAGGTGGACACAGGAGTCCAGACTCCAATCCTTCTGGCACAGAATTGCCCAGCGTTGTTGGTTTTCCTGAGGCTCTGAGCAGGGAGCCCTGGTCAGCTGGCCTGCGTCCTGGGCCAGGGCCACCAGACAAGCCTTCAGGACAGGCCGATCTCGGGTCATCTTTCCCTGCAACTTGAGTTACCCCTCGTCATGGCTCTTGGTTCATGAAAGCAGAGTCTTGAATGCATGGGGGTCTCTTAAAATGCAGAAACACAAATTCTAATTCCTGTTTTTTCCTAGTCTTTCCCTGCCCTCAGTGAAGTCCTAGCATGGTGTTCATTCCTAAATTTTTACACAATAACCCACATCGAGGATAGCCATGTGCGCGTTCCGAATGTTGTCCTGTAGCACAGTAAACAGAAAAAGGAATTTGGGAAGCAGTAGAGGGATTTGCCTTGGAGCAAGTGCTTTAACCTTTCTGAGTCTTAGTCTTCTCATTTCTAGAAAGGGGTAATGCCTATTGCAGAGGAGTGTGGTTTAACTTCACTTTGGTATTGGGCCCCCACTAGCCCTCTCCAAATCTGAGGGGAGCCGTTAGTTAAAAACTAGGAGCAGGTGCTCAAAGAGAAAAACAGTCCCCCAGTTGGATTGGACATCTTCCCAGAAAAGTGCATAGTCCGCCCAAGCCGCCATAGCACCTACTGTTCTGTCCAGACTGGCTTTGGAGTCTTCCATCAGGAGGGACTGGCCTCTCCTTTCACCCAGGTCAGGGGTTAGGGGTGCCAAGGGGAGTGTTGAGCGGCAACTTTAGGAGAACTGGGTTGGGGGAGAGTTGATGCCATCCATGACCTACTGAGCTGTGAGCTTCTGGAAGGTTTACCTTCTGTTTTATTGTCATTTTTGTCATTCCATTTATTTCCTTATTAGGATATATGGAAAACTTTAGCCGAGAAGGGCCTCGCAGTGGGGTAGCACAGAAGTAGGGTGCCAAGAACTCTTTAAACAGGTTAAAATGTCCTTCCTGAAAGAGATGCCACCATTGAAAATACCACATCACCCGTGTGTTCAAACTGAAACTCTTCCACAACACAGTTGTAGATAAAGAAGGCTCTAAGGGGAATATGTGAAAATGACTATGTATTTGCATGACTAGGTGAACTCGTGGATCTGCCTGTGCAGAGGGTCTAACTCAGTCCTGACAACCGGGCCGATGAGGTGGTGGTTCCCTCCATTCTGTAGTCTGCCCATGTCTGCACATAGGGGGTGTGCAGTGGGGCTCAGCCTCCAGGGGCCGTACTCCAACGTCAGGCCTGAGGCTTGCACAGAGAAAGGAATGCATTTTTTAAAAGGTTGCTTTGGAAATCTTAAAGCCAAGGGGTGCCTGGGTGGCTGGCTCAGTTGGTGAAGCATCTGACTCTTTGATTCCGGCTCAGGTCATGATCTCAGGGTCCTGGGATCGAGCCCCTCATCGGGCTCCCTGCTGGGTGTGGAGCCTGTTTAAGGTTCTCTCTCCCTCACTCTCTGCTTGCTCTCTTTCTCTAAAAATTAACAAATCTTTAAAACAGCATCTGAGGCTGAAGCACAAATGCTGATGAGTATGTATGTTCAACTAACGAGAGACCCAGTGATAGGCATTTTGTTGTGAATAAGCTCAGCACTCGAGCTACTGTTTCACCTCTCGCCAGCATTACTTGATTCATCAGGACGTGTGAATCCTTTCTCTGCAGATGAAGCAATGAGGTGGGGGAGGAGTACACTAGGAGCACTAACCCACGGTGTGGCCTCCCTAGATGCTCAGTCCTGCCCTCCTGCCTCACCCAGACTTGGAATGCATTGCGTTCTCTGCCAACTACAGCTGAACATCACCGTTCATTCTGCTGCCGGAGAGGAGATAATCACCTCAATCCAGATCTCAGGTAAAGAGCTTGGGGGGGCCGGGGGGGGGGCACCTGACAAATGATTTTTAGTAAAACCAAAAACCAAACCCCAAAAACCAAGAAGCAAAATGAAACCCTGAAAAACAGTGGAGGAAAAGAAAACCCCCTCTCTGATCTGGAAATTTCTTAGACACGGACATAGAACATGAATTTGCTAGATCATTAGGCCGTTTTGGATTTGTGACTACATATGGAATAGAATATTTTCAATTCCCAGTGGGTATAAAATAAGGGATATGAACCTACTTAGAGTGGGCGCTAGTGGGATTCTAGGCTTGATTCGTGCCAGGAAGGGTTCAGTGAACAAGATCTACACACGAGAACTCATCAGGTCACGAGATGATGCAGAAAGCCCTAAGGAGCTTAGGTTAATCACCGGTGGGAAATTATTAGGATAGTAAGGAATGACTAGTGGTCTTTGGCTTTTAATTCCAGTTTCCATATGAGTTAATGATGGCTCTAACACGGTGGTAATGAACATGTGCATATCCTATGTTCTTAACTACTGGATGTAAGCAAGAGAAAGGTGCCCTTGATTATTTAGCATCTGTGCTGCTGCAGGAAGTCAACTGCTTCATGACACAAAAACAAACCACCATAAAAAAAAATGAAATTTTTAATTTTTTTTTCTCAGTGGCAAATTCACATCACTGTTCTGATATGGATTTCCAGTAGGTCTAAAATACTGCTTTTTGGAGTTGTAAAAATTCCATTACAGAAACACAGAGAACAGAGGATAAATAGAATCATATCAGTTTGTCAGATGGTTGTTCTAAACATTCTATACCTTATTTTCCTATAAGAAAAATCTGAGGAACCAAATTGGAAATTCCATCAGCACGGGACTAGGGTCTGGGGGGTGGGAGTGGGGGAACAACCAACAGGAAATGATGAGATCAGCCATCTGGTTCACTAGCAGCACTGGGTTTATGTCTCTGAGGAGGTCTGTCTGTTTGTGGGTATTCTGTATTATGTAGAAAACCTGTAATTTCAAAAAACCAAAGAAAATCTAAAACATATACTATGTAAAAACAAGCCATTGCTTTTCAGTGTTTTTTTTTCCCCTTGAGACACAAACTGCTTTGAGAGAGGGATCAAAAGCTTTAATGGA
Source organism: Callorhinus ursinus (assembly GCF_003265705.2). NCBI lineage: Eukaryota > Metazoa > Chordata > Mammalia > Carnivora > Otariidae > Callorhinus > Callorhinus ursinus. Next base: position 7,466,243 of record NW_027397081.1, on the reverse strand, counting down.
CAACAATTTGTTATTCAACCAAAATATTTTATACAGACACTTGGCAGATTTGGTACATGGTTTAAAAGTGAAGTTTTACAAATTTTATAAACTAAATTAATAGATGGACAGACTTTTCAAAAAAGTTTTAACTGCCAAATGCTCAAAACCTTAAATTGTTTTTAAATCTCAAGACTAGGGACCATAGGGAAAAGCTCCTCCTAACATGTAAAGTGTTACTGCAACAAAGAGCGGGTGAACAGATGGCATTAAAGAAAAAAAAATAACCATTTTAAACTGTAAATACTGTTAAAAAGCTAGAGTTGTATTCCAATTTTAAAAGTATAACTGAAGTGGATGGTAATGTTCAAAACTATTTAATGTTCTTACAGAAATAATATTGTAATGTTAACACAGTTTATAAAGCACTGTGAATGAACACGCTCAACAGTGTGTAGTTTCAATGAATTTAAAATCACACATGATCAAGAATATCATTCACCAAGGACAGTCCTAAGGTGTCTAAAAAGATCTATACTAAAGGTTTGGACAGGGAAAGCAGGGATACGCTTGGTTTCTTAAGTCACAATACAGCAAATGCACATTATAGCTACAATTACACTAGTCACAATTTTTAATCTTACAGAATAAAGCTATAGTATGTGAAATTACAATATATTTATCTCCTTTAAAACCATTTTTAAAGAAGGGCACATCTGTCATTTTTTAGAAGTCAAAAAACCAGCATAAAGATGTAACTGACAAATGCAGTCTTTAAAATATTTTGTGGCTAATTCCATGCTAATTTTTAAAATACAACAGAATTTTTGGTCCGTGAGGCCCTTAAAAAACTAAATGTAGGTAAGGTATTCCCGTTTGTCAAGAGAAATACAAAGTTCATGAAAAAATTTCAATACTTATTAAAACATCTGTTGTCAGAATGCTTTTTTTTGGGTGTGCAGTTAAACACAGGAGTATCTCTAATAAGTAACGGATACGACAGAATAAACAAGGGAATTAGGATGCTTTAATAGGACCGTTTTGCAATCCTTTGAAGGCCATCAGTAATAACACTGTCTTTGAATGTCAACTGAAACAGTTCTTGTTTCTTATATTAACAGGTATCAGGACTTCCGGCTTAATAATCCTGGGTTTTCTCCCTCGGGGGCAGGGAGGCGCGAACTCCGCCCACCAGCCCAGCTAGCCTGCGGCTAAGTAAAGTTTTATTGCCGCATGGCCACACTGCTCATTTACTTTCTCATCCGCGGCTGCTTTTGTGCTGTACCAGCCGAGATGAGCAGTTTAGAGAGACCAGATGATTCTCAAGGCCTGGATTAGTTACTGCCTGATCCTTGACCGAAAAAGTTGGTCAGTCCCGGGCCTAGGGAGTTTCCCAGGCCGATCTGAAATAATGCGTGCTTCTCTAGCTTGGATTAACTCGCTTTCTCTGATGCTAATGCCCGTGTGTAGTTCATGGGTTTTACACTTCATTTTATTTGTGGGTGTATACCTAGGAACTGGCTCATCTTGCGTAAGTCAGTTGGGTAGCAAAAATGAGAATGAAAACAAATATACCTTCGGTCAGTGCCATTAAATCGGGGGGAAAAACAGCTCGAGAGTTTTCAAAACACACACACACACACACACACACACACACACACACACATCCAGAGCCCTATCTAGCCTATCACAAACTAATAGCTACAACATAATCAAAGTGTATTTGTTTCATAAATATATATTACTGTCCATATACATAGATACATCCGTAAAAGACATGTTAAATATCTGTATAATCAATACTACTTTAAGTTTTTTGTGTTTTAAAATTACACATTCTATTAAAATTATCAAAATAACTCTTTAAAAATACCAGGAATAAAACCACTGAGGAGTTGCTTTCCATTCAAGTGGTTCTAAAATCTTATCGTTGGTCACCTGGGCTGCAGGCTTGGTCCTCCACAACTCAGACATAGTTCAGCCAAGGGAAGGTCGGACACCAATAGCGTAACACCCTCTCCCGTTTTTAATACTTTGACAAGTATGTAGGCATGTATGTATATATACATATAAAAATGTTTTTTTTTAAGTTATATTACATATTCTCATAAAGGAAATTTCATAAAAGCACAAAGTTCAAGTTTCTACCAGTATCACACATTTGATACTGGTGTGCGTTTCTTTCAAATGTTGAGGTCAATGACAAACTCTATCAGGATACAGAGATCGTAAACGGACGGAAAACGGACATATCACGTGCAGGGAGGAAGCCGTGCGGGCCAACAGTCGGCCCGCTGGATGCTACTCCCTCTGTACTGAGACACAGAGACCGTGCACTGGCTCATTACTGGGTAAAGTACAGCCAACTGTCAGTCAGGGGCCAAATGCTCCAATCTGAATTCTTTCTCTTCTATCAGTTGACCGCTCTGGGCGGTTTCTCTGCTAACACCTCCCTCTCCAGTTATCTGCTAGCAAATCTGGTAAAAGATTAAGGTGAAAGTTTTGGCTGCAATGAAGGTTTGGGATCAGCTATGGATTTAATTTAGTGATGGATCCTTTTACTTATTGCTTGAGAGAATTAAGGATTTGCTGTATCTAAAGTCTGCCAAATATCTCATTCTTAAGCTCTGAAAGCAACATGGGTGCTTGAAAACAAAAAAAAGGGGGGGGAGGGGACACGTTGTTCTCTTGACCTAAGAAAACTGGTATTTCTTCACTCACAGGTCATTTCATTATACTGAAGGATTTCAGTGAGAGCAGTTTAGAGCTATTCACTTCAGGACAGGTAGTGGCGAGCTACACTCTTTTTCCATGGTTTAAAAATCCACGAGAAAATGACAAATAGTTAGCTAAAAACATGAGAAGCTCAGACTGAAAGTATGATACACAAGTCACTGAAGATCTTCCTGAAATAGATTTAGTAAAGTTTGGCAGAGTCTTCAGATAGCGAAAACGCTAACATGAAGAAAATAGGAGCAAAACCTACAATTTAAAAAGGATTTCATGCTAAAAAAAAAAAAAAAAGGCTTAGAACATGACTAAAATAAATGGTACTCCACATCTGTAACCCTATTTTTGGCACTAGTTTACTTCTACACTTAAACTTGTTCTACAGAGAGTGACGGACGAAATCGGAGAAGAGATTCACAAAGTGAGCAGGGTCGCACCCAGACATCACTCAGAATGGTTTGCGTGGCACCGTCTGCATGGTTTCTGGGTACAGAGGAGGGCCACACTCACCTCAACAACAGAATAATTGTGTAGAACACCACTTTCCTGAATTAAGTTTGCTGAACACGGTTCAGATTATTGGATATGTCAATATGCACAATGCCTTTTAGAAGCATTTACTGTATACCCAAATCCTACTTCATGCAACACACAGTGTCACACAAGTAGTGAAAATGTTATCCTAGTCAAAGGTGCTTGGACATTATTTTCAGGCAGCATTTTACCTTTATTTTTAAGTTCTCGCTAGATAAGTTTTAGGAGAAAGAAAATGCCAATAAATGTATTTAATATATTTTAATATATTCTATAGAACTAAGACAGACACTTTTACTTACCTAAATTGTTACTTTTATCTTCTACCCTATCCTAGACCTCAATTTTACTTTAAAATTTTGTATTTAAATAAGGGATAAAATGTTGCCCAAAAGTCTAATCATAGTTACACATTTGTGTTTTCACTAGATCTACAAATCAAAATAGTTCTTATAGTTAAAAAGATACAATTTGTATCAACAGTAAAAGGTACTTTCTGGCTTTTCAGGGCTTTCCTTCAAACTGCAGCATGGAGAATGGTCGGAATACCCCGGGCATCGAGGCAGACGGCAGACACAGATCAGGAGGAGTCTGTCGCACGAAGTGAAATTCGGAGCCTGGAGGCAACAGTCAAGTCATGTGAGGCACCCGACTGCCCCTCAATGCGGGGTCTGTCTGCTGAGGACAAAAATGAATTCGCATCTAGCAAAACCCGTGACTCTGAAACCAGAAATATCCCTTACTAATACTAGAACAGACTTTAGTCTGTAGCTAAAACTACACTATTTGTGGCAAGAATCTGGCCTTAATAATATAACAGGCCCCCCAAAAAACTACCTTCAGGAAAATGGAAAATATACAGTATCTTACAAACATTTTTAAGTTACCACTTACAACACCTCCACCACCACCATTCCTATAGTGCAGTATCGATAAATTTTGCATATCCTCAACACATACACCCACCTCAGGCCAGCCTTGATAAATAGCGGGAACGCTAAAGAGTATATTAAATATAAAAGTTGCATTGAGAATAATTAGATTCATTAAAAACAGGCAAGTACTGTGAAAGGGTTCTTTTATCCAGTATTGTTGTGCCCCGAAACAAGAAGGACGAACACATTAAAAATACAGGTTAATGAGAATCTGGGAATTCAGTTCCATTTTCTACCGTCTAGAAGCACATCATAGCTGGATAACAAAGCTCTAAACTGGAATAGTTACGGCTTTTGCCTTACTCGTTAAAAAAAAAAAATGGAAACAATTTTTTCCATTGATTGCATCTGCTTTCCTTTAAGTCAACCGTATTAAATTAACTAATTACTTAACAGAAAAAAAAACCCGAACAAAAATAAAACAATGAAAAGTGCCATGTTGTAAATCATTCTAATATAGACTGTTACCCATTTCCATATAAACCGGTAACTTACATTTTGTTTAAAATATAAAGTCAGTGCTGTCGTATATCTTTGTTTCTATAAATAATGATTACAGCACAAAGAAGCCCACCTCCCCCAAATAAAAATAACTTAAAAAGCTGTAAAAGATTCCAATTAAGCTTGGCTTGCAAAAATAGTCGGCTAGGGTCTCGTCAAATGTTCGACATTCTGAAAGTATTGTAATTGCTTGCAATTGATAGACAAACACCAAGTTAATAAAACACGAAACAAGGATAAAAAGTGCTGCATATAAACCCCTGATGCACCAAAGATTAATATCAAAGATCACAGAGACATCTAATAAATCAAACTGGAAAAATTTCCAGCCAAGGAGAGAGCTTTAAAAAGGAAATGTTTAAAAAAAAGTTTGAATGTAAAGCAATCCCGTGATACTTCCACTACGTGGGGCTATACATACAGATTCCATGATACAGTATTTCACATAAATGGATACTAGATAACCTCCTTGCCGAGAAGGAGATCACGTGTGCTATTGTAGCAAACCTCCCTCAGCATTTGAGCTGAACAAAAAACTACTAAACACCACAAAGATGCATCATCTTTCAATAGCCCAGCTGTGACTTCTCCACTAAGATGGCCGCGGCGAGCTGCTGGGCGTCTGTCATGTGAGGGTTCCTCTTCATGACAGTTCTCACAAGGTCAGGGGGGAAGATGTTGCACAAGTTGATGTAAATCTTCTCTCGGTTGTCTTGGTACCTTGGAGGATCTGGTGGCATCCCGCAGTACGGCATGCGCCACGTCGGCTCTTGCTGCTCGGGCAGGCTCTGGAAGGTGAACTGCTCGTAGCACGGCTGCGTGGAGCTGTCGGGCAAGGAGTAAGTCTGCCGGTAGCTGTACGCGTCCACGCCGTAGCTCTGCCGATCCCAGCTTCCCAGCCCTTCCTGGGGGGAGTAAGGCTTTCTCGGTCGGGAAGGAGAGCTGTCGTACAGCCGGGAGTCCGAAATGCTGTCTATTCGTGTGGCCACGAGGGAGCGGCCCAGGTGGGGTGCCTTCGGGTGCGCGGAACTCGGAGGGGAGGGGTACTCGCCGGGGCAGCTGGACCGGGCCCCCACGGCTGGGTGCTGCAGATGCACGGCCAGGTGTGGCAGAGGAGGCTTGTGATGGTACTTTGGTTCTTCGTGACTGTAGCTTTGAGCTCTAGCTAAGGGGTCGTGGAAATTCTGCAGGAAGGGCTGGGAGTTAAGGCGGCTGTGCGGGCGCATGTGTTGGCACTTGAGATTCTCTTCCAGCTGAGGGTCAGGAGAACTGACGTAGGACCGGTCGTTGTACCCCACGTAGGAGTCACTGCTCCCACAGCTCATGCTCCCTTCACTGCTGCAGTCAGAAGCTACAGAGCTGATCCTGTAATCTGTGTCCAGGGAGAAACGCCTTTCAGGACTGCGTGGGCCTGAGATACTCAGATTTGAATATGCATTCAACATGGAATAGTATCCGATGTCAACAGGCGAGTCGCATTTGGGATACTGTTCGTAAGGCATTGGCGTTCCATGATTTTTGGTTGCCATCACCATTGGAGGATATTGTCCCTGTGGTCTTTGATCCTGAGGTGGGAAGTGAACTCCAGATGGAAGGCCATTGCTTAGAGATGTAGTGCTTTGGGGTTTTGCAGTAGAAGTAGCCGGGATACTAACTAAAGAAGGTACAGACCTGGTTTCCAATTTGTTTTTGGTGGGAAGCTTTTCCTCTAGGTCTTGGTAGACTTGGGTCCTTATGCTTGGGTCCGATTGCCTCTTTGGAGCACCTCGTTTGACATCGGAAGTGCTGTCCGCTTTCGTGCTGCAGGGAACACTGTTGCTCTTCACCAGTCCTCCTTCGTTGGCGGTTTTGGCCGCGGTGTTTCTAGACATGGCACGAAGCTCATCGGCCACTGACCGCTGTGGCTGACTGCCCCTCTCGGGGTGGTAATATTTGCACTTGTGTCCATAGGTACACTTCTTTCCTACGAAGAGGAAGATTAGTTAGGCAAAGGAGCGTTCCACCAGACCCTGGCAGCTCAGGGTTTTAACTTGTGAGAGAAACAAAGGCAGAAATGGAAGGTAAGCTAAGTCGCTCCTTTGTCCCTTCCTCTGGAGACCTGCTCCCTTGCAGTCCTCCCCGCTTCGGTCCTCTCTAGAGTGACCGACACACTGGCTGGGCGATTGAGTCACCTCCAGAGGTGTAGGTTAATACCATACCCTGTGTCCTCAACTCCTCCCTGCCCATCCGCTTCCAGTCTGGCTTCACAATCAGGACCTTCTGTTCTGAAGAGCAAAATGTACTGCGGTAGTGCGCTAAACCCCTGCCCATCTGAGGTGTAGCTCGATGTCAGAACACATTTGTACCTGCCTGATTAAGCGGAGTTTTTGGAACCCATGTTTTAACTCTGGGAAATGCATTTGCATAGAACCCAACTAGGTAAAAATAATTACTTTTTTTTCCACGGCTAAGATGTTTAATTACAATTCAAAGAACTACGTACTATGCCATCCAAAATATAACATGTTTATTTTTATTACCAAAAGTTTAACAACAGACTGTATTCTGAAGGCGTATGTTAAATAATTACAAGGAAAGTTACCGTATGGACAAGGCTGCTTTTTGTGTTCAGGAACAATAGGTTTCTTCCTCAGAAAATTATCCAGGCTTGGGCCGTGTCTGCCAAGCGGGTCATCAGGGGGCATGAACCTGTCAGGGAAAGAATACAAAGTGATGTAGGAGGCTGATCATTTAATTCCGAAGACAGAAGGTAAGAGACTGATTCACTCTAAGGCCTTTAAAACATTTTTAATCAAGTATTTTGACTCAGCATTTATGGGGTAAAAAATCTCAGTACACAGAATTTTCTTAATGAACACAAAAGTAAAATGTGTCAAGCCGAACTTGTATTGGTTTTTAGTCAAGTAAGTTTTGAGCCTTGCATGTTCTCATGAATTCTTTCTTCCTGTCATGCTCAGGATTTTGTAAGGACTTCAGAAAACAACACACTGCCATTTTAGGGGGATTCCGTGAGCCTCGATCTTGTCAAGTATAGAGGCCGGGTAAGCGAGGAGCAGTGAACAGGAACACGGACACCGGACCAACCCCGCTCCCGGCCTGGGAACGTGCATACCCCCTCTCCTTTCTTCCTGACAGTGGGCCCTTCAGGTTAATTTTTGGGCCCTGCAATTAATTTTTGCAGATTAATACACTTTCCTAATTAAGTGACTTTGATCTTAGTTCACACTGCACAGCTGAGATTCCGCATCGAACCCCACAGCCCACTCTCTTTGCGCCTCAGCAGAGAGATGGAAAAAATCTCCCGGATCCAAGAGTTCACGGCATGCAGAGCCTAACAGGAAGAAGTTACAACTGAAGAGTTCTACTCATTATGTCAATGCTGGAACTTGAAATGGGCCAAGGAGTTACCCAGGAAACGTGAACAATGTTAAGGGAGTGTCAACGTGGCTAAGAACACTTAGCAAATACGGTGTTTACTATTTGTTAAAACAATGTGGCAACATTAAGAACAGAAGAGTAACTCAATCCTACGATCTTAATACAACTATTTTCCATTTATGTGTTGCATTTTAGTCATTTCTGTATGCATACACATTTCCCAAACACAAATATTATTTTGTTTTGTCTTTCTAACAAATTTCCATGTTTCTCAATAGCCTTTATACTCATAATGCTGAAGAGCTGAAAATATTCTGCTAGATGCAGAGCGGCTTAACCGATTTCTCTGTTGTACCTTCAGCTGCCTCTGAATTCTTGCAATTATAAAAAATACAGAAATGAACATATCTGGTCTTTTTCTCCTCAGACTATATATTCCCAGAAAGGAGATGATGGGCCTGAGAAGGTATACGTATTTCCAAGGCTTCTGTTGACCCACGCCAAACTGTGTGAGCAGTTTCACTCTATCTTTAACAGCACAGAGCACATGCAAAAATATTTTTGTGATTTAAATGGGTGAAAAAATATGTACTTTGTAAATTTAGTTCACATTTTTGATTATCAACAGGTGAATTTCCCCCCATTTTGGAAATACACTTATTTCTCAGGAGACCTGCTTTTTATTGTTCTCTGCCCATTTATCAACTTAATCATGACTGGAGTCTTACCACTGGTGTAATATTTACAAAAATCATGTATTTTAAAAATAGATTTAAGTGATCAAGGCTCTAGGTAGATTTTGAAAGGCAGTGTTTTGGGGGGTCGATATGTTCCAGAACCGTCCCTGTCCGTTCTGACAGATGTGCCATGTTCGCGTCCTACAGCGCAGGGGCCTGTCCCTCCCGCACGGATTCCCGACCCCCCTCCCCCTCGCCGGCCCGGGGATCAGAGGGGAAGCAGGCTGAGGGGCTGCGGGAAGAGATGTGACTTGGGTGTGGCCCGTGGCAGGCGCAGCGAGGCCGCTGCATGCAGGGAAGCAGGAACCCTCCCCCCCCACCGTCAGTGAACGGGTTCACTTACTTGTCATTGACGAAGGAGTACATTAACAATCGCTCATCTATGAACTTCTTCCACTCCGGTTTCTCGTTTGCCAGGTCCCTGTAGTTGTCATTGGACACAATGATCCCATCTGACTCAAAAGCCAGCTTCACGATGAACCGGTCATCATAGCACACCACCCGCCTGCCCTGGACTCGTCGGGATGGTGTGAATACCAGGATTTTCTCCTTCTCTAATTTTCGCAGAATTTCTTGATCTGCAAGGACGATCGGGGCAGAATTTCACGAGTAAGTACAGACGTAACACGTGGGGCAACTTGCATACAACGTGAGCTTTTATGAGAGGAACTGGATTTATGCCCTCATTTCATTAGGGATTATGATTTACAGTTTGCAGATAGAACACATTTTTAATTCCCAATATTTTTTCCCTGAGGATTGCAATAATAACAGCTTTAAACATAGCCCCCAAAGTCATTAAAAATGGTTTAAAACTTTAACAGAATAAACATCCATTTGCTCAGTGATGTTTTTCATTACGCCATTCTGACAACGCAGCTGTGTGGGGTTCAGGGGCGCCCGCGTCCTCCCCCCGCCAAAGCCCGTTTATTTTGTTCTTCTGTTTTCTGACGAGTGGAGGTGATGGGGGAGAGTTTGAGGAGCACTAGTAGAGGCCCCTGAGGTGGCAGGGGAAGAGTCTTACGATGCGGAAGTTTCATGGAGGACAGAGTGGAGGCAGAACGGTCGCTACAGACATGACCCTCACCTGTTTCGGGTCCTTTCCTAGGAAACACGTGGCAACAAGGGCAGCATCCTCACAGGGTGGACTGCTTGAGGAAGGGCTCAGATGTGAGGAGAGGGGAAAGCTGCCCAGACGGAGTAAGGCTAGTTAGAGGAACACTCCTTGTCTTCTGTGGGCGTGTTCTTCAGCACTTTGTAACTCTGACTTGTTTAGTGGGGGTTTGGTTTGGTTTGTTTTGTTTTTAAAGGTGCTGGCATTCCTATTTTGATTAATGATAAAAGTTCTCTCTCCACCATCCCTTCTTCCTACTTGGGCTCTTCTACCTCCTGTCTTCCCACCATTGTATATTCTGGCCCAGAGTCAGGAGGGTCATGATTAAAAAGGAAAAAAAAAAAAAAAAAAAAAGGAAAGAAAAGCTACTTCTCCATGTTTATTAACTGCAATTGCTAATTTTTAAAAAATCTGTCTTCAGGGACCAGGTATGGCGTGCCAAGTATTAATGGTCACCAACATTAAGAATGACCGCTCCTTGAGAAGGTGTCAGTCACCAGACAGACACGCAAATTAGGTAAGCAAGGGCTGTGATCGCCACAACAGGGTACTGGGGATGAGCCAGGGTCCCTTGGAGGGAACAGGGAGGGATTAGGGGTCGGCTGGCTCCGAAGCTGGCATATAGACTTCATGATGTTCCTGACATGATTTCATCAGGACCAGAACACTGGTTTAGAAGCGCACCAGAGCAGAACTGGAGGAACTGTGGGTATTAGAAGCAGCAAATTATGGGGAAACCTCAGGTTCTGGCATTTTCTATATCTGGCAGTCATCCCTTATTGAGCCTCTGAGGCAGTCAGGAGGCTGGAAGTCAGGGAGCCGTCACGTACGTAAGCACTTAGCACAGAGCCTAGCAAGTTCTCAACACTGTTCAACTGAATTTTAACAGATGTAACTGTTGATCTCTTAATCACAGAAAACCAGGACAAACTGAAAAGCTCAGTCTCAACTATAGGATTTGTCATGTTATAATTATTTTTGTGTGTTGCCCTGATAAATGAAACGTGGTCCCTGCCCTCAAAATGTTTATCTTTATTTCCATTAGCACTCGGCCCAGGAAGCACAGCAGGAGATACTCAGTAAACGTCTGTAGAATGAATGCATGGGGTACTTAGAGATGGATCCCAGGTTGGCGCCTATGTTCATGAATAAGCCATGCTACTTTATTTGTGGCAGTGTTTACTCATACACGATATGCCACAAAGCTATTAGAGAAGTAAGTGTGGTGGCCTAAGGGTCAACATCATCTCGCTTCATTTGCTTTTTCTAGAATAGCTAATGAGGTAAAAAGAATAGCCAATCAGTACAAATAATCCTAACTTAAATAGATACGGGTTCAGTATGGCTAGTAAGTTGAACTGAATCTCTAATTCCTAGCACAGCACCCGAGACAGAGCTTTGTGCTTATGAAATCGGTGTTACCTCACTGGAAAAAGTGCTAGTCTGAATCTCTATGGGAGAGCCTGAAATATGGGTCAAGTTTCCTTTTTTGTACAGTGAAAAAATAATGGACTATTCAATTTACCAGGTTTTATCTGGTTGAAGGTTTTAGTTAGAATTATTACCCAGGGGGAGAAAACAGCTCCGGACCTTTGAGCAGCCCTTAAGGCAGGGGTTAGGGTGCTGACCCCCTCACTTTTGAGCCCCCAGAACTTAACCACCGCATGGAAGCCACGTCTTGTGTTATATGTATTCTATACTGTATTCTTATTATGAAGAAAATCATAAGCGAAAATATGCTTACAGCACTATGCGGTAAAAAGTCCGTTTATAAGTGGACCCAGGCAGTTCCAACTTGTGTTGTTCGAGGGTCAAGTGGAGCTGAATGCAGTTTACAAAGCACACTGCATCCTGATGCATTCCAGAGCCCTGGTGTGCTGGTATTTTAAAAATTAAACTCAGACACACCTGCCATGCCCATGATCCTTTTCCCTTCTTGGGCTCCTGTTCCTTTCATGTTCAAGCTTTCCAGTCATTTACATGTTTAAATATTGTTTTCTCTTTTTCGATTTATTTTCCCCTTGATTATTAAAAATATTCTAAGTTCCTTAAGCAAAATTAAGAAAGTAAGGGAAAATACTCAGAAGTAGGGAGAAAGACCTCAAAGTCACGACACAGAGTCAATTACTGTGAATACTTTGGCATATTTCCTTCTAGTCATTTTTTGTGTATTCTGTTCTTGCCATCATTGGTCTAGGTATAAATATGCATATGTGTACATGCACACAATAATAAAACTTCTATGGAAAAGGGCACTTCCTCAGATCATTAGAAATTCTGCCTAAATACTCTAATACATATTCTAACTTCTCAAACCATTCTAGTGAATATAAATTTCAATAATAATGCACTGGATGTCTTTGTGGTTCTAAATCTTTGCCTGTAACTCTGCTTATTTTCTGAGGAATTATGCCTAGAAGGGGAACTAGTAGATCCAAGAATATTAATATTTTAAGACCCAACTATTTTTTAGAAAGGTTGTATCAATTCGTTTCCACAGCAGTGAAGGAAGAGGTCCCGGAGGCTTACCAGTTTTTCAATCTGCTAATTTGATGGGTGAAATACAAGAGTTGTTTAAATTTGTCATTTCTTGAACTGCTAATGAGGCTGAATTTTTTTCTCTTATTGGGCACCTGCATTCTGTGAGCTGTCTGTTCCTACCACGTTACCATTTGTATGCTGGGGAGAGCTCTGTGTTTGTTTTCCCAGCGTCTACGAGCTCTTTAGATGTTAAGGACATGGATTCTTTATTTGTTGTATATTTTTCCCCTTAGGCAAATAAAAGTTCTCATTTTAAAGAAAATTTCCCCAAATACGGAAGTTTAGATTTTCATGCAATGAAAATTATCTTGTAATTTCCTCCAAAAATTTTAACTTTACTAAAGTTTTCCCCAGCCATTCAAAGACTAGTGTTTTTGACAATTCCTCAACCATCTGGAATTTACTGTTATATGGTGGAAGATAAGGATCTAAATATGTGTATTTTTTCCAAGAGTTATCTAATGTCTTGGTGCTCCTGGTTGAATTCTGGCACCTTCTTCCCTTTACAGTTTATACAGACTAGGGTGACTCCACAGCTCTGGACTCCACCATGTCTTGCCTATCTATTCCTACCCTGGCTCAAGTAATGACTTAAAGGTTAATCTTCCCTTCAGGTATGTGGTCTGTGGTCTCTGTTTTTGATTTGAAAAGTATAGTTTTCTTCACACAAGTTCCTCAGTTTTTGTTAATGTTGGAGGTGGGCAGAGGGGCAGGAAGGGTTAACTTCAGCAACAATCATTAACAGTTTGTGCCTGAAACGCATACATTTTAAAATTACAAAATAACACAAAATACAGACACTGTATTGAGATGGAGTCCCTTCCTTCTACTTGACCCCAGAGAGCAGAGCTCCAGGGTCCTGCAGGTCTGTTGTGAACTACGTCACTGACTTCGTATTGCAGAAAGAGAAACCGAGGTCCAAGCATGTTGCTCAAAGTCCAATGGCTAGTAAGTGGCAAAACCAGAATTTTAATCTAGGTCTCCTGACTCCTACGCATGTCCCAAAGTCAAAATTTTACGAAATTTGAAGTGAAAAGCTTCCAAATTGCAGAAAGAAAACAAAAAACCCCAAACCATTGGTTTATGGAGCAAGGATTACTGTTTCCTTATCATCAGAGAGCTGATGGACATCATCTTCATCAGCGCAACGTCTGACGGCGTCCGATGACCTGCCCGGGTACATCTGAAGCTACGACCAGACCGCTCCCAGGGCTCACCTGTGATGAGAGCATCAGGCCGGGACTGCTCTTTCCTCCAAGCCGGAACAAAAACTGTAACATCTTTGTGGCCTCTTTCCAAAAACCAATCCACTGCCAATTTGATTCCCCGGCAGGAAAATACTTCTTTGTTTCCATGGCTGAAAGATGATTTTAGAACACATAAGACACAACAAAATCTAAATTCAACTTGATTCAATTTTGTCAGCAGAAATGACCACCTAATTACAATAGTAATGGACTTCAAATTTAAGATGGAGTTGTACAGCTCAGGGAAACACAGAGAACCTGGAAAGCGGAAAATCTGTGAGGAAACATGAAAATTGGGATCATTCTTGTGGGGAGAATAAAGAAAAGAGGTTTTCCAGCGTCAAGTTGTAAAGGTTAACTAGTCTGAAAGTTTTCATCAGGATGGGGGAGAAAAGGAAGGGGTCTCCACCACAAGCAGAAACTTCAGTCAAATGTGAAAAAGTCACCTAGAAAAAAAATCTATCAACGGAAAATCATGTTCACAGTGCTTAATTGCCTGTAAGAAACACTTCCCATGTCCTTTAATGAAAAGACACCTGGTTTTAACAATATTGTGTCAGACAAGGATTAATGATGACAAAAGGGCACTCAAAGTTGGATTAAGCAGTCTTAGCGCCTACAAGAAAACGCTCGGACGAAAGTGTAGTCACTCAGTAAATACTTAGCTAGCACCAGGCTCTGCCTGTGCACTTTAACCTTGTAATTCAAAAATTAACACTGAATCTAATGTTTTTAAAAGAAACAGTCTCCTGCTTTGAATATAACAACTGTTTTTTTTTGTATTTTTTTGCAGCTTGAGCTCCATAATGGAGACAGATATTCTTTACTCCTCGGTGTGAAGGAAATAAGGTAAGTCAATGCTCTGTTAATTTTTAGCACAAATCAAATATTAGGTGTATTAACGTATTCTACTAGACCCCTTGGGAAGTACTAGAACCATCTAAATAATCATTTCAAGGACAAAACAGAAAGCCCAGCTTGCTTTGTAGATCCTGAAGCCTATAAATGCAAACCACATAGACTGTTCCTGTTCTAGAGAATGTTCTGGGGCAAGGTGACAGGTGGACTCAGATGCAGTGGAAGTTTCAGAGGGAGGGATAAGGGAAGGAGTTTGAGGTCCTGGTTCCTAGGTAACTCAGGCTGCTCGATGGCCCTGCCAGTGCCCCAGCAAATGACACAGTGATGCTGAGTTTCATAGAAAATACTACAATCAGGCTTCCGAAAAACTACAGAAAAGACTGGTAGCATCTCTTGAGAGACTATACATATTATTCCTAAATACAAACATTCACTGACACCTGACCATATTTTTATTTTGTATTAATGCTTTGAAATCTAAGTATATTGTGCGCCTTGCTAGTCGTTATTGACACGTGGTTTCCTGAGGCCTGAGCATTTAACTGTTTCTGGCTCTAAAGAGAGAACTGCATCAGCACTTTCTCCCTGGTGACTTCACGTGGGAAGGGAAATGGTCACATCTGACTCAGAAGATAAGATCTTCCATTTCTGCAAAGAATGTTCACAAGATGTGTGGCAACAGCAAATCATTTACAGTCATGGGACAAAGATTCTCTAGATGCTGAAACAGGTATTATCCCACCTGCTACTGACGGCAAAGGTCGTTACTGCCCTCTCCTTTTGCCCCACGGCCCCCCGCCCCGCGCCCCCACCCAACAATACCTCACAGGGAGGAAGCCAGCAAGAGGGTGAAAGGTGTCACAGTGTGAACGATACACAGACACATACGAAGAGCCTGGGTTTCTGAGCAGATGGATCCACACCGATCTCTTACCTTGTTATTTGAGAAAAAAATATTTCCTCTCAATATAAGAAACTGTAGGCAAGTTTTCTATCATTTGTAGCTAAAGAAAACTTGGAAAGCTCTATGAATGTATATTTTCATGTAAGAACGTTAGAAGGACAAAAAAGCTATCAAATAATAGTAAAAAGAGAATTCACAAGGATGCTATAACTGTGAACTGAGTCTCCAAAGGAGTAATGCAAAAGATGACTGGATTAGTAGAAAGAAAATATCAGTTGAATGATGAAGCAGAAAATGTACTAAGAATACAGATAACTAGGGCAATCACTTACAAGCTTGACCTAATGGACATACACAGAAACCTGCACAAAATGAGAAAATCATTTCAAATACATGTGGAAGATTCATGAAACTGGCTATGTACTAGGCCCCAGAACAGATTACAACAGACAGCAAGAAACTGTATTATACAGACAATATTCTTGGACAATGTTATTACATTGAAGATACGAGGTTCTAGTTCAAAAATTTGTATTGCTCTACACTAGCAAACCAATTTAAAATTTTAACTAAAAAATCCCATTTGTAGGGGCACCTGGGTGGCTCAGTCAATTAAATAGTAGCTGACTCTTGATTTCAGCTCAGGTCATGATCTCAGGGTCCTGGGATCAAGCCCTGTGTCAGGTTCTGTGCTCGGCAGAGAGTCTGCTTCAGGATTTTCTCTCTCCCTCTGCCTCTCACTCTTGCTCTCTTTCTAAAATAAATAAATCTTAAAAAAAAAAAATCCCATTTGTGAAAGTAACAAAAACTAAAATCTAAAGAGGAAAAGATAGACAGGAGCTTTATGGAGCAAATCAAAATGGAAAGCCCGTATTGAAGGGCATAAGTGAGGACCTGAATGAAAGGAACAATAATGTATCATTTTCATGGATGGCGAGACTCTTATTTATTTATGAAGATGGCAATTGTCAGATTAATCTGTAAGTCCACTGCAATTCCAATAAAAGTCCTCAAAGGGATTTTCAGGGAACCTGAGAGGCTCATCCTAAAATGACTATGAGAAAACAAAAGACCAGAATGGTTAAGCAATATTGAACAAAAGAGGAAGAACTTTCCTGTTAGTTGCAATACGTAGTATAAAACTACAGAAATCCAATCAAGGTTATACTGGTACAGGCAAAGATTAAAAAACAAAACATATAACAAGAGTGAGCTGAAGGTAATACATGTGTATAAGTGACATTAGAAATTAGTGAAGATGGACCATTTACCAGGGTCCTAGGGCAACTGATTATATGGAAAACAACTGTATTTTTATCTCCTACCATACACAAAAATAAACTGTAGATCAAAGATTTAAATATGAAAAATACTGTGAAACTTTTAAAAGAAATTATAGGACATACATTAGGATGGGGAGATTTTTTTTTTTAAGGTTTTATTTTAGAGCGTGTGCACAGGTGTCGGCAGGGGGAGGGGTAGAGGGAGAGGAAGAAAGGATCTTAAGCAGACTCTGAGCCCCGTTTCAGGTTCCTTGCTCAGCACAATCTCATGACCCTGAGATCATGATCTGAGCTGAAAACAAGAGTCGGAGGCTTAGCTGACTGAGCCACCCAGGTGCCCTGATGGGGAAATACTTCCTAAAGAAGACACACAATCATGTGCCATCAAGGAAAAGCCTGAAAGATTTGCATACATAAAGCTTATACAAAAGAATAAACAAAAATGCCATAGATTGGGACAAGGTATTGCAATGTATAGGACGAAAGAAAAGGTGGTACTCAGTATATAAAATACTCCTATACATTGAGAAGGGTAACCACTTTTTTAAGGCAAAAGATATGAACAGTGAATTCACAGAAGAGGAAACCCAAATGACCAACGAACATATGAAAAGATGCTCAATAGTGAAGACATGCAAATTAAAGCCAAAAATGAGACACCACTTCACACCCATAAGATTGGAAAAAATAAAGTCTGCAAACACCAGATGTTGCCAAGGATGTGTGAAAGCAGGAACTCATACGTTACAGGTGGGAGTGTAAATTGGTGTAACTATTCAGGAGAACAATTTGGCAGTACTTTATAAAGTTGAAGGCGTGCTTTCTCTAAAACATAGTAATTCCATATCCAGGTATAGTAACACCCCACACTAATATGAAATCAGGTTCAATGCAATTAGCAATGGGCTCTCATGCTTGACCCAGGCTCGGGGCTCGTGGGGGTGGGAGAGGCAGGCAAGGGTGGATGTGTAGAGGGGGTCTGAGTCTCTGACACTTTCCCAGATGATCTTTTCCTCCTGATCAGACCAAAGAAATGAGTGCTAACCACGAAAACCCTGGAATGGTTGCTGTTGCCTTGGAAGTGCCTCCCAGCTACCAAGGCCCAGAATCATCCCCAGAAATATTAAAAGCCTAAGCAGATAAATGACTGGTGGTTCCAAACTGCAGCTGGGACTTCTCCAGACTAGGAGAGCTTTAGGAGAATGAACTTAATCTCCCCTTACTGAGGCGTGTTGAAGGATGTGCATCATCACATGGGCTGGATACAATACTTGTAGGAGGTTCTGATAAAGAATTATAAAAACAGGACATCAGAGCAAACACACTGCAGCTCCTGGTGCAAATGAACTATCAGTTGAGTATTTACTAAAATAAGTAGGATGATGTTTAAGAACTGAAGTTTTAATTCCATATAAATAGAGAAGAAAATTCATTATAGTTCTGTAGTCACTTACGGGCTATGTCTGCATGCATTTTCTCAGTAGTAAAAATAGCTAATTCTATATTTATGAATTGGCATGTTCTTTTGGGCCTTGATTTCTTTTTTATTTCAACAATTTGGCAATAAAGATGGTATACCTCATGTGAGTCCTTCTGATGCTGAATTTGTTGGAAGATCTGTGGCCACCTTTGATTAGGTAAGAGACCCTGAATGTTTGATAAAACATGTCCTTTGACTCAGTGGGATTGGGTTCGCAGGGAAAATTCCAAATTCTCACTGCAAATTCTGAGTTCCTATATAACACAGGCTCAAAGTTGGCATGTGGTTCACCACTGGCTTTAATGGTAGAAGAATACAAGAAGTCTACCAGCAGGTAACTTTCTTAAAAGGCTTATTTTACTCTGTTCATGTTTGGAATAAGCATGCTTATAAAAATCCTGCTTTGCAATGACCAGAGAAAGGCTCACTTGAAGTAGGCAAATTGATTTATAGGGATTTTTAGAAATGCCCTACTTAAAAGGATTATTTGTATCTCTGAATACCAGGAAATAAAAGAATGAACTGGGACAGTCAGAAAGAATGAGTTAAACTCCAGGCCCCTTTCCCCTGGTTCTCAAGCCTTCTTGCTGCTCTTTCTTCTCCCCCTAACTTCCCTTTGCCTTCTTTGCCTGGGACTGAGAAGATACTTCCCAATGGCTCTAGGGTCTGAGAATACCTTCCCTTGCTAGCCTTACTTGAATGTTCTGATGTGAGCTCTACCTCCAAGATCCCCTACATTCAACATGCACAACATAGCTAGGGAAGCAGAAATGATGAAGAGGATGGAAAAAGGAGTCTTGAGAATTTGGATAAGAGACTGTCCTAGAATGAAAGCATCCGGTTGGCAGATAGTTGCCCTGATGACTTGGAAGGAAGGGGAAACAAAAAGAGTCAGCCTACTAAACAGTATAGAGAGCCATACGAACCAACTTTTCACCTTAGGGTGAGGAAAATCAGCCTGATCCCTTGAGGGCTGTGAGGAGTCCGATGCCTTTTACAAGTTAGCCAGGACTGCTGGGTGGATCAGATATGGAAAGAGTATATGTGCCCCGTTCCTAGCTGATACCCTTTTTTTTTTTTTTTTTTAGATTTTTATTTATCAGAGACAGAGGCAGGCAGAGGGAGAAGCAGACCCCTTGCTCAGCAAGGAGCCTGATGTGGGAACTCGATCCCAGGACCCTGGGCTCATGACCTGAGCCAAGGCAGACGCTTAACTGACTGAGCCACCCAGGCGTCCCTGATATTCTCTGTCTTAAGAGTTATTTTCCAGTGCTCCGGAGAGATCTGCAAAGATGTACCAAGGTCCTCGATCACATGTCTTTAGTCCTACAGCCCTACGCATGAAGAGGGATACCGGCTGCTTGCGTGGAGGTTTGACGCGGGGAAGAGACATGGTGGGGGCCAAGGCTGAGCCCCCTCAAAGCGGAGTGCCATGGCCTCAGGCAGCTCTGACCATGTAGGGGGCAGATCAGAATAGACGCCTAATCCCCTTGGCTGTTTTGTCAGCCTTGCTGTGGGTGGGATTCAAGCACCAGGAAGAGACGGGGTGCTTGGATGGTAAGCATACACAGTTCCTCAGGGACTGGCTTTGGGAAAGAGGTTTTCCCAGAGTTTTGGGAAAAGATGGAGAGAGGTGAAGGCAAAGGGAAACTCAAGACTGCAGGGTTACCAAGCCTTATAAAGGTGTCTTTTTCCTCCTACCTTGATCATTTCGTGTTGTTTCTTAAGGATCCTAGAGCAATGTATTCTGCAATTTCTTGTTTTTTCATGTATCACCCAGAATCCCCAGACCACCTTTCCCCTACTCTTTCACCTGTGAGGTTCCCGAGCGGATCTGAGGTCACCTCTTGTCTCCCAGTGAGGGTTAATGTGTTGCGAAGAGACCTGATGTATAAACTACCATATTCTCTACTCCAGTTAGAGTATTTTTGAAACTTCTGGGAGACAAGGCATCTGAGTTAGTAAATGTGTGCTAGGGAGCTGCCAGGCTATGGGCCAAAGTCTGAAGAAGAGAGACTTCAGAACGTCAGTGGCAACTAATAAACCACAAGGGAAACTAATTGCGGATTTATTAGTCATCGCAACTTCCCCAGCAGATTCTGTAATTCATTGTACAGCCTGTACCAGACAGTAACATGAAATTAATTTGCAGACCAAGCTGCAGAAAGGGCTACTGAGTTGGCTGGGGTAACCCTGATACTTCTACAGAGGGACTCTAACTCACACACAGAAGCAACTCCCTGTGAACTGGAAACTGGAAACCAGGGGAACTAAAATAAACACAGAGTATCTTGAAAACATATTCTTGATAAGACTTTCACTATCCTAACTTTTCATTCTGTAAATTCACTGTCTCTAACCATATATACTTCTGTAACAAATTTGAAAAGGACATGAATTCAACTTTTTTGTCAATTCCATCAGCACTCAACATGATTTGCTGTAACAACACAATGTATACTTCTCAATGGAGAACTGCAGCTTACTTGCTTATTAACGTGGCATTAGGTTAGTCACCTATGAGGGTTAATGGGGTATAAAGGCATATTTTGTAATACAGAGAAAAATTCAGGAAAGTACATATTTTCATGTAGTTCGCTTCAAAACAGGGCCTAGAAGAGGGAGAAATGGGCCAGCCATTCCATCAGCCATATCTAGGAAAGAGGACTTCCTACACTTCCTTAAGTTATATATACACACATGAACTGGGTTAACCAAAGGATGGGAAGGGTTACTTTAAAATTATAACTTATCATCCAGTGACAGACATGAAGAGTACCCGAAAACATGGAGAAATCCGAAAATGGAACAAGGCATCTATTACAGGGACTGCCTCTTTTCAATTCTTTTAATGGCACTGAAAAAAAGGGAAGCCAAAGGAGTTTCTTTTTAATTACCTTTGGTTTGAGTATTTGCTTTGAACTAACATATTGCCTGCCATGCTCGTAAAGAACGCTGGAGGTACCGGGAGGAAGATGTAAGTAGTAAAAGGATCCTGAGCATGCCTCCTCCCTGGGGCACACTGCGACAACTCCTGCAGGTACCCAAGGGGTTTCACACCAAGATACTAATCAAAATCGCAAAAATTAAAGAGCATATTCAAAGCAGCAAGAGAAAAAAGAATTACATTCAAGGAAGACCCCATAAGGCTAACAGTTGATTTTCAGCAGAAACTTTGCAGGCCAGAAGAGAGGGGCAGGATATACTCAAAGTGCTGAAAGGGGAACAACCTACAGTCAAGAATACTCAAGCTGGAAAGATTACCCTTCAGAACTGAAGGAAAAACAGTTTGGCACACAAAAGTTAGAGGAGTTCACCACCACTAAACCAGTCTTACAAGAAATATTAAAGGGACTTCCTTAAGTGAAAAGAAAAGGCCCTAACTAGAAGAAAATTAAGAAAAAACTTCACTGGTAAAAGCAAACATAATGGTAGCAGATCACTTATAAAGCTAGTACAAAGGTTAAAGTAGTAAAATTCTATCTACAGAAACTAGGCAAGGGGCTCAAAGATGTAAAATATAATCTTTTAGAATGTGTTCAAACTTAAGTGACCGTCAACTTCATATAAACTGCTATATACTTAAACCTGTAATAAATACACATAAGAGAAAGTGATATCTGATTGTGTACAGCAGAACACTAAAGACAGTCATCAATCACAAGGCAAGAGCAAGAGAAGAAACCAACAGAGAAGTATAAAAACAACCAGAACACAATGACCAAAAGGATAAATGGCAATAAGTACATACCTATCAATTACTTTAAATGTAAATGGACTAAATGCTCCAACCCAAAGACATAGCGCCACTGAATGATAAACTGATCTCTATGATCTTACAAGCAACTCACTTCAGACCTAGAGACACATACAGACTTGAAGGGATAGAAAAACATACACTATGCAAATGGAAGTGAAAAAAAATTGGGATAATATTTATATCAAGATAGACTTTAAAACAAAGACTGTAACAAGAGACAAAGGACATTACATGATAAATCAATCCAACAAGAGGATATAAACATGGTAAATATCTATGTTCTCAACATAGGAGCACCTAAATAAATATTAATGTAAAACAAATATTAACATAAAACAAATTGACAGTAATACAATAATAGGGGAATTTAATACCCCACTTACATAACCCAAACAGAAAATCAACAAACAGTAGCTTTGAATGACACTTAGACAAGATAGACCTAACAGATACAGACAGAACATTCCCTCCAAAAAGAGAATACACGTGTTCTTTTTAAGCGCCCATGGAACATTCTCCAGGATAGATTACACATGGGCCACAAAACAAGTCTCAACAAATGTAAGATTGAAATCAAGCATCTTTTTTTGAGCACAAGGGTATGAAAAAAATTGGAAGAAACAGGGAATAAAGTTCTGCATTTCTATACATTAATAATGAACTAGCAGAAAGAGAAATTAGGGAAACAATCCCATTTACAACTGCATCAAAAAGAATAAAATACCTTGGAAGATATTCAATGAAAGAGGTGAAAAACCTGTACTCTGAAAACTGTAAGACACAGATAAAGGACCTGAATAAACATTGTTAAAATGTCCATACTACCCAAAGCAATCTTCAGATTCAAAGCAATCCCTATCAAAATACCAATATTATTTTTTTTTACAGAGCTAGAACAAGTTAATTCTAAAGTTTATACGGAGCTACAAATGACCCCGAATAACCAAAGCAATGTTGAGAAAGAACAAACCAGCTGCAGGTGTCCCAATGCCAGATTTCAAGATAGACTACAAAGATGTAGTAATCAAAACAGTACGGTACTGCCACAAAAACAGACTCAGATCAATGGAACTAAACTGAGAGCCCAGAAACAAACCCACATTTCTATGGTCAATTAATCTATGATGAAGGAGGCAAGAATATACAATGAGGAAAGGATAGTCTCTTCAATAAATGGTGCTGGGGAAACTGGACCACTCACTTTCTTACCCCATACACAAAAACCCCAAGCCTCAAAATGGATTAGAGACCTAAATGTAAGTCCTGAAATCCTAAAACTACTAGAAGAAAACTTAGGCCATGATCTCCTGGACATCAACCTTAGCACTATTTTTCTGGATCTGTCTCTGAGGCAAAGGAAACAAAACCAAAATAAACAGCTGGGAATACATCAAACTCAAAAGCTTTTGCACAGCAAAGAAAACCATTAACAAAATAAAAAGGCAAGCTACCTAACGGGAGAAAATATTTGCAAAATGATGTATCTTATAAAGAACTGACACAACAAACAAAAACACAACTCAAAAACCCCACAAACAATCTGATTAAAAAATTGGCAGAGGATCCAAACAGACACTTTTCTAAATAAGAAATAGATGGCCAAGAGATACATGAAAAGATGCCTAACGTCACTAATCGTCAGAGAAATGCAAATCAAAACCACAATCAGATATCACCTCAAGCAAGTCAGAATGGTTAGTATCAAAAATGCAAGAAATAACAAATATTAGTGAGGAAGTAGAGAAAAGAGAACCTTCAAGCACTACTGGTAGGATTATAAATTGGTTCAGCCACTACAGAAAACAGTATAGATGTTCCTCAAAAAATTGAAAACAGGAATACTATACAGTCCAGTAATTTTACTTCTGGGTATTTACTCAAAGAAAAAGAAGACACTAATTTGCAAAGATATATGCACCCCTGTGTTTACTGCAGCATTATTTACAATAGGGAAGCAACCTAACTGTCTACCAGTAGAAGAATGGATAAAGAAGATGTGGTGTAGATAATGCAATGGAATATTACCTAGTCTTAAAAAGTATAAAATCTTGCCATTCATGAAAACATGGAGGGACCTAGAGGGTATTTTTTTTTTTTTTTAAGATTTTATTTATTTGACGGAGAGAGACAGAGAGAGAGAGAGGAACACAAGCAGGGGGAGTGGGAGAGGGAGAAGCAGGCTTCCCAATGAGCAGGGAGCCTGATGCGGGGCTCGACCCGAGGACCCTGGGATCATGACCTGAGCCGAAGGCAGATGCTTAATGACTGAGCCACCCAGGCACCCTTCAGAGGGTGTTCTGCTAAGTGAAATACGTCAGACAGAGAAAGACCAATACCACGTGGTTTCACTTATATAAGGAATCTAAAAAAGAAAACAAAATACCAAAACAAACATACAAATGATAAGAATCAGACTCAAAAATACAGAGAACAAATTGGTGGCTGCGAGAGGGGAGGGCTATAGGGGAATAGCTGAAATAGGCAAAGGGGACTGAGAGGTACAAGCTTCCAGTTATAAAATAAGTCATAGGGGTAGAAAGTACACCTTCGAGAAGACAGTTGATAATATTTTAATAACTTTGTATGGTGACAGATGGTAAATGCATTTCACTGTAGTGAGCATTTTCTAACGCACATAATTGTTGAATCTCTATGTTGTACACCTGAAACTAATACAATATCTGTCAACTATACTTCAACAAAAAAAAGATGGTGAACTTACGAAAAAAAAA
Source organism: Callorhinus ursinus (assembly GCF_003265705.2). Taxonomy (NCBI): domain Eukaryota; kingdom Metazoa; phylum Chordata; class Mammalia; order Carnivora; family Otariidae; genus Callorhinus; species Callorhinus ursinus. The sequence goes on along the minus strand of NW_027397081.1, from coordinate 7,441,530 downwards.
ATACTTGGAAATCACTGGTGACTTTTATTCTCGTTTTGACATTTATGTAGCAAGTATATTACTTATATGATCCAAGGAAAGCAATTCTTAAAACAATCTTTCCATAACTGATCTAAAATCCAATTATAAAAATAATACCTAGAATGTCATACTAGTAATACATTAGCATAGCTAATTATTATGGTAGTTGGCAGTGTCTGTAAGGTGCTCAGCAGCACGCCCAGGACACACAGAGTTATTAGTGCCTTTACTCTCTCATGACCTTGTAGTCCTAATTTGTGCAAGATGGAAAAACTTGCTTTGGAATGAAAACGAAACCAATAAAATAAATCTTTATTAGCTTTAATCTCACCACTGATAGTAAATTGTGATTTTGAGAACGATATATTTGATGTCTGGAGATCACTAAACTGAAACCAAAAAGTAATCAAGGTAACCAGAGGACTGAAAAGAGAATTGCCTTTTTTAATAACCTTGTATATATCCTTTTTTATTTAAGTCAAAAATGTGACCTATAAGTACGCTCTATTCTCCACTTGAAGGTGCAAGGATGATTATAAAACTCCAGTGGCTTTTAATGGGCCATTATTACATTAAGCTACCCGCAGGAACACAAGTTCCCAGGGTTGTCAGTCAAGTGGTTACAATGAAAAATTTAAGAGTCAAAGGTACCCCTTTAAACCAGAGAACCATATTTGAATCTTTTGCACCAACTCCTTCAAGTTTAGATTTAGCTTCGTTACATCACAGGAAGTCGGGGTGCACTGGATGTTAATCACAGAGTAATGTAACATGATAAGAACACTAATAAAAATATTGAACACTAAATTATTAACAGATCCAGGTGCTCTTCAAATATTTCATAACTTGGTATTTTTTTCAATTTTTAGGCCTGATCATACACAAACCATGTTGGACATGTGAAAATATTTTACTTTTAAAGAACTCTTTAAAAAATGGCTTTAAGACCTTCTTCACTGATCCTGTATTTTTTCAATGTTTTAGGATTGTTTAAAAGAAATTCTCACATCGATCCTATGTTCCTTAAATAGGGAGAAAGGAGTGCAGCTGGATATAACCCTGAATATGGAAATAAGAGAAAATTTTACTTTCTATCATTGTAGTCTAAATTTTATATTGTGTGATAATGTATAATGAATTTCATGTGCTGCCTTATGGGAATCCAAAATTTTCTTTTACACTGCAGACTCATACAACTGAATGAGGTCTATTTTGTCACTCTAATAGCTGCTCAGATTTAGGATCTCTGATCTTTTTTCCAATACACCAAGAGCACTCTGAAGCTAAACCCAGTTGTTATGGTGCTAAACACTGAATGTACCACCAGAAACTAAATCTATACTCCGTTATTGGCGATCATTTCATCAGGGTTCATCAAGTTGTGTTCAAAACTTCCACACTGTGGCTCAGAGACACTTCTAGACAGCAGGGAAGGGAATTTTTAAGTAGAAACAAAGCCCACCTGTAGCACTCAATTCAAACAGAATTCTGATTTTGTCTGTTTAAAAAAAGTGCTTCCAAGATTTGCAGGATTATACCGCTTAAGAAAAAAAAAGTCTGAAAAATCACCAATTTACAATAATGAAACTATATGAAATGTAAAATAGTTTACGATCGCCCTCCACTTGGTTATGGATATAAGAGCAGTGGGGTCAAGAGAGTTTTGAGAATGGAAAACCGTAAGGAAGAAGGAAACGGGAAAGACTGTGTTGACCTTATAAGGTCCATAATTTGAAGCCAAAAAATTAGGAAGCACATCTAGCTGATCTTGATCCAAGTGGGTCATTAGTCTAAAGATGTTGAAGAGAACATATCTGTTAAGTAGTTATAAAAATGTCTTCAATTTCAGCAAAAGTAGAAAACATAGACCCTAATCACATTTTCCTATTTTTATAACTGGGTAAACATTTCCCATTTCTTATAATTGGTAACACTACTTGGGGGATCTGTAATTAACTTTATTCATATGTAATGGGATTACTACTGTTGCTGATTCCTACAGTAAGGTTTAAACACATTTGAGATAACAGGAAAGTTTACTGACTACTGGCCTATTAAAATTCATGGTTGATGCCATCCAGAATTGTGAATTTAGGATTATAAAGACATGCAGTGGAATATTACCAATATTTGTCTTTGTTATACTCCATACTGATATAATTAAAAACAGAAAAAACTAGTCATGATTGTTTCTTTTTGTAATCTCTAAGGACTTTCTTTACAACAGTAAGAGAAATGGGATACCGCCAACTAACCTGTAAGTAATACCTAGGATACTCACCTAGGGGGAAATTAAGCTGTCCTTTAGTTAATGGTAAGCCCCAATTAAGCTGGGGCATAAAAAGCATTCCACTGAGAGACTATCTAATAGAAATATAATGTGAACCACATACACAATTTTAAATAATCTAGCACAGTGCATTTTTAAATGCAAAAAGCAAAAAAAAAAAGTAAAAAGCAGTTGAAATTAATTTTGTTTGAAATTAATTTTAGTAATCTTTCATTTAACTCAATTTACCAAAAATTATCATTTTAAGACATAACCAAATAAAAGTTATTGATATATTTCACATACTTTTTCAAAATGTGGTATGTATTTTACATTTACAGAATATCTCAATTTGGACTAGATACACTACAAGAGCTCAAAGCCACATGTGGTTAGTAGTCACCATGCTGGACCACATAGGTCCGCTGCACAGAATTTTGATTAATTTTTGTTGAGAACCAAAACCAAATTTGAATGAAAGCTCTCTCTTCGTGTAAACCAAACATGTGTGGACTAGGTGTCCAGGAGGATTTTATTAACTATATATTGGGGCTGTACTTAAGTGTGAAACAGGCAATAGGACAGCAAATCCACCAAATAACTGGAGGCACATTTTAGAGCCTAGCTAAGATGACCTTCAATATTCAAATTTACATTGAAACGAGTTCTCAAGTTCACAAAGCCTCACAAACCAGATTAGATACATGAAAGCCTTTGTGCGTTTCAAGATCAGAAGCTAAATCCCATTATATAGATTGCTAAACTCTGCTCGTATTTTATAAATATCTGGGTTTACCCCACTAGTCTTGATATATATCAAGAAAAGTTATCACAACTTACACATTTTCTCTGCTCATACTCTAAAATCTATGTCTGATTTCTGTTCAAACTTTCAGCCATTCACCTGGAGTGTTTGTGTACATCCCTGTTAACACAGATTTGTACTAACACCAGCTGGTTCCTATCACAAGCCTTTTTTAGGAGTGGAGGTAGAAACGGTTAATTTCTCCATTCCCTGCTGTTTGGTACGCAAAAGCAATGAATATTTTTAGTTCATCTTTTTTTCCAGTTGCCCACAATTTAACCTTTGCATTTATTTTCAAATATAAGTAGGCTTCCTTGTCTGCAATCTTAGTGCTGAAATCCTTCTCTAAATTTCTTTACACAGTGAATTTTTTTTTAAAAAAGATTGTATTTATTTATTTGAGAGAGAGTGCACAAGCCAGGGGAGCAGCAGAGGGAGAAGCAGGCTCCCTGCTGAGCAGGGAGCTCAATCTCAGGACCCTGGGGTCATGACCCATGCCAAAGGCAGATGCTCACCTGCCTAAGCCACCCAGGCACCCCATAGTGAACTTTTTTAAAGGCATATTTGATATGCCCCTCTTCCCCTGCTTGAATTCTTTTGGTGGCTTCTTATCATTATCAGAGAGGCAATACAAGCAGGGATCCTACTAGCCAAAAGTGGTCCAGCTGACATTATTAGCAAAGAAAATATTTATCCTAATACTCTGCACAAACGTGCATGCAACAATAAAGCCCATCTGCTAGTCAGGAGATTTGACCCAAATCCAGAAATCTTGGTTCCATGACCAAGATAGAGGACTTGCCATGATTGGGGAAGGCGTGGGGAGGAGTTTGAATAATTCGTTCATATCAGAAAGAGAAGAGTGGTGTGCCTAGTTTTCATTCTACTTGACAGGAGACTCTGTGGTACATCATCATGTAGGGGGAGTGATGAGGCTCTGGGGTTTTTCTTGTTTACTACTCATATAATGGGTAGAAGCTAAAGCAAAATACAGAGATACAGTTAATTCTAATGAAGTCAGGTGACCAGGTCATGGAAGCATACTAAAGAAATCAAGTACTAGAGTTGGGAAGATGGCAGAAGAGGAGGATCCTGAGCTCAACTTGACCCACGGATACAATGACAGCTACATCCTTATAACAAATCCTGAAAATGACCTGAAGACTGACAGAACAGACCTTTTACAGTTACTCATAAGAAGGAAGCTTTACAGCAAAGGGAAGGAGGGGTGGAGCGCTGGTTGGGAGCCAAACCTCTGGTGGGAATAACCACAAATGGGAGGGACATCACAAACAGGGAGAAGCAAGGGGATCAGACCCCACGGCGGGTGCCCACGGCACCAGGGACCTGCACTGGGAAGATGAGCCCACAGAACATCTGGCTTTGAAAACCAGTGGGGCTTAACTTCAGGAGCTTTAAAAATCATCAGGGCTCAACTCAGGGAACCAAAAAAAAAAAATCAGTGGGCTTAATGCCAGGAGAGCCAGAGGGCAATATGAAACTGAGTCCCTGCCCTTAAAGAGCCAGGGTAATAAATAACTCCACTGAGACACAGCATAGTAACAGCAGTTTGAAAAGTGCCTGGGGTATACACGTAAGAGGTTTATTGACTGATCTCAGAATATGTGATGGAGGGAGGGGCAGAGAACCGCAAGAGATTTCTCCAAGAACAAAAGTGCCAGTGGGTGCCATTTCTCATCCCCATCCTCCCCCGCCCAGATAGCCAGATGCTTGTAGTAGTCAGCCCTATCAACTCTCCATCTACCTTGCTAGCACCATAAACCGTGCCCTGACATTCCCCTGCGGACCTGTCCCATCTAATCCACCCATCTTGGTGGGCATACCTCCAAAGCAGCTCTTGCCCTCACCATACCCTGCAGGCAACCCCAGAGGGACCAGCACAACTGCCAAGTGACTCCTGTCTGGGGAGGGAGAGATGTCCCAGCACACCAGCATGCCCACAGTTCCAGCAGCCCAACCTCTTAGCTGGCTGCATAGGGAGTAAGCCCTGCCCTTTGGTGCACCTGCAGATGCGGCAGAGAGGCTAATGGCAGATGCCTACTCTGACTGCTGGCCTGCCCATAATCCAACCATGGCAGTTGTCTCAGGCCTCTCAACAGCCCGGGGACCAAACTCTACCCAGTAGGCCCACATCAGGCAAAGCGGGTCATTGCAGCTTGCTGGGCTGGAAACGGGACACAAGGCACCACAGGACCTCTTTTACACAAGACCACTACAAGACCAGAAGACATAGCTAACCTACCTAACACACAGAAACAAATAGAGAGTTAGACAAAATGAGGAGACAGAGGAATAGGTCCTAAATGAAAGAAGACAAAAATCACAGTAGTAAAAGAGCTAAATGAAATGGAGATAAGCAATATGCCTAATAAAGAATTCAAAGTAATGATCCTAAAAGACACTAACTTGAGAAGAGTGGATGATCTCAGAACTTATAGGAAGAGGTAGAAAATATAAAAAAGAACCTGTCAGAGCTGAAGAATTCAGTAATGGAACTAAACAATACACTAGAAGGAATAAATAGCAGATTAGAAGACACTGAAGAACAGATCACTGATCTGAAAGATAAGGTAATGGAAAGCAACCAAGCTGAATAGCAAAAAGAAAAAAATAATAAAAAAATGAGACTAGCTTAAGGGAATTCAGCAACATCACTAAGTGTAATAACATTTGCATTATAGGAGTCCTGGAAGGAGAAGAGAGAGAGCAAGGGGCAGAAAACTAATAAGAAAATAGCCAAAAATTTTCCTAACCTGGGGAAGGAAACAGACATCCAGATCCAGGAAGCACAGAGAGACCCCAACAAGATGAACCCACGTTAGTCCACACTAAGACACATAATAATTAAAATGGCAAAAAATGGTGATAAAGAGGGAATTTAAAAGCAGCAAGAGAGAACAGTTACATACAGGGGGCATCCCATAAAGCTATCAGCTGATTTTTTAGCAGAAATTATGCAGGCAAGATAAAGTTTTGGATAAAACTTTGCAGGAGTGGCATGAAATATTCAAACTGCAGAAAGGAAGAAAAAAAAAATCCTTCTACAACCAAGAATACTCTACCCAGCAAGATTATCGTTCAGAATAGGAGAGTTTCTCAGATAAAAATTAAAGTTCATCACCACTAAACGAGCCTTGCAAAAAAAATTAGAGGGAGTCCTTTAAGTGAAAGGGCCACAACTAGAAGAAAATTATGGAAGGAAACAAGTTCACAGGTAAAAGCAAATATGTAGTACAGGTAGTAGATTAATCACTTATAAAGCCAGTATGGAGGTTTGAACACAAAGGTAGTAAAATCAATTATATTTACAAAAATTAGTCAAGGGATACACAAAATAAAAAAGATGTAGGATATGACATCTATATATAAAATATGGTGCTTTTAGAATATAAAATTTAGTGCTTTTAGAATATATTCAAACTTAAGTGACCATCAACTTAATATAGTCTGTTAATACACATAGGATGTTAAACGTCAACCCAATGATAACCACAAATCAAAAACCTATAATAGATAACACAAAAACTAAAGAGAAAGGAATCCAAGCACAACACTAAAGAAAGTTATCAAACCACAAGGGAAGAGAGCAAAAGAAGAAAGGAACAGAGAAGAACTAAAAAAACAAACAAACAAAAAAAACCCAGAAAACAATGAGGAAAATGGCAATAAGTACACACCTGTCAATAATTACTTTAAATATTAATAGACTAAATGCTCCAATCAAAAGACAGAGGGTGAGTGAATGATAAAAAGCAAGACCTATCTCTACATTCCCTGTAAAAGACTCACCTAAAGACACATACAGACTGAAAGTGAAGGGGTAGAAAAACATACCCCATGCAAACGGAAGCGAAAAAGCAGCAGGGGTAGCGATACTCATATCAGACAAAATAAGACTTTAAAACAAAGACTGTAGCAAGAGATAAAGGGTACTACATAATGATAATGAGATCAATCCATAAGAGGATATAACAATTGTAAATATCTATGTTCCCAACACAAGAGGACCTAATTACATAAAGCAAATATTAAGGGAGGGCATAAAGGGAGAAAATGACAATACAGTAATAGGGGACTGTAACACTCCCTTACATCAACTGGATATATCACCCAGACAGAAAACCAACAAGGAAAGAGTGGATTTGAATGACAGACCAGATGAGCCTAAAAGATACAGAGAAAACATTTCCTCCAAAAAGAGCAGAATACACGATTTTTAAAGTACACATGGGACGCTCTCTAGAACAGATTACACAATAGGCCACAAAACAAGCCTCAATAAATTTAAGAAGACTGAAATCATATCAAGCATCTTTTCTGATCACAACTGTATAAAACTAGAAATCAGTTACAAGAAAAAAATCTGGAAATAACAAGAATGCACAGAGACTTAAAAATGTGCTACTAAACAATGAATGGGTCAACTGAAATATTAAGGAGGAAATTAAAAAAATACATGGAGACAAATGAAAATGAAAACAAATGGTCCAAAATCTTTGGGACACAGAAAAAGCAGTGTTAAGAGGCAAGTTTATACTGATACAGGTCTATCTCAAGGAAAAAGAGACATCTCAAATAAACAACCTAACTTTACACCTAAAGGAACCAGAAGAAGAAGAACAAACAAAACCCGAGGTTAGAAAGAAGCAAAGAATAAAGATTATAGCAGATATAAATGAAACAGAGACCAAAAAAACAATAGAAAAAAAAATCAATGAAACCAAGAGCTACTTCTTTGAAAAGATAAACCATTAGGCACGCTGATCAAGAAAAAAAAAAAGAGGACATGAATAAATAAAAAATGAAGAGAAGTGACAATGAACACCACAGAGAAGTACAGATTATAAAAGAATATAATGAGAAAACTATACACCAACAAACTGGACAACCCAGAAGAAATGGATAAATTCCCAGAAACATACAATCTTCCAAGACTGACTCAGGAAGAAACAGAAACATTGAACAGACTGATGACTAGCAATGAAATTGAATCAGGAATCAAAAAACTGCCAACAAACAAAAGTCCAGGACCAGATAAGTTTCACAAAAGCAGAAATAAGCTATTGTGAGTACATCAAAATAAGTTTTTGCATAAAGGAAACCAACGAAACAAAAAGGCAACCTACTGAACGGGAGAAGGTATTTACAAATCATTTAACTGACAAGGGGTTAGTATCCAAAAAATATAGAGAATTCGTACAACTCCATACGAAGAAACCAAACTGGCGAGGATGTGGAGAAATGGGAACCATCGTGCACTGTTGGTGGGAATGCAAACTGGTGCAGCCACGGTGGAAAACAGTGTGGAGGTTCCTCAAAAAGCTAACGATAGAGCTACTACATGATGAAGTAATTCCACGAGTGGGTATTCACTCAAAGAAAGGGAAAACACTAGTTTAAAAAGACATTTGCACCCCTATGTTTATTGCAGCATTATTTACAATAGCCAAGACATGGAAGCAGCCTCGGTGTTCATCTGTAGTCACATGGATAAAGAAGGGTACACACAGAGTATCAGTCATAGGAAAGAATGAGATCTTGGCATCTGCAACAGTGTGGATGGACCTAGAGACCATCAGGCTTAAGTAAAATAAGTTCGGCAGAGAAAGACAAGTATGCGGGATCTAAGAAACAAAACAAATGAACAAAGAACAAAAGAATAACCACACTTAAATACAGAGAACAAACTGGTGGTTGCCACCGGGGAAGCTGGTGGGGGGGGTAGCGGTGGGTGAAATAAATAAGGGGGCTTCAGAAGCACAAACTTTCAGACCAAAAAATCAGTAAGTCGTGGAGATGAAAAACACAACACTGGGAATATAGTCAATATTATTTTAATAACATTTGGTGACTACACTTATCATGGTGAACAGTGAATAATGTCAAGTCAACACGGTGCACACCTGAAACTCCTATGACATTGTGAGTTATATTTCAATTAAAAAAAAAAGTTGAGGACTCTCAGTAATCAAAGTGCACGGACACACAAGTCCTCTTACCCTCCTCCCACCCCGGTGGCGCACAGGGCCGCACCGCTAATGACATGACGAGTCATCGGAAGCTTACACCACATGTGAATGAAGAGCACTGGATTTAAGGGAAAACAGGAACTTAAACTACTGGATACACGTGGACAGAGACGAATTCAATACTCACTGCCGAGCTACCTTAAGCTGAATAGAATCACAGGGTTTGAAAAATTACAAAGCTACTTGGAGGAAATAAACATCACAATAGCCTCAGAATTTCATTTCAGAAATGTGATGAATATTACTCATGCTTTATCTCTGTGTCCATATCTGGGGCATACAGCACCTGGTGTATCCATATTATCCAGCATCTGTCCCTTTAAGGAAAGAGGCCTATTTGCTCAGTGACCAATTTGCAGGTTTGTTTGTTTGGTTGGTTGGTTTTTTTAAAGGAATTAAAATCAACTGCACTTCTTGTCAGGATTTATTAGTCCAGCTCCACTAAATATAAATTTCATTCTGGGACATATTTCACAAACCAAACACGTACTAAATGCTTAATATTTTATATGTAAACGTTTAGGGCTTTCCCTAAGCTTAGTTTACCTTTCTGTTTTAATACCCTTACGCCCTACACACTCAGCAGTGAAACAGGTATCACAAATTATGCTGGACTAAGTTCTGGGTCACTGTCAATTACTGGTGACTTGCTTATTCAACAAACGTACCCACAACTTCTATCAGTGTGGCACATTTTGAAAAGCAGATGAATCGACGGGAAGTAAAGCATGCTGCCTCCACACCACCACAGGAGGATCCCTGCAACCCCAGGGCCTTTGGTGTCTGTCTCGCTTACGTGGCTTGTCCCTGCGTGACTTTGAAGTCACCCGGATCTAAGAGCCCAAGTCTCCTTTATGAAGCTGTAGAAATCATCACTGAAAACCACCGATGATATAAACTTGAAGCAAGAATTAAAATATTCCCATAAATCATACAAATAAAACAGACTGCGAAATTGCTATGCTTATTAAATACTGAAAAAAAACCAAACAAAACCAAACCAAACCCTGGGATAACAAAGCATTCATTAGTTACTATATTCTGGATTGAAATACAAAATCTAACTCTAATGCACTAACTGTAATTTACTGAGCATCTAGGACATGCCAGGCACTTGGTATTAATTACCTTTAATTCTCATAACAGGCCTGTAAGATAAGAATTCCCCTTTTTACAATTCTGAAAAGGAAGGTTGGAAAGTTTTAACAACTTACTTAGAATCACAAAGGTGGTACATAGACAACTCATTTTTTTTTTTAAAGTCTACTTTGGTAATTTTTATAAAAATGCCCTTGCCTTCCTACTTTTAAATTCTAGCTAAAGAATCATTTTCTATCAGTTCTATAGCTGGCATTTAAATGAAACCAAAATATATGGGCGCCTGGGTGGCTCAGTTGGTTAAGCGTCTGCCTTCGGCTCAGGTCATGATCCTGGAGTCGCGGGATCGAGTCCCACATCGGGCTCCCTGCTCAGCAGGGAGTCTGCTTCTCCCTCTGACCCTCCCCCCTCTCACGTGCTCTCTCTCTCTCATTCTCTCTCAAATAAATAAATAAAATCTTAAAAAAAAAATAAATGAAACCAAAATATATTCATCTTATATATGGACTACTTCTGCCTGAGATGAGAAAGAAAATAAAATAGTATTCTATTCTTAACTCACCCCCATATTTACTTGTTATTTTAACATGATGTGTACAAATTTATTATATAATAGCCTTGCCTAACTTAGTATGAGTGGGCAATTAATTTTAAAAGTAAAAGCATGTTTTATTTTATGAGACAAGAAATGGGTGAAATCTGTCTGCATTTTTTTGTTAAATTAAGATTTTGAATCTGAAGTAGATAGGTATTTTTAAATGACTTTTTTCCCCTACTTTATGTAGATCTTATAAATGGCAGAATATAAAAGCTTACTATGAATTTTCATGAGCTCTGGCACTTTCAGAGTTATGGACGTGGTACAACATTTTATTGTGACTGACAGTATAATGCTGCTATAATAAAAATTTCCTGTCAACTTGTTCTGTCCTGAAATGCCTGGAGCACTTCAGTTTAAGTGTCAGATTAAAATATATGATGGCGAGAAGAACAGGCTCTGCACTGTCCCACCGGTCCAGCAAGGGAAACGGGGTGGCGCCACACGAGTGTGGGGGCAGAAGTTTGTTTTCCTAATTACTTAAGAATAGACTGTTCACATGCCTTCCTGATGCCGTCTATTTTTGTAGCACAGTTTTCCTGTGGATGATTTTCACCATGTGTGGTAAGCAGAGTTTAGAGTCTGACGTAAATTTTCAATTATTTCCAGTGGAAATCTTCATTTCCATTGGGAACTAGGTGTTAGTCATGGGAGTGGATGTGAGGCTGATCCTACTGTGACATCATTTATCTAAATGACATCCATCTTGGAAATTCATTTCTGTGGGCTCCAAGTTTTAGAAATCTCATGCCCTTTTCCCCTTCCAAGGTCTGTTTGTGCTTGTCCAGAAGTGCATTTACCTCCAACGCCAAGTACTCCACTGGTACCTTTCTTGGTACCCCCTTCAGAACTCGGCTTCCAAAGTTCAACTGTCCCGTGGTTACTGCCTTCCTCTTCCCTCTCCTGTGGACACCCTTTCCCTGTCCCCTGGGCTTAGACAGGCTCATTCTTAAACCCCAAACTAAACAAAATCCTCCCCCAACACTTCCTCCTCTTTCTTCCCTTCCTCTGTCAACTTCCTAGAATACCGGTCTAGCTCTATTTCTTTCTTTTTTTTCTTTTTTTGAAATTTTTAAGTAGGCTCCATGCCCAGTGTGAGGCTTGAACTCACAACCCTGAGATCAAGAGTCACACACTCCTCCAACTGAGACAGCCAGGCGCCCCTATTCCTGCATTTCTTGACATCCCTGTAACTGGGCTTCTACCTTTAAGGCCATATGGCATTCCTGAAGACAGTGACTTCCTGGCTGCCATGTCCTCTGATCTTTTTTCAGTACTACCCACAGGATATTCTCTCCTTAAAGCCTTCTCTTCTTCCAGTCCTGATGGCATTTGTAGGTCCTTGGTTTTTCTAGCACTATACTTTTTTCTAACCCTCGGGGTTTTCACACTGTTCTTTCCCCTCCCGACCTGTAAATATTCACATTTCATGCTGAATGATTTTTGACACTGGCTATGCATCAAAATACCTTGGCACTTAAATAGATTATTATTTGGGCTCTACCATAGCCCCACTGATTCAGATTCTCCAAGAGTAGAGAGAAGGTGTATTTTTTTGAGACTCCCCCTGGTGATTCTGATCTCTGCCTACAGGTATAGGTGTTCCTCCAGATCCTATTACCTTCTCTCATTACTCTCTCTCCTGGAGATTTCATGATGTTTTGGCCTTACAAGTTATCACTCTGTTGAGGTAACTGTTCACAAGTTCTGGACTACAAGGAAAAAAAAAAATCATTCTGTGGCTAAGTTTGGGAAAGTCTGAACAAGAGAGAGGTTATTTTACTGAAAGACTTCTCGAGGCCATACATACGCTTCATACCTCTAGGACACTCTAGGCCCGCTTCACTTCATCAGAAAGGGTTGCATGCATCCAAATTGATCTCCTACCTCCTATAATCCACTTTAAGTATCACTGCCAGGTTATCAGTGTAAGGCACAACTCTACTCTTATATCCTCTCCTCGAAAGTCTTCAGTTACCTTTGGATCAGGGTCAAGTTCAAATTCTCTAGCTTGTCACTCAAGGCCTCAAAAGGCCTGGCTTGAACCTTTTCAACTTGTTTCTCTCTCTCATTATCCAATAAAAAGTGTACGGACTTTGAAGTCAGACATGCTTGGGTTTGAATTATGCTTTACCTTGGGTAAGCAGTTAATATCCTGCAAGTCTCATATGCTTATAAGTGAAAGAAAGATAATACTGTTTCCACCTGAAAAGGTTATTTTGAGGATTATAAGTTGGTCCTTCTCATATCCCGGGTACAAGTCCTTACTCTCACCTGCTAAAAACCAGTGGCTCTCAAATTTCAGTACATATTCTTATTAGCTGGGGTACTTGTAACAAAAGGTGATGCAGGAGCTACCCCTTGACCTGGACTTGGTAAGTCTATGTGTGGAGTTGGCAGGTCTCTAGAACTGCACTGCCCAGTATGGTAGCCCCTAGCTACAGGTGGTTACTGAACACTCGAAGTATGGCTCGTCTGAATGGAGATGTGCTGTAAGTGTAAGATATCCAATTTTAAGACTTAATATCAAAAGAATAATGCAAAATATCGCATTATTGATTACATGTTGAAATGATATTTTGGCTCTATGAGTCTAAATAAAATATGTCATTCATATCAATTTTACCTGTTTAACTTTTTAATGTAGGTACCAGAAAATTTAAAATGATGTATGTTCCTACATTATATTTCTGTTGAACAGCATTGCTCTAGATGCTTCCCCAGATGATACCTGTGGTAGGTATCCTCAGATCACTTTCTAAGAAACAATATATGAAATTCTAAGCTCTCTGAAAGAACTGACACCTTTACATATTTTTATATCCCCCACAGTGCTCTGAATATTGTGGGAAATTAACTTTATACTAATTGAATTTAGAGGCACTTAAAATGTTGTTATCAAAATTCGTAAAAAGAATTTTATATTAGTTGTTCTTTTTTTATCCCCAGTTCCTACGGAGTTATTTTTGAATTTACATTTCTTAAGTGAAACAAAAGAAATTTGAAACTATAACTTTGATTTGTTCCCAAAGCAATAAAAATATTTTTCTAAAAGAACTGGTGTTTTTCCCTATGGTTATTTGACTTCACACAGAAATAGACTATTTATCTGACTAGATTCCAAAATTGTTGAGTATCATCATACTCAAGTTCTTCATTTAAAACCAGCGGTTAAGAGTCCCCCAGGAACGTGTGCTAATTTTTATGCCACAGTAATTTAGCCAGATGAGGGGAAAAAAGAGACTTGTCTGGAGAAAGAGAGTCTCTTTTTAAGAGAATGGCCGACCGCCCTGGAAACAGATTGAAAGAAAACTAAAAGGGACATAATTAGAAATACGTAAGCCACTTGTTGGGATGCAGAATCATCTTGACTTTCCCAACTGTTAGAAGAGAAATGGCCGCGAAACTAGGAAGACCTTCCAAAGATGGTAAGAATGAGCAACGCTCTCCCCACTCACCTCATTGCCACATTGCTACCGTCAATGACAACTGGCCTCAGATTCTCCCCATCGTCCGCTGTGCTCTCTTGCATCGGAGAGTCAGACCGCTGAGACTCCAGGGAAGACGAGTCCCGCGGGACGCTGGTCATTGTACTCACTGTTTGCTCAGCCTCGCTTTTATTTCCAAGCTTGACGAGCTCTCCCAGGATGTCGTTGATTAAAGCATCGGTACCGAGTTTATTGAGCACGAGCTGAACCTGTTCTTCCGAATAGCCTAACTTCAGCGCAAACTCCAGTTTTGTTTGGTATTCTCGCACCACATCAGGGGGCTTCTTCACTTCCTTGGACGTCGTCTGGGACTCCTCAGGTTTAAAGTCCTGCAAAATGTCGCTGCGTTTGAGTATGTGAGGCTCTAAGCGGGGAGACCTACACAGTTGTCTGTGAGTCTTGGTTAATAAGCATGGCTCTACTGAAACGCTCCTCAAGTGTTCTGACTCATTATCAGAATGTGTGCTTTCTTCGGAGTCACCAGAACTCGTATTCTCTTCAGACACCTCTTTTTCTTCCTTCCCGGAATTGACTTTATCCATTGTTGGCTTCTCTACCATTGACCAAGGTACAGATGTATTTAAGTGTGGGTCAGTACTCTCCACATAAAGGTGGCCCAAGTCGTGCCCCAGATGATCCTTCAAGCCCATGAAGCTGTTATGTGTACTTGACTCCACTTTGCTATTTTTTCTGTATTCCTGAATGCAAAGCACCCCGTATTCCTAGAGAAAAAAACGTAAAACATTTAGAATTTTGTATTTATTGGTTCATTCTTGTTCCAGTAAAGGTGAAAGAATATCGCCCAACTACCGAACATTCAACTTTGCGGTTTCTCTGCATCTTCTCAACCCTCGTAACACCTTTGCCCCAGATAGGATCATGCCCTGTTTTTCAGAGGAAGAAGTTAGGAAGGAGAATGTCATGCAATTCCTCTGAGGCAACAAAGAAAATAACTAGTGGAACTGGATTTTTTTTTTTTTACCCAGTTTTGCGTGACTCCCAAACCCGTGCTTTCCCCATTCTATCATGCTGCTTCTCAACCTTTCGTGGAAGAGATCTTTCCACTGTCAGAAAGGCCAATGTTTCCAGACTGACACCTACATTATTACCAAAAAGCATGTTCTGGCTAAACTGTGACAGGTTACATACATATTCTCTAAAAGAATTCATAAACATTTGTAAAGATTATTTTGAAGGGAAAGCCATATGGAAAGAAAGGCAAACGTTAACTTACTATAATTGGAAAATTGACATTAATTTGGATCAAGCTTAACAACAATCTAAAGACATTCCAGATATAATTTAGGTGGAGTGCTAAAAGAGCACAGTTCTACAACAGCCAACAAAGAACTAAATAATCACAAAGTGAATTATATTCCATCGAGGAGATGCATAGTTTTGCCCTAACAATCTTTATTTTGTGGATACAGAGCACAGTAACAGAAGACAAATTTTAATGTTATGTTACCCTTACTAAGTGTCAGGGACACTACCATCTATTTTATTCCAGGGGGAAAAAGTGCTTTTATTCTCTGCACATTTATAGAAAGCAGAGAAATGGTACAGTTCACAGAAAAGTAACAGCAAATAAAGTACGTTGAATATGTGTTCTTTTTTTTTTAAAGATTTTATTTATTTATTTGAGAGAGAATGAGAGAGAGAGAGCACATGAGGGGGGGAGGGTCAGAGGGAGAAGCAGACTCCCCGCTGAGCAGGGAGCCCGATGTGGGACTCGATCCCGGGACTCCAGGATCATGACCTGAGCCGAAGGCAGTCGCTTAACCAACTGAGCCACCCAGGCGCCCCGAATACGTGTTATCTTAATTTCCTGAATTTAATGTAAGAAAATACTTCTGTATCACATCAGATAATTAGTTACCCATTATCCACATTTGGTTAAAAAGTCATCTTTTCTCCCACTTTGCTTCCCCCCCGCCCCAAGGAATGCTTTCACTGTTTAAAACACTTTTGCTGTTTTGCTAATTTTCCTTAAAGTCTACTGGGGAATTCATTATTCTTTCTATACCAGGAACAGGTTAGCAGAATAAAATTATCTGCTCTTGTGCTCTAGTGTAAGGACTATATTCACACCAGTGGCTTACGTATTAAGGCAACTCTGGTGTTCTATCCAGGGATAACATTAGTCAGGCAGTGGTGGCTGGATTTGAGACTGTCATAAAACACCTATTTAAATCATCTAAAAAAGGAAATTGCAAAAACATTTTATTCTAAAGCTCTTCAACATCTTATTTACACTAGAAAGGAGCTATTATATAAATGTTAAGAGAAAATGCTAAGTGTTTTTCTAAGAAGTCACACATTTGAATGCATTATGGTGAACTTATTAGAGAGGGGAGTATTCCTATAATGAAACAAATTATATTCAGTATGGTAAATACTAAAGACTAGAACATGGAATCTTTAGCTTGATAACACCACATTTAAAATTTCATCAGTGTAGAACTCCTACACATTCTACAGGAGTTTCTTCAGGTTTTATCCCTTGAGAAGACAGATAACATTGTTCTCTTAATGCAGCATTTGTTTATTAGTTTTAAAGAAACATCAAGCTTTCCTGGCTCCAGACTGCTCAACTGATAAAAAGAAATACTCCTTAGCAGATGCTCTATTAGGGAGCTGTATCCATTTCAATTTTTTTTTTCCTATTAATATGGATATGCATGAGCCCAATTATTTAGAATTAAAGGCAGGGATTTTGAAAGCAAATCTTTACACTTTGTGATTTATTAACTACTGTAATATACTGACACCATAATGCAAGTAACAAATCACAACAGAATCCTAATGAAGGGATACAGTTAAAAGAAAAATCTGCACTGTGGCCTTCGCAGAGCTCCCACCAAAAGTATCTTGAACAAGGAAAACCTATTGGAAGCTGGGCTGCCTGGCAACCAGAAGCTGGTTGCTAAGCTGCACTCTTTTAACACGCCATCATGAATGCTAGCACAGTGAAAGAATAATTTGGTATGAACAAAAGCCTATAAAAGAGACTGGGACTTAAGTGCGTCTGGTTTACCCTCCGAGAACAATGCAGCTGCCAAACCAATCTGGAAGCTCCGACATCATTGTTCCGTAAACCCCACAATCTGCTCCGACTGCAGGAAGTGTATTTAATGGGCAACATTTCTGATCTCCCCTGAAAAGTTTGGGTTTTGCAGAAGTGCTGTTGTGAGATAATTCTTCAAGATAATGACTCACTGACCAAATCCCTGACTTCAACTAGGAAATATTATTTTAATATTGGGCTGAAGTGTTTTCCTTTTGGACCTTTTCAAATAAGATGAACACTGCATGAAAACACAGCCACTGGGGAACATGGAAATGAAACGTTATGTTTAGAGAATAAGTGAAATTATTAATTGTCACAGTTTTCAAAGAAACAAAACCAAATACTATAAAGTTTTTAAACTAAAAATTATCTACCCTAAGCAAGTACCTAAATCTTTATCACTTCAGTCTAATAAAAAAAAAAAGTGTTCACGGTACTATGTACATCTGCTCTCCTATATAATTTTGTTATATAGCTATAATGATAAAACAGGGAGGGAAAAATGAGATTATCAACAATTTGCTTTCTATAATATTAAACCAGAGAAAACTCATTTGTATACATGAATGTATTTAGTGAATACCACACACCTTTAACTTGTAATTTACAATTCATCTAATTATAGATACTATGTAAGTAAAAAGTTTACAATAACTGGGCTAACATGATTTTTAATACTGATCTACCCTACTTTAAAAAAAATTAACATCTAATTTGGTTAGGCACAATATTTTTTCTTTTAAGATACTCTGGTTGAACTTTTTCCCCACAGTGACAGGCCTCTCTTCATGTTCCATACTTCACTGGTTACTTGAGAGAAAGTCACCCAATGTCATCTTGTCCTCAACAGGCAGTAAAATAATTGTTTTTAGCTCCTACAGATCAACAGACGAAGTATGAAATAGTACGAATACGGGCAAAGGAGTTCAGTTACCAGGCCTAGATCTTCTCCGTTACATAATCCAAATCTGAAATAACCTTACTTGTAGTAACCAGATGGGAAACATTTGGTTTTTAAAACTAATCTGAAGTACTTCCTTACCCACTTGAAATTAGTAAAAGATTGCCCTGACTCAACATGACACTTAAAATTTTTTTCCCCACAATATCTTGAAATCACGCAATAAAAAATTAAACGCCAGTCTTAAGATTTAAGAGCTGAAAAAAAAATATTTTCATAGGCTGCAGTACTTGTTAAAGTAATGTCATGTGAAAAACTTACAAGGAATTGTTATAAGAAATCTTAGGACAAAGAAAAGTAGAGGATCTTTATTTTTGCTCAGTGCCTTAAAAATGATCAACATAATGTTGAAAAAGATAGCAAAGGCTCCAATAACATCACCAATTTATTATTACAGGTAAGGTAGAAAATACTTTTCTCCCTAATTTCTAAATCATTTATTAGACTTTTAAGTTTTGCATTTACTCAAATGCAAATGTATGTAAGTCATCTTTAAATCAATCAACTATTAACTAATAAGGATAATTTTCCTCATTTCATGAAGCAGCAGCATAGACAAAATTTCACACACAAAACAGGTCAGTGTTTATACTCCCATAGTTATCAAAAAAACTACCAAACTGCAAAAAATATGGCTTAACTTTTAAGCTTTCTATCAGGAATCCATTGTAATTGGCCTTTACACACACTATATTCATGAACACAGAAAGCACTGGGCAAAAATATAATGGTCTGAACACAAATTTTTACACTTACAAAACCAAAGATTCCCTCCAGATACTGTACTGGAAACTAAAATAATTTTTCTGGCTAAAGGCCTAATATGTTAAAAAATCAAATATTTGTTGAAAAAGACCCAAATTTTCATGCTAATTTTGTAGACAATGAAGTGTAACTAATTATTTTAATAGTCAAAAAGAAACTGTATTAGCTGAAAGCAGGCTTAGGATATGGTTATCTACTAGAAATTTGTTGCAGGGACACAAATTCCCCCATTTGGTGAGATCTCTGAAAGTTCTCATTAGATGACTTGGATAATCCTTCACCTCAAATCCAGTGGGGGAAAATTTTTTTTATTTCTAAAGAGCCTCATATTAATTAGGAATATGAGACCACAAAGTTGTTACATCAATTTGTTTGTTTGTAATGTAAAGTTACAATGCCATAAAGCGGGTTCTGGTTGTTATCCAAATGATAATACCATGAGAACAATGAAAATAAAATAATGAATATGTAATAAATACCCACTGCTGTAGTCTCTGTGTATTTAATTACCATTGTATTTCAGGGAGTGCTGTTGTCTGCATCCCTCTGGCTAACAAAGGAAGGATGTCCCTTTGAACAGATTGGTTAATGCTCTGGGGCAACAGATGTCCTACTGGAACTGCAGGAGACCAGCAACTGGTGGCCTGCCCATCTTCTGAAAACTTTCAATAGACTCATGCATATGTTCACACAATAGGGCATGTGGTAGAAATGAAAACCTCTTTTTAACCCTTCATGCTCGCTCTTTCCTTCCCAACTGATGGATGAAAGTCTTTGTCTCCTCCTCCTTTCCCCATTTTGGAACTCCTGAAAGCAGTTCTTGGAATGACACCTTCAATCTAATATTTGAAACTAATGCAGGGGAAAAAATTTAAGAAAAGGTGGGAGAAATTAGAAACTGTACGTGACTATCAAAACTGCTGACAAAGCAGGTGAATGCTTAATCATCATATTTACAATAAGCTGTCTGAAACATCTACCTGTGTATCAATCCATCTCCTCCAAGCTGGCTTTTTTAAGACAATGGAAAAAAATCTATCAGATCTTACTACCAGTTCACAGCGCCTAAGTCTGACAGTGACACTTGAAGAAACACAAGAATGTGGTAAAACCCAAATTCATTGTTTATCAAAACATCAGAACGTGTCAGAACTCATCCTTCAGTACCAAATGATCCCATGCCATGCCTAACGCCTTGCAAATGTTCGTGAGGCTGTAATTATTTATGTGACTCCAGACATAAGTCTACAGAGAGAATTTCCTTGTATTTTGGCGCCATGTAATCATCTGTAGCCTTTCATTGGAGGGGTTTCCTGTCCTTTACAGAGTTCAAATTAATCCTCTCAATATTTAGCAAAGTTTAACTTGCAAGGCGTGAAGTAGCACAGATACTCACGTTAGCAGGAAAATACAAAGACATTGGTTTCTGTAGCAGCCTCAGCAGTAGCTCCTTAACACAGTTTTAGCTGCAGACTTGCAGGCAGGCAGGAAGAACAATGAATGGCTGAACAGATGGAAATGGCAGTGTCTTTGCTTAACCTATTACCGAGTGGAGTAACAGCCAATCATGGGCCAGAGAGCTCACAATGAGTTGGCCGGGCAGATGCAAGCCAACCTCAGCACCCTGGGTCAGGTTCACAGGTTTCTAAGATAAGCAAGTTGATGTCATTCTCGGGGTCTGCCCCGGGCAGCATGTACTATTAACGAGGGGTGTGCTCCAACAATAGGCCAGACAAAGCCGACTCTCTGGCAGCTGCTCATTGGGAGCCCAGTCATCAGGCAGCAGGCTGCCAACAAGAAACACCTGGCTTGGGCAGCCTTTGGCTTTTCCTCCTTGTTTTTCATGCGCGGAACAAAGAAGCCAATTATATTTTCAAGTCATAAAAGTTGCATGTTTCCAAAAAGTTGAGGCTATCCTCCCCGTCTATTAGCTTTTGAGTTTTGAGAAATAAAGGACATGAGGTGTGTCAAAGTAGCAATTTGCTACTGCAGTAATCCCTTTTCTTTAATAAATGAGTCAGTAGTGAAGTGGGACAGAAGGCTATAGTAAAACTATTTCCCTGGAAGCACCAGGAAATCCAAAATATTCTTAGATATTGGCTAATTTGTTGCAAGGCAATAAAATGAAAAAAAAAAAAAGAGAGAGAGGTAATGAAAGTAAGACCGCAAGAGACAAAGGTTTAAGAGCTTACAAACAGAATTTTAGAAAGTTCACTAAAAGCACAGCGTAGGAAGATAAAACAAGTGTGGTCCAATCGTGTGCCGAATGTGTCCTCTAAACTGTTATCTTTAGACAAAACTATTTAACTTCAACCTAAACCACCAGCATAGCCCACCTTGTATGCCCAATAGCAATGTAAAATAAAATTCTTTTATGATGGATTCTAGTTACTCATGTCACTAAATAAAGGCTTTCATTATGTTCTAATATACAACATACTATACCTGTTAAAAGCATTTGATTTTTTCATAAAATTTGTTCAGATGTAATACTCAAATTTCAGCTCAGGGACAAGTTAACCGTATGAAGAAGTAAGGTGGTATTTTTTGAGGTATATAAAAAAAATTGGCCCCTCGAGGAGGAAGCCTCTTACCTCCCGATTTATGTCCAAAGTTCCAGACCACAGTATTTATAATGCTAAGGACTACTTGCTTTTGAGGGCTGCGTAAGTTCCATCTCGAGTGGCCTCTGATTATTACAAAAGTTCAACCAAAATTTAAACACCATCAGGTGTTGTGAAAGGATCTCCCTTGCTCAAGGAAAAGTAAAAAGACATCTACAGCTGTCCTACGACCTAGTTTGGTGAAAGAGCGCCCCCTACCCGCCCACACGGGCGCGCATCCACTCTTCATTGCAATGCCCATGAGAAGGGCGAAGGCGAGAGCAGCTTTTACGACTTTCTGATACAGGCTGAATTACGCAGGGCCCAGGCTTTTCCAAGATACGAGATTTGGGTAAAGCACCCCAAACCATCTAAATCAATCTCTCTTTACATATACACAAATACCGAGGCTACTCACGATTAGGGTCCCTTGTGACTACTTGGGGAACAGGCGTTATCTGTTGGGACTCCTGGCCGGTGGGGACTTAATTGTGACCACTCACGTGTAAATGAGATTTTCCCCATTTACAACACAAGGGGAAGAAGGCCTACTCTACATAGTTGAAATTTTTCAGTTATCTCACGGAAGAAAACATTCCTTATGCGTACTAAAAGCCTAAAAAAAAAAAAAAATCACTGTTACCAGAAATAAAATAAAAATACCAAGTATGCTTTAGATCACCATTGGTCTGTATTTTTCCTCCAAAGAGCTTAATCTTTTATGACAGTATATCATTCCCAAACTGTTAGAAAATTTCAAAATCTGTGAAAATATTTTTTAACTGAATGTCATTATTATTAGGTTTGCATGTCACACTAATTTCTAAAGCAAAACTGTTCTTTTTCGACCAAGGGCTGCAGGAATGTTTCTGCCTTGATTAAGCCTATGGTCTGATGTCAGAAGCCCGTTAAAGATAAAGCATCTCTAATATTACAGTTTATTGCAAATTATAAAGTGAATCACCCAGAATTCAAATTTTATGTCTTGGGTAAACATATGAACATAGAAACGAAGAGAGTTAAAATTTATTTTTTTAAGTGGTGTGGTGGTATTTCTTTTTGAAATTTTATGAGTAAAAGGAGTGAGGAATATAAGTCAAGGCCAGTCAGTGAGTAAATGTACTTCTTTTGGTAAAACTGAGTTTGATTTAGTAAGATAAAAATAAAACATACATTAATGCAAAATGATTCCAACAACTAAAACCTAATAAAACTTAAGCAACGCACTGACGAGATCAGAGACAGTGAGGTCAGTATTTATGAATTCACATTAAAACTTTCTTGGGTATAAAAAGTAAACTCTTTAGTATGAATTGCAAGTCTTCTCTTTTGCCCTGGGTTTTCTTTCTTCTCTTTATCCCTTGCTATTATAGTTACTACTTTATAGCTTTAGTTCGGGAGGAGGAGGAGGTATCTTCTCACTAATTCCAGCCACCGGTGAACACAAAGGAAAGAAAACTACCCAAGGGCTCAGCAGGAAGCCTGATCTCTAGCAGTGGATTAAGCTTTTTTGCAAACAGCAAATAAAGGCAGTGATCTGAAAAAGCTAATCAGATCCTGCTGTGGTATTTAGACTACCTTGGTTGCTGGTATTGGATAATGTTAAGCACATTAAAACATCTGTAGGTGAAAGGCCCGGCTGGCTTTCCTAGTCACAGGCCCTAGTCCACTTCCCACCCTCCGAGCTCGGTGGGCCCTGCGGACAGAAGAAAACCAGGCAGCGTAGGGTTCTGGGTGCACACGGTCATCCGTCAGTGCCAAAGGGTGTGTCTAATGTCAGGAGCTTCAACCACATGAGAGGACCTTGTACGTCCGCTGAAATGTGAACGTAAACACGTGGGCTTTGCCTCTGCTGTTGGGAATCAATTCTCTTCATCGCTGGTGACCCAAGCCCACTTCCTGGTACCTTTCTCTTAATATGGATTTGTTCCCCTATTAATATACAATCTCTCCCGATCCTAACAATAACACCACGGAAGCAAAATTGTTCTATCAAATTTCCCCAACTGTCCCCCAAAGGTTGAAAGGTTAAAATTTCAGCAAAACCTTTTATTATTTTTGAGAATTAAAAAAAAAAAGAACCAACAAAAACCCTAATTTATACACACAGTGGAAGAGAACGGAGCAAAATCAATCGGGTACTAACATGTGAACAAAAGTGCCCCGGGGGCAGGTTTTATTTCTCTTTTATGACAAGGTGAGCTCCTCCAAGAGCCCTCAGCTCTTTGCAGTGTTCCTGTAACCCCCTCCACGGAGGCTGCTGTCAGCCGCTGTGGGCTGAGGGAGCTCCAGCCTCTCTGGCATGGGAAGCTCCTCCTGCAGGTCTCCTGCTCTGGCTTCAGCTTCCCAACTAGAGTGGCCTCCGTTGGTGCAACCCACGCTCCCGGCCTCTGCCTCCTCACTGGAGGATGACTTATCCAGTGGGTGAGTCTGGGAAGAGGAATTTTGTAAGCAAAGCCCGGTCCCTTTCCTCTGCATTTTTCTCTTTGGGATCTGCCCAGGCTGCCTTGCTCCCCAGCACTGCCTGAGATTGGGTGGTTAAAGCTTTCTAATTTGGAGGGTTCAACGTCGTTAAGCTCTTTAAGC
The DNA here is from genome assembly GCF_003265705.2 of Callorhinus ursinus. Taxonomy (NCBI): domain Eukaryota; kingdom Metazoa; phylum Chordata; class Mammalia; order Carnivora; family Otariidae; genus Callorhinus; species Callorhinus ursinus. Next base: position 7,417,216 of record NW_027397081.1, on the reverse strand, counting down.
CGGGCTCTTAAGTCATGTCCTGCAACAGTTCCATCAGAAAGCTATTTTGATGTCCATCTGCCTGGCTCCTTTGTCTACTTCTCAGTTGGTTCAGAACTAAGGCAGGAAAAACATCCCCTCGAAAAACATTCAACAAAAGTTTTGCTATAAAGAACTATTACGGGAAAAAATGATAAAAACACACAAATTAACTCTGATCAGAACACTTTTAAAACATATATGAAGGGAAAGGTTAAAAAAATAAAGAAAAAAATTCCGTAACAAAGAGGGAAGATAATGTTCCTCAAAATAAAAATTCTATGGGTCTGACGATCTTTCAGTGCCACATCACTAAGAGCAAATAAACCTCAATTCTCTTTCGGGTTCAGAGACAAATAGTCAATAAATCCACAAAAACAGTTATTTCTTCCCAGTAGTCTAAAAACTTTTCTGTAGTCATTTTGTGATACCATAACCCACAGCATAAGACTTCAATTATTTCCCAGTATTAACTTCCCATTCAGTATTTTTAAAAATTCATTAAACAACTAAGTCTTTAGAAAGATGATCTTCGATTCTCATTAAACTTGTAAATAATCAAGGAATTTTAGAAAAGCGCAGAGAATATAAAGGACATCCTAAATGCCAATGAAACAGGTTACTAGAACAGCTCATGTATAAGGGAGGAAGGGGGAGAAAATTCATGAGGGAAAAAGGCCATAAATGATTTTAAAAGAGGTATAAAAAGCACATGATATCCCTATTAATAAAGTAGTTAACTGAAACTGAGGAAAAGCTGACCAAAAGTGGGTAGTTTTCTATAAAATATAGACAAGATATTCTCTGAATTCTAACAACTTAGTGACACTTGGCCTCTACGTAGTACTGATAATATTGGCAACCTCATCATCTAAGCCAAGTCAGAACTTAACTCTTCTCTCCTGATGCTGCGGACCTTCATGTCCCACGGTCTATACCATTCCTCGCCTTCTACCTGGTGTGTGCTCGTTTGCGTCCATCATGCTCTCTCTGGGCTGTGCATCCCCAGCCGAAAGCCAAGGTCGGGCATGGGGGCTTGTTCTTTAGGCATTAAATTAGTCTACTAAGCAAACTAATTCAAACACTGCTTGGTCAGGAGCGTTGTGAAAAGAGAGATTGGCAGTGTCAGGCTAGAAAGAGTAACTATCAGATAGGTTACAAGAAAGCTCTATCAGGAGGTCTGTCTCTTCTTACTAATGGTCTAGAAGAGCGTGTCAGAGTGTACTGTGTAAAGGAACAGGAAAGAAAAGCATGATATGCAGCAAGCGATACAAAAGCAACTAGGAACCAACTATGACCCGAAGTTCTTTGTTAATTAGGAGTTCTATCTAAATTCTCATTGATAATCAAGACAGTGCCTTACCTACCAATTCTTTCTAAGATGGCAAAATGAATTGCTTCAGTTAATACTCCCAGAGGCCCTCATAGCAGTGATTTTAAAGTCCTGCACACGACTGGATTTAGACAACTGTCCTGGTGTGCAAGAAGCGGGAAACCACTGAGAGGCTAACACAATGTGTGGTTGTGTTAGACAATGCTGCGTGAAAGCAGCACAGAGGTTTATAACAATTTCTCTTTATAGCGTTCTGTTCATATCAGAGGGCGATGTAATAATTTCAATAGGAAATTTAGATTTCTGAGCACTAAGGACAAGACTCCTTCCAAATACAAATCACCATATACTTATAATAAGTTAAATTTAGAACGTGAGTAATTCTAAACAAAGGCCAACACCATTCGCTTGTAAACTCGTACAAGGCAGGGATGCCTGGGTCTTGGTTTCTGATGTGTCTCCATGACCCTGCGAAGTGCCTGGCACACAACAGGCATTTAGCAAGTATGTGCTAAATCAATGACGGCATTTCGATACCTGGGTCAAAATCTTTTCCAGATTTATTTGCTCTTCTCTTCACATAACGTATATCCTACCCAAACATGAGTATTTACAGCAATGCTTTATTTGGTTGCACACCAGAGTCATCCGGGGAGATTTAAAATACACTGATGCCAGAGTCTCATACCTAGAGATGTTTATTTTTGCACTGGCCATAGGCCAGGTGAGTCTAATGTGTACCCAAGTTTAAGGAGACCAGTGACTTACAGGATCTTTCTTCTAAAATACCTTTTTCTCCCCGGCTTCACTTATTAAAATCTTACCCACTATTACCGAAGATTCAGCTAAGACCCCTCTGCCAGGAAGCCTTCCCTGGAACACGGTTAAATTTGTCTTCGGATTACTGGAGTTTTGCACAGGGCCTGGCACGAGGCCAGGACTTGATAAATGTCTGAGTGGTGGATAATTCTGGGAGCAGAGCACACAGGAAGGCATATTTATTGAGAGAATGATGTGTGGTTGGTCCTCATTATTTGCAGATTCTGTATTTGCAGATTGGCCTACTTGTAAAAATGTATTTGTGACCTCCAAATTAATACTCGTGGTGCTTCAGTCGTCCCGTGGACGTGTGCAGGGAGGCGAAACATCGGAGGTGCCCGAGGACACATCCCAGCTGAGGCTGAACAAAGTGAGGCTTCGCCTCCTTGCCGAAGCTCTCATACTGTAAACACGTGTCCTAAAAAGTACCATCTGGTGCCACGTCTTTCGCATCTTGTGCTTTCTGTCGGCACATGTGGGGTTTACCGGGCCCCCCAGCCTAGCCCTGAGGTGCTGGCCAGTGTTTGTCAGCGCGAGAAGGCCGCGAGGCGCCTCACGGAGGACAGACGCGTGCCCCGCGAGCCCGTGTGGGCAGGAGTTACGGCGCTGCTGGTGCGAGTTCGGCATTTGTGAATCAACAGTATGACATAAGGTGTCTTTAAACAGCAACGCGCGTACAAGGTTGTGTGTTGATCGGTCCCTGAAAATGTTTTGACTTGAGGCTCACAGGAACGGACTCCTGTATGTTCTCTGGGAGCCACGGGTCAGTATTTGCAGCAACTTCATATAACAGAACTACAGTGAAAAACAAGAGTTGCGTGTCATTTCTCCCTCTTCAGAACTCTTAGGAGAGCTTACTCGTAATTTCTAATACCAGTTTCACTCAGCAATAGGGCACCTCCTAGGGGCCAGGGGCTGGGGATACAGCAGGAACGAAGCAAGTCCCTTTCTGTTGCAAAGCTCACCGTGTAGTGGGGGGGGGGGGGGGGGGAGACAGAATCTGAGCAACACATCCGTGTCAGGTGATGGTGAATGCGACAAAGAAACTCTGGGTCAGGGGAGGCTTCTGTGATGAGGTGACGTGTGCAGAGACCTGAAGGAAGCAAAGGAGATGTGCACAGGAAGAGGGAGGACTACGTATGAAGCCCTGACAGGTGAGTTTGTCTGTGGAACAGCAATGTGGCCAGCCACGCTGGTGGCAAGTGAGCAGGGGAAGCAGTGATAAGACGGAAGGCAGGAAGGCAGCCTCAGGAGAAGCCAGGTCATGGGGGCTCCGAAGGGCAATGCTTCTCAGACCTCACATAGCATTTGCACCGTGACGATCTTGAAGATTCTCATTCAGGAAGTCCAGGCTGGGGTCTGAGATGCTGCATCCTAACAAGCTCACAGCTGACGCCATTGCTGTGGGCCCCGGGATCCTAAGTTGAGAAGCATGACCATAGGTCACACTGAGGCCTTGGCTTATAGTCTGAGATGGAAAACCTTTGGAGAGTTTGAGCAGAGGGAGTGATAGGACCCTATGTCATACTAACGCCTTGTAAGCCTGGGTTTACTTCCACACTTCCGATTGTGTCCCACTGACCTTCTTCCAGGTCTGTGCCTGTACCATATATTAAGACTGTGGACTCAGAATATATTGGGAACCCTGCATGTGCAAGTCTTCTTTCGTTACATGTTTTCTCTTCGTTTTCATATTTTTATCCTGGCTATTTTTACACGTACATGCTTCCAAATACTTTAGAATTGTTTTGATGGATTTTAACCAAAAAGCTGTTGGGAGTTTGATGGAGACCGTGCTACCATAATACTTGCTTAAAAAGCACTCTGATTTGTTCAACTGTTCCATCAAGGACAATTTGGTACGCACACAAATATTACTCAGCCATAAGAAGGGAGATCTTGCCATTTGCAACAACATGGATGGACCTGGAGGGTATGATGCTAAGTGAAATAAGTCAGAGAAAGACAAACACCATAGGATTTCACTCATGCAGAATCTAAAAAACAAAACAAATGAACAAAACAAAATTGAAACAGACTCATAAACAGGAAACAAACGCAGTTTACCAGACACAGGAGGGTTGGGGTGGTGGAATAGATAAAGGGGATTAAGGAGTACAAACTTCCAACTACAAAATGAGTAAGCCACGGAGATACAACGTTCAGAGGGGAGTATGGTCAAGAATACCGTACTAACTTTGTATGCTGATGGGACAGTAACTAGACTTCTCGTGGGGATCATTTTGTAATGTATAAACATATTGTATCACCACTGATGTATATCTGAAATTCATAGGATATTGTTGTAAATTATACCTTAGTAAAAAAGAACTTACTGAAATTTTTTCTTTCAATACAGTTCTCTAGATTTCTGAGACATAAACTTCTTACTAAGCTTGTCTTAAAATACTTTGCTTTTGTTCTTGCTGCTGTGAATGAAAGTTTTTTCTTCTTCTCTCATTATATCTACTGTTACTATTGGTGTCCAAAAAAAAAATCACTATTTTATTCACATAAAGCTTTAGTGAACCAGGTATCTCCATGACTCTTCACGTCTCTAGCAGGGCTTCATGGAGGACCTGAGGATTTTCCTGTACCTATAACAACATAAAGTCATCAGATGGCCTCTTCCTTACCAATTTTTATATCTCTTACTCCATACTTTTATCTAATTATACTGTATTAATGGCAAAAGATTTTGCGTTGTTCCCAATACTGATTGGAACGCCTCTAGGGTTTCATTATTAAGCATTATATGGATTGCCGGTTAGGCTGTACACGCAGACAGACAACATAAATATACATCACCTTGGGCAGGTTTACCTCCCAGTACCTCACTTCTCAATTGTAAAAGAAAAAAAAAAAAAGAATATGATTGTTTTGAAACCGAATGAGCTAATAAATATAAAACACTTGGAACAATGTCAGGCACACAGTAAGCACTCAGGCAGTGTTAGCTATATGTAACTTTATGTTTATATGTATCTATACACACCACACTGTTAGAGCCTTTGAAAAGTCATTTATAGAAATATGTCTTCCTCCTACATGAAAGATTTAGGAAAAAAATAAGGAATGTGGATAGCAGTAAGATATTAAGATGATCATACTTTCTTCTTAAACTAACATTGTCAATTATATTAATAGACTGTCTAATAGAGAAACATGATGACATTTTGAGAGGATTATATATGCTGACATTACCCCAAGAATTTTTATATCAATAATCATAAGATTGGTTTATCACTCTCCTTAATGTATTTGCTTTGCCATATTTGGGCACCCCTATTTTGAGGTTAGAAAAGGGATATGGTACTCCACCTAGACTTTTTCTCAGTGACCAACCAATTACTCAGTGTACCAGGTACAACTGGACTAGCTAGACTGGGCCATGCTTTCCTATAAAGGCACCGCAATTTCTAGAGATCTGACTTAGTGGTCTTCTGAAATATATCCCTGAACCTTTACTATATAAATTCCAGGGAAGAGCTTACTCCAGCATGGGGTCCAAAGAAAAAATGAGCAAGAGGAAGATGTTATAATTTATGAATAGAAAAACCAACACCATACCATACCCTCTTCCAACAACTCAGTAACCTGGACAAGTTATTTAATTGCTGTGTCTCAGTTTTACCCACTAGAGAACGCACCACCAACAGCACAGGGTTGTTGTAAAGATTAAATGAGTTAATATACATGGTAACTTAGAACAGTGTTTGGCACACAGTAAACGCTAAATATTATCTTAAAGTTTATGGGAAAAGTGAAATTGTAAAAAAACAGAAAACCTGATTTTCATTATTTTATGTTCTCACTGATGTAATTCTAAAAGTTCCCTCTTTACTAATGACAAGAAAGAATATGAAGGCAAAGGCTATGGTGGTGTCCCGCTAGCTCTTCTCACCACGTGTTTATACAACCAAAAACTCAAGCCATTTGGAGTTCAAATGCCCCACGCTGTGCTTTTGTTCATAATCTTGCCATATGAATCTTGTTAAATTAATAATTTAGAGCGATGTTTCTCAGAGGGAATGGGGGGGTGTAACCATTAGTTTGGAAAAGCCAAACATACCGAAGGTGTAAAGGTCACGAACACCTCGGCCAATGAAGATCATCAGGAGACGGTGATGGAAAGCTGAGAAGGAACATGGGCCTTAACGTGGCTGGGGGCCAGTGGCTCAGAAGAAAAACACTGGTCTGACAGTGGGCAGGAGTAAAGGGATGAGGGAGAAGATGCAAATATAATTAGGAAAAAAAGAAAAAAGAAACAGTAAGAGACACCTGAAAGGAAGCAAGGATTTTTCTGGTAGGAAATGAGACAGCTGAGGTGGGGGGCTGTGGAAAAGTATTGTGAGGTAAATGGCTCCAGACAAGGAGCCGCCCCCTCCCACCTCTCTCACAACATAACTTCATTAACATTTTAATTTCTAGCCACAGAACTCTCTCAAGGAATAAACTGCTACACTTTTCTGAGTTAGCTTTCTCCTAAGATCTAGAAGTTATTAACTACTGAGAAATTAAAGCCATGAAGATTTGTTCCCCCTTAAATAACTGCTATTTAACAAAATCTTCTATGAAAAAAAGAGATTCTTATGACTGAGGGATTTTACCAAGAGTAGTATCATTAATTACAGAATACCTCAGTTCTTAGGGCATTTTTATATATAAATGTTAGCTAGTTGATCATATTTCATTTTAAAACTGTGTACATTTAAGAAGTAATACTCTGGTGTCAGGCAGGAAAACAGCAGCACGTTCCATGATTACCCAACCAAACTGGACGAGAGGTTAAGCCAGTACGCCGTGAACGGATGTGCTCACTCAAGAAACATGCATTTGAAAGCCTGCTATGTCAAAGGAATAATGCCGAGTGAAGATGAGAGACGGTATAAACACGCAGACAGGTGCTACCCTAAGGAATACAAAATTGCACTAGGGAAACCAGATAAATGAACATCTAGAAAGTATAGGGTGTATCACAATTAATGCTAACAACAGCAGTATCCGTCAGGACAAGAGACAAGGACACTGGCTATGATTTGAGGTTTGGAGAGGTGGTATATAAACTGAGGGGAGACCAATGGGGACAACACAGTCCCACCCAGACTACGGTGTTTGCCCCTGTGCCTGGGGGAAGATGCGGAGCAAGGTAAGGTAGGGCAAGAAAGGATTTTTGCCCAGAGAACAACAGGATCAAAGGCCCAGAGATGTTAGAGGTAATAAAATATGCAAAACACCGTGTGATTAATACTGCTGTCGAAGAGGCTAGAAAGTCGGGATATAGCTAGTTCATGAAAAGTTCTGAATGCCAGCCATACCAGAGTTTCAACTTTGCTACGGGGAAACCACTGAAAGTTTTTCAAAAAAGGGAATGGTAGAGAGCACGGGTAGTAATGTCTCTGACATTGGCCATAGGAATATTTTTCTAGATAGTATCTCCTGAGGCAAAGGAAGCAAAAGCAAAAATAAACTATTGGGACTACATCAAAATGAAAAGCTTCTGCACAGCAAAGGAAACAATCAACAAAACTAAAAGATAACCTACTGAACGTGAGAAGGTTATCTGCAAATGACATATCTGATAAAGGTTTAGTATCCAACATCTATAAAGAACTTAGACAACTCAACACCTCAAAACAAAATAATCCAACTAAAAAACGGGCAGAAGACATAAACAGACATTTCTCCAAAGACATGCAGAGGGCCAACAGACACATGAAAAGATGCTCAACCTCACATCATCAGGGAAATGCAAATGAAAACTACAATGAGATACCACCTCACGCCTGTCAGAATGGCTAAAATAAAAAACACAAGGTTTGTGTGTTGGCGAGGATGCAGAGAAAGGGGAACCCTCGTGCACTGTTGGTGGGAAGAATACAAGCTGGTGCAGCCCCTCTGGAACACAGTCTGGAGGTTCCTCCAGAAGTGGAAAATAGAGCTACCCTACAATCCAGAAATTGCTCTACTGGGTATTTACCCAAAGAATACAAAGACACTAATTCAAAGGGATACATGCGCCATGGATGGAGCTAGAGGGTATAGCGCTAAGTGAAGTAAGGCAGTCAGAAAAAGACAAAACCATATAATTTCACTCTTCTGTGGAATCTAAGAAACAAAACAAAGGGAAAAAGCAGAGACAAACCAAGAAACAGACTCTGGACTCTAGAGAACACACTGCTGGTCACCAGAGGGGAGCTGGGTCGGGGGAGGGGTGAAGCAGGTGCTGGGGATGAAGGAGCGAGCGCACGTATTGTGATGAGCCCCGGGTGACGTATGCAAGTGTTGAATCACTATATTGTACACCTGAAACAATATTACACTGTATGTTAACTACCCTGGAATTAAAATTTCAAAAAGGGAATGGCATATTTCTACCCACATTTTAGAAAGGTAATGGGGAACCCCTGAGAGTTTCTGGCAATGCCAATGACGTGTTTCTAACTCCATTTTAGGATAACTCCAGCTGCATTACTTTGGGGGGAGGGGCCAGAAACCAAAAGATGCATTAGGAAGGTATTTAATAGTTCAAACAAAAGGTGACTGGTATCTAAAGTTATAAAGAAAAAAAAAAAGAAACAAATAGGATATATTATCTAAGATAAAGCCAGTGGGTCCAGACAAAAGATAAAGAAGTAAAATAAAAATATTTTTAAAAGTATTAAAGAAATTGATGGCATCAAATGACACACATACACTGCAAAATGACTGAGAAGACGACGCTGGGTAAAGGCACTCAGTGGCCCCAGGGGGAGCTATCTCAGTGAGATGAAGAGAGGGATGGACAGCAGATGTTCTCAACCAAGTTTCTGGACCATACACCCTCTTCTCGGGCTCCTGAAGGCTACAGACCTCATTCCAAAGTAATGCTGTTAAATATGTAAAATAAAAACACAGACGGCATTACAAAGAAGCCAAATATAGTAAAATATAGTCATCGAGATAAGTAGAAATTGTGAATTTAGTGACACATATTTTTTTTTTTTATGAACCCAGGAAAAGAACAAGATGAAGGAGCCGCTCTAATAACTACCATGATTTTGAAGTAGCTAAAAGTGAAAATGGTATTTTGGAGTATTTACTTCAACTGTGACACGACAGGGAAACATTTATGATTTCTGTGGGTGATAAAGTCATACAGGCTGTTATTGATACTGGATGTATTACGTTCATAACTGAGGGAAATGCTCAACTTCAGTGAGGACAGGATTATAAAGATGTAAGTTTTTTCCCTGTCCGACGTCACGAAAGGCCCCCGTTCTACCCCCAGGTCCTCTGGGGAACCACAAAAGTGCAGGTGGCAAGTCCCAGCTCTGGAGCAAGTGTGTGAGGGAGAGGAAAGGACAGCTCGTGGTTTCTTTTAGTAAGTTAGGCAGGAAAGATGTAAGACAAAGATGCTTGGGGCGGGGGGTGTGTTAGGGAAGGGTAAGGTTTTTGTTAAGAAGCGTAAGCCAGGAGAATGGATTCAGTGGGGCAGAGAAAAGGTGTGCACATCTGTCTATGAACGAACTCAGAGTAAGTCTGTTAAAATCACCCCAACTCTGCAGACCCTCCCTGCCTCCATGCGACTCAGGGGGCCAGGAACGCCAGGGGTCAGGACCAGAAGTCAGGAAAGCATCTCTGGCAGGAACCTGAGGGGCCGGGGTGGGGGCGTCGCTCCCTTTGCTCTCCCACCTTCTCTTCTGACCCGTCGTCAATCTTCTGTCCCGGCCCTGGAGATACCCACAGGCTTAGCGCTGCCATTTAGTAATCCACTCTAAAGACTCCTCTCGTGGCTGCTTCCAGACTCCCTCCACCCAAAATCAAAACTCCCAAAGAAAGATCAGTGAGGGTACTGGGATGCTTATACAATTAAAATAATTATTAAACATCTGAGTGTGGAAGATTCTTGAGGAAGGGGTAAAGGTGCAATGAATATTATTAGGCAGCTCGTTAAACCAAATGACTACCTAGATAAAGAAACTGATGAAAGCCTACTAAATATAAGAGTCTTCGCATACTGCTGGGCCCCGGACCTCCTTCCTTGCCCCTGCACCTTTCCGCCTCTGCGCTGGTGTGTGTGTGCACGCCATGTGCATGTGCACAGAGAAAAGGGGGTGCAGGGAGGACAGAATCAGCTTACTCCGTTTCTCACTCTTAGGAGAGATTCCTAATCCACTTGGTTTGGTAAACAAAGAGCTACTTTACTGGAAAGCACAGCTTTGGCAACTTTGGAACCAGTATTTCTAAGATAAATAAATAATCTTCTTATTTTATTTCCAGTGCTGATTATTTTTTCAGTGGTCATACAAAAAGCTGAGTGAGAGGCTATCACACAGTGGGAAGAAAATTAGTTCAGGATTTTGGTCAAATGTAAATCCAGGTGGAACTGTCCTGCTTAGATGAGGTGCCGATCAACAAATAAGTACCCAAATCTATTGAAATGCACATCAAACTGAAGCGCTCATTTGCTACCAAGGTGGGAAGTAAACACTGCAGATCTACCTGCTATTCTGAGGGATGCTCAGACCCAGGACTCAGCACCCAGCAGCACACTTGCCAAACCGGCATTCTGGCTTCTGGCGGTCACTCCGGAGCTCCAAAGTGTTTCTCCACCTGCCATGGCTTCACTCAGGTGCTCTCGCAGCATGGGGTGGTCTCGAGGCTAAGTGGCAGTTGCCAACCTGGCACCTGCTTCCCAGCCACCTAGGCCAGCACTAAAACTTCCTACCTCAACCCACGTCACAACAGCGATTTTGTGACATTTTTCCTTACAAGTGGATTCCAAGTGTTTCTTCAAAATCATACTTTAAACATGCTCCCTGTACTCTGAATCTAGTCTCTGTGCAGACATTGGGACCAATCAGCGGCTCTCTCTTTAACGCAATCAGAAGACCTCAGAGAACACGGAACAATAGGGAGCTTACCAGGGAAATAAAAAGGCAGTCATTTGAAGCATTTTGTTCTCCAGAAAAGAGAGTTAATTTGTTAATTTTCTCACAGGAATCACCAGAATTGCCACCATTCCCCGTATTTAAGAATGTAGAGTAATTTCTATGATTCTGCCCTTCCTCTGGATTCATCCCATCCATAAACAGGTCAGGAAAGAACAGATAATTTTATTTCCAAAGCTTTACAATCTTGAGGGGGACGGTGGGGAGGATTTGGAAGATGCTCCCTATTGCACAATTCAACTGATAAAGAGCACAGTGAGGACCATGAAGAAACCACAGCCACTGGCTCAACTTCCACCCCCAGGACGTCCTAGCAAGCACACAGGAGGGGAACACACCAGGCTCAGAGGTGTGCAGATCCAGGAGCAGAGAAGCCCCATTTAAGGAACTCAAATACTTCTAAAACTGGGAAATCAGCTTATTTTGAAAGTTAACACCATCCTATCCTTACACAAAGATGACAGAAAGCCCCGACAATCCAAAGCATTAGATTTACTTCTCTCATTCACAGGACTTAAATGATGGCATCAAACTCTAGGGTTTATATGAATTTAAGCAACAGCAGTGATAATAAAAATGACCCTTATCTCAAATACAGAGTAATTCACCACAAAACTGCCTGACTTCAAAGTTCAGATACAGGTGGACATTTACACTAGACCACCTTCTTTCCAAGGCATTTAGTAAAAGCCCAAACCCAGAGAATGGAAATATACTCTGGTCATGATACACAGAGAGGAGTTAGCAGCAGGTAGCCAAAAACAAGTTTTAAAAACCAATTATCTCTAAATTAAAACTCTCTCCCAAAGAACTGCATAGTTAAAGAAAAATAAAAAATAAAATTATAACCTAGGGGATGTGGCCAAACTGATACTCAAAGAAAAATTAATGGTATGACTGAATTTAATACTGGAAAGGTTAAAATGAGCAAGCGAACCAAATAAAGGTGAACAAAGGAATAAAATTTAAAGCAGGAATAAATAAACCAGGAAGCAAAAAAGAAAAAGTAGAACTGGTTAATAAAATGAGGAGCTGGTTCTGAACGCACGAATGAATGATGAATATCCTAAAAATGTGACCAAGAGGTGGGGAGTTCTGCAAATTCATAACAAGACAAATGTAAAGTTCAATAAAATGGAAAGGATTCTCCCCATAAATCTTCATGCCAATAAATTAAGAATCCATAATTAAAGCTGACTTAAGAAAAGGTCACAAGTGTTGATACCATGGAAGAAACAAAACTGTGCAAGATTTATATCCTCTATTCCATTCCTGATAAAGGATGTAAGTTCAATGGGTGTGTTCTAGCAAAACCTCAAAGCTTCCAGCTTCACTTAGATTTTAGGGCACTGAAGAACATGGAAAACATGTCAGTGGCTTAAGAGGCTAGCATAATTCTGTTGATGAAACCTAAAAAAGATGGCACAAGAACTAACCAAATATATGCCTAACCTTACTTATACTACCCACAAAATCTCTACAAATAAGAAAAGTAAATTATGTAGCATATTCAAATTGTAATAATACACACGAACCAGGTGGATTTTAGTCTATGATAATAGATATTTCTAATATTGAACAATTGTTTTTAAAGATTTTATTTATTTGAGAGAGAGAGGCAGAGAGAGAGAGAGATAATGAGTGGGGTCTGGGCGGAGGAGAGGGAGAGGGAGAAGCAGACTCCCCACTGAGCAGGGAGCCCGATGCAGGGCTCGATCCCGGACCCCGAGATCATGACCTGAGCCAAAGGCAGACACTTAACTGACTGAGCCACCCAGACACCCCTGAACAACCCTGTTAATTCAATTCACTCCATGTATTAATTAAAGGCTCATGAACTGGATTGGTTATGGAAGAGGAATGATGGAGCAATCAAGAACTTCTAGATTTTTGGCTTGAACAGCTGAGAAGAAGATAACACTGAAGTGGGGAAGGCTTGGAAAGACAAAGATTTGGAAGGATAAAAATTGTTTTAGATAATTTTCATTTCAGATACCAATAGCTATACAAGTGGGGCCGTCCCAAGACAGCCGCACAGAAGAGAGAGAGAACGTTGGTTGTCACTGGCATGATGATGGTATTTTAAAATACAATAATGGATGGATGGAAGACTAGAAAAAAGAAGAGACTCCAGGACCAAAATTTCAGTAACCTGATGATAGAAAAAGACTACCTAGATTTGTGAATACCCTATTTTCATGTAGCACATATTGCCATACTTGGTCTTCAGTACAAAATCTATCTAATAAAAACCTCATGACATCACAAGGTGGTTTTCCTGCTAACCACTGAAAACTTCAGGTTTAGCAGCACTGTCATTTTGGGGATTTGTAAATTATTTGAATCTTTTTTGAGGGGAAGTAGTTTTCAAACCGTGCTCTAAAAAAATGCCTATGAGGCTGAATATGGAGGACACTGGGACCCTGCTCCTAAGATTTCATTTGAATAAAAGGTTCTATTCCAGGAGCAAAAATTGTTTCATTTGCTTTTACTCATATTTTACAAATATGATGTAACAGTGGACAATAGTGAAAAGAACAGGTCTTGAAGTGTATATCACTGAGACAAGGACAGAATCATTAAGTACACTGAAAGCAGTAATATTTCAGCCTTGCTGAAATTTAAGATTTAAACTGACTGCATGCTCAATTAAAAAGGAAGAGAATATAAATTAAACACTAAAAAAATATTTTTGAAGATGTGCCTAAAAGATACTTAAGGATTTAAAACTTAAGGGAATCCTCCCATAAGATATAAATCTATTTTCAAGTTTCTCACATTTAACTTTTGTAGTTATTTGCTGGAATATGTGTGTGTGTGTGTGTGTGTGTGTCTGAGTGTGTGTGTGTGTGTGTGTGTGTGTGCAGGGAACAGCTATGTATGAAAACAACAGCTGGGGCGCCTGGGTGGCTCAGTCGTTAAGCGTCTGCCTTTGGCTCAGGTCATGATCCTGGGGTCCTGGGATCGAGCCCCACATCGGGCTCCCGGCTCAGCGGGGAGCCTGCTTCTCCCTCTCCCACTCCACCTGCTTGTGTTCCCTCTCTGTGTCTCTGTCAAATAAATAAATAAAATCTTAAAAAAAAAAAAAAAGAAAACAACAGCCACTGACATTCAAAAAGTGAAATACCAGAGAGGAAGTCCCATTAAAATCAGAAATCGGCCCAAGTGCCTACTATCAATCAACACTGTTCTCTAACTTCAACTAATGCAATAAGAAAGAAAAAAGAATTGAAATATTGAAAAAAATTGAATTATTACATCACAAATTATTACATCACCATTCTGAAAATCAACAGACTCAACTGAAAAGGTGATGGAACTCAATCCTACAATTTAACAGTACATAAAAGAGTTCAGTAAGGTGGCTAGATGGTTACTTAAAAATAAGTAACCTTCCTTTATACCAGCTATGGCCAGGTATAAAATATAGGTATACCAAATCACAAAAACTTTCCTTTATACCAGCTATGACCAGGTATAAAATATAGGTATACCAAATCACAAAATACCAAATCACAAAATACTAATCATAAAAATTTATTATGAAATCTCATTCATAATAAATAATGGTAGCTAGCATCTCTCAAGGACTTATGCTTCAATACACATCACCTGTTAGTCTCCACCCCGTAATATTAGATGACGGAACCATGATCACTGGTACTACTCACAATCTTACAAACAAACTGAGGCTTAGGGGAATTATAAGAAAACTGCCCAAGATTACATAGCCAGTAAGCATCACAAAAGGAACTCAAACAGTCGGGACTCTTGACAGAATGAGCTTCTTACACTGTTATGCCCAAGCTTGTCTATCAAATTAACAAAGATAGGCTGTATGGGAAAATGGCGACAGGTGCAAAGAATGGACTCACTCATGCAGTGTCAATAAGAATATAAATTGGTGTAACTTTTCTAGAAAGCAATTTTCATGAGCATATCTAGGAATTTGTTAAAAATAGAATCAATGTGTAAAATGATCCATATACATGGACACTTATCACACTGTTGTTTATAACAGTAAAAAAGACTGGTCACACTCTAAATATTCAACGATATGAACTTGATTAAATTGCAGGAGTTGAATACGATGCCATTCAGCCAATTGAAAATAAGCATTTAAAAGATATTTAATGACACAGGAAAACATACTAAATGAAGAGCAATAAATAAAACTACATATGCATACACATTTCTTAAAGGTTGTGTTTATATTGACTAGAAGATTTTAAAAATGAAAACACCTACCTCTAGGTGAGAATTGTAGATGATTTTCAGTATCATTTTCGATGTTTTCTGGATTTTAAAAATGTGATAAAGTGAATGTGTTAAGTAAACTCAAAATTTAATTTTAAAAGATAAAATGAAGTAGTCAAAATAATAGAAATGCAGTTTAGAAAACATTTCCCCCATTTAAAACTGTTTTTACCCCTATGCATGCTATTGCCAATTTTAACATACTTTTATGCCCATGACTTTTATGTTGCTTAAGGTACTTTTCTATCTTAGCAACAACAGAAATAATACCTACTTTATCAAAATAGATGATTTACTGCACATTTTAAGCCTTTTAAATCTGTACTAATCATTTAAAATTACAGCAAAATTCCAGAAAGTACCTAATACATAAAATCACCATCCCAGTGAGGCAATTAACAAAAATGACAACTCAAAGGTAGAACAAAAAATGTCTCAGTCAACAAGGAGAAAGCCTCAACTATATGGGAAACTGGCTCCCTGTGAGTACTCAACAAAAATGAGCTATAAAGTAAAAGCCAAGATCTGAAACAGTCTAAGTCACAGAATAAGGATAAAAATAAGCCCACATAATTTTGAATAGTAAATGAGTACAGATGACTAAGAACAAAGAACAAAAACTAATTTTAGCTTCACCCTAAAAAACATGAAGCGATAGATCTGAAAGCCCTTTGGAAAAATCTAAAATATAAATGGACATATTACAAGCAATAACAATAAACTTGATCTCACAGAATTTTTATATCTGGTAACCCCAATTACTCAGGACACGATTTAGAGCCTCTGAATAAGCAGACAGAAAAGCAAAACAGACAAAGTCTCTGTCCAATCAAATCAGTGGATACTGCTAAATCATTTTATAATAACATCGAGTGCCTCCCATGTGCCAGGCACTTCTACACTCATTATCTTGATTCGGTGAAAACAACTCTGCAAAAATACACAGTGTGTGATGGATGAGAAGTCACAGAGAAATTGAAGCTTGCCTCAGGTCACAGGCAGGAAAGGGCACAGCGGAGGTGCAAACCCCCATCTATCTGCTTGCAGAGCTCCCCCCTGCTTTCCCCGTGCAGCCTCATCTCTCAGTTCTCCAACCTAGACCATCTGAGCATTGTAGGGGCCTTGAATCACTGCCTAGACACTTTTATTTTAGACATAATATTAGCTGTTGTCGTTCAGTTTCACAGTGCACAGCAGCTTAGAAGGAAGGAGTGACAACATCAGCAAGGAACAGCTAACAGCAAGGAGAAAAGACCAAAGAATTCATTGATATAAATCAATGTAAATCATTAGGTCCTGCTGCCTCCACCATCTTAAAAAAAAAAAAAAAGCATAATAAGTATTGCTCTTTAGTTTTAGATAAACCAGAAATCTCGATAACCTTGGCCAAGTTAATTAACATCTCTAGGCATCAGTCCCATCACCTAGAAGACAGGCAAAACAACGGTATAAATCATACAGAATTGTTGCAGAACTGTATCAGATAATGTAAGCAAAGCGCAGATGGCTCTCGCTTTTTGCTAATAGGTGTACATATCCATACAACTTTTCCAGAAGGCCTTTTGGCCATCAAAAACCTTAAAGCTCATTCTCTTTGATCATGTCTTCTATGAATCCTAAGAACACAGATGCAGAAACCATTTTTTTCTTACTGGGACATTCAACTAATGTATTATGATATTAGAATATTGGGGGAAAAAACAGATGTCTAACTGAAATAGAATAATGATTAAATAAAGTGACATGTTCTTAGGAAGAAAATGTTTAAAAAAATAAAAAATAAAGAAAAAATATTTCAAAGATTTATTTTAGAGAGACAGAGAGAGAGAGGGCGCAAGCCGGGGGAGGGGCAGAGGGAGAGAATCTCAAGCAGACTCCCCACTGAGCGCAGTACCTGACCCAGGGCTCAATCCCAGAACCCTGAGCTCATGATCCGAACCGAAATCAAGAGTTGGACACTCTACCAACTGAGCCACCCAGGCGTCCTGCCCTGAAATATTTTTAATATCATGAGAAAATCCTTAGTGCATGCTAACTGGGGTAGAAATGTGGGATACCAGGCTCTGTAAACAGTATCATTCTAATTATACAAGAAAAAGATCTATTGTTTTATAAACTCCCACGAATGAGGAGGCGGTAAGCATTACACGCATTAATATATGTATGGCACCTAGAACAATGACGGGCACAATTAAGTGTTATCTACTGTTACCAATCTTAAAAGCACAAGAGTAAACTAAGTAAGGTCTAAGTTGAGGCCTCAACAATGGGATGTGAGCCAGGCAAAAGGTAAAGGGGGATTAGGCGAAAATGTTCCAGGCAAAGAGGAGAACCTTGGGATTTTTCTACGTTTTCCCTATCCACCCTTAGGGATTTGATAACTACCTCAAAGGCAGAACACTTTGTATTTTCAGACATCTGCTTGTGGGCTAGTTCACGGAGCATTAAGAATTACTGTCAGTGTTGTGACGTAGAACCATGTGCACTATCCTTTAGGGGGGATTATCTTCTATTTTAAGCAAGTGAAACAATCCTTTGCCAATGTATATTAAAATTAAAGAGAGAAATCCATCAAAACGTTGTTAGTTATCTTGGGGTTACAGGGGTTTTAAAAATTGTTTACATTTCTCTACCTTTTCTAAGTTCTCCACAATTAAGTATATTATATTACTACAGCTGGAGATAAATGTTGGAAAAATCAATAAAAGCTACTACTCATAAAAAACCTTTTGAGGTTTCTGCCAAAAAAAAAAAAGCTCCCTTTGGTAGAACTACATTGCTGTTTAAACATATGCCATACCACACTAAAACTATGTTCAGGCTTATCTTCTTATGGACCTAAGCAACCTGCTGAAAAGACAAGGTCCTTCCTTGCCTTCCAACAATTTGGCCAGACAGGATTTCATGTTGTCCTGTCACTGGAGTACTTTGTAGAGAAAAGGTTAACATACCTCTCTTGTCTTCAAGTCCCATAACGCTAATTATCACGCATCTCTTAATTTCCAAACAATGTGTGTCAACAGACGTACACACAAGGACACGCTTTTTTAGGGAACAAAGTAAAAACTGAGTCACAGGGAGGCAGACCTGCCTGATGGGTAAGGGCATGGTTTTTAAAGCCAGACAGCATTTGTTCAAACTCCCTTCTGCAACTTTCTAGATGTGGAACTTAAAGCTATTTAAACTCCTGTGTCTGGGTTTCCTCATCTACAGAACAAGGATAATAAAAGTGCATAAGCATGGTGCCTGGCATCTCAGTGCCTGGTATATAATAGCTATCATTATGTCAGCCATAAAAACTGTAGTAAAGATAGGGAACTGATAACCTCCACATTACAGATCTGAAAGTCATCCTTATGCCATCAAGTACCAAAATTACTACGTGCCAGACAGGGTGTACTTTTCACATGCTATCTCATTTAAATAGCTCAAGAATCCTATAAAGTTTTCTTTTTCAAGATCCTGGAGACATATTCTGGGATGAAATAAGAGTACACAAATTATATTCTCAATTCATCATTTCTCTGAATTGTCACTAGTGAAACAGCAGTAATAATTAGAACATGTTTTTTGGTAAATCTTAAAATCCAAGCTTTGTGAAGTCATGAGATTTTCTACGTTGTAGGTTCATGAGGAATGTTAGCACTTAAAAACACATTTTTTTTAAACAACATTTCGTAGATTTGAGATCAAACACCAGAATCTCAGTATTTTTAACTTGGTTTTACTTCGGTTTAAATTCGGAAACCTGATTTAATACATTTTTGTGATTCCCTGACCTTCTCACTTAATATTTCTCTTTCCAATAAAAACTATATCCCGAAACCATGTTTGCCACTTCAATCACTCACTACTCCTATCACCTACTTCATGTTCCAGACACACTGGCCCACCCACTCCCTGCTTGCCTTGACTCATGGCATTATTCACTTGGAAATGACTCCTACCCAGCTCTACCAGCTTGCATCTTATCTTTCAGAACTGGCATGCAGGCTTCCCTACTACAGTACCTGCATTTCTTATTCTTTGCTTGTCCCACTTAGTACAGTTCACCTAGCATTATGTTCTATCTGTTCATAATCTCTCTTCTTATAGAGGTCAGGGGCCTTATGCAGCACCTAGATCGATACTAAATTAATTATCTGCTGAGGGAATAAAAGCTTACCAGGGTGAAGTGAGCAACAACTGCAGATTAGTTTACAATCCTACATTCTAACACTAAAAGGACAAAAACGGTCTCTTAGTACCTTATATTCATTTCTTTGAAACTGCTACCAAATCAGCATGAGAGAACTCTTCCAAATTTGTCTACAAAAGCAATGAAAAGCCCAGAAAGAGTACAAAAAGATAAAAGGGCATAGAAATGGTATTAAAAGTTATAAAATGATAGCAACACTTTTACATCTGTTACAGTAATTAAAATTAATGTAAAAACCATCCTGGTCTGCTAGAATGAAAACAAGGTAACCCAGTTGTAGAATGAGGAAAATATTTTAAAAACAGAATTTCCATGAAGCACCTGGGGTCCAACTGGGCAAATGTAATCCATGAAAACATAGCTCTAGAGAAGCCAGTGATAGAAAATAGGATGTTTTTATTAGTCTTGTAATTAAAACAAATGTGTAGTAAAAGGAAGTGACTAATAAAAACTCCCATCGGCATACAAACATTCCAAGTTTCTGTTTCCTATTCTTCAATATTTTCCATTATAATAAACTAGTTTCATTAGACATTCATTATCAAATGCAGTTTAAAAAATACTGGCCTTTTTGTTGTTGTTTTGTTAAAAAGTTCATTTTACTTTGCTTGTAATGTTTGAGCACTTTAGTGATGTCCAGATAGATGCTCGAGGTAGAATGTAAACGTACTTTGCAAGTAAAACCCATTCTTAAACTAAGTAAAAATACTCAAACATTTTGAATTATAGATACACCGTTACTAGATCATTCTGATATTTAAGGGTACCTTCAAATAGACAGGTTTAGGTAACTTAAAAAAAGAATGCCAAATTGGAAGAAAACAGGTGAACAGAGGGATAAGATGGTAAGATAATTTTACAAATATTTGGTGAAGATATGTTTATAGTAAAACATTGGATGACACCATTAAAACAACTGCTATTAAAAGTAATTTATATGTGAGTGATTAAATAAATGGAAGTCATACCTTCTACAACCTAAATATATTAAGACTTAAAAATATATATATATAGTTCGCTGTGTTGCTGACTTCTTGTGGTTCTTGGAAAAGCCCAAAAAGTGTTTGAGACACATCCACTGCTTTCCGTTTATGATATTCACTAGAAAAACTAAACGAGGAAATGAGTAAAGAATTGATGAACTTTGCCAAATTTCTAAATATACTAGCCCCAAGTGTCTCTGTAACTATTCTAAGATGGTTTAAAAAAAAAAAAAAATCTGAATCAATAAGCGCCTCACCGGCCTGGGGATACTCTAACAGTCCTGCAACCAATAGGAAAACTTTCCCTAAATCTGGATTCGTATTTCATCTCTTTATCACCAAACACAGAGCACAGACCAGTATTGTTAACGGTTACCCAAATGGCAAGACTCCCAGTCAGAGTAATCAGTACTTGGAAGCGAAGGCTGTTTCTGAAGGATTTTAAGGGGTGAAGGGGGAGACAGTTTCGGGAAGGAAAGCGGGGCTCGCTTCTCCAAGTTCGATCTGGAACACGTCGGTGTAGGGGGTTGAAAATGGGAAGCAGCAGCCGATCTACCATGAACGCTGGGTGAAAATGGGGAGTGCGCCCGAGCCTGCGGGGTGCGGGGCGCGGGAGGGGCGAGGACTGGAGAGGGCTTTCCGCCGGGGTCCGCTAATGGCTGGGGCTGGATCCCAGGTGCCGGAGGATGCCTCACCCCGCGAGCGCGCGGCGTCCGGAGCCGCAGAAGCAGCGCCGTGGGTCCGTTCCCGTCCGGAGCGCCCGGGCTCGCCTCCATCTTCGGCGGTCGTGCCCCGGGGCGGGCGGGAGTGGACCGCTGCCCTAGGCCGCGGGGCCCGGGTCGCCGGCCTCCCCTAGCCCGAGATCCCGGCGAGCCGGGCTCTCCGCTCGGCCCCACCGGAGCCCCGGGAGCCGCGGGCGCTCGGGCCCCCCCTCGACCTCCGGAGGGGGCCCCCCTCGACCTCCGGAGGGGGCCCCCCGACCCGCCCGGGCCTGGAGCTCGCCCCGCGACGCCGCTCTGGCCCCCGGCCTCTCCGCCAGGCGCTCGGGCGCGGCCTCCCGGCCCCGCCGCCCTACCCCCCCCCCCCCCCCCCCCCCCGGGGCCCCCCCCGGGCCCCCCCCCCCCCGCCCCGCGCAGCCGTGGCCGGCCCCCCTCCCCCGCCGCCCGAGGGACAAACCTGGGGGCCGCTACCCGGCATGGCCGACCCGCGAGGAAGCGGCAAGCCGGCGGCGGGGCCCGCAGCGACAGCGGCCAGTCCGGCCCTCCCCGCGCGGCGCCGCGCCCGCCCGCGCGCCCTCCCTCCCCGCGGGCCGCGGCCCCGGCGCCCCCTCCCCCGGCTTTGCACAACTCGCGCCCCGGCCGCGCGCACACCGAATTGTTGCTCAACCTACTTGCGGTCTCTTCTGAGCGGCCATCACAACATGCCCTGGAAGCCGGGGCGGCCCCGGGGCCCTGCGCCGGGCGCCGCCTCTCGCCTCCGCCCTGGGCGGCCGCCGCTAGGGCGCGGGGCGAGCGGGAGGCTCCCCCATGCCTGCCCGCCCGCCCGCCCGCCCGGCCGGCCGGCCGCACGCCGGGGCCTCGGCTCGCCCGCCGCCCGCGCCGCTGCTCCGCGGGCGAGAGCGAACCCGGCTCTCCCCCCGGCCGCCTCGCTCCTCGGCCGCCCGCCCGCAGCCGCAGCCGCAGCCGCCGCGCCGCTTCCTCCTCCCCTTCCCTCTTTTTCTTCTCCTCCTTCGCCTCCTCGGGAGCCGAGGTTGGCAAACCAGCACCTGCTGCTGGAGATCACCGAGAACTGAAACAGGAAACCCCGAGCCAAGGGGAAAACCCGGGAGGCGTGGAGAAGGGGTGAGGGGAGCCGCTAGAACCTGTCGGGCTCCACCGACGCTCCCGCGCCTCCTCCCCTCGCACCCCTTCCCCTTCCCCGGCGCGGGGGTCTCGGCCTCCGGTCCCGCTCCCCCAGCCCCGTCCAGGAGGGCGCCTCTCCGCTCGGCTACACCTCGTCCTCCCAGCAATAACGCGGACCATTCCCTAGGCAGTCTAGGGAACCGAGAGGCTGCCTACTTAGGGCGAGTTTCCCGTGGCTGTTTGCTTATTATCAATATTCTGTAATGAGGAAAAACCACACCCTTAGCAAGACCAATAAGGGAACTTACACAAATGAAGCTGCTGGGATTTCACCCAGGGACTTCTTTCGGCAAGGAAACTGGCCTTATTGGAAATGGCAAGATGTCAAAATCGAGGTTAAGCCCAGGATAAATCCAGATCTCTTTCTAGTGGTTGGGAGGAGACAGCCCTCTGCCCTGAGTTGCAAGTGTGAAAAGCACCGAGAACAGAGAGCCTTTTTTTTTTTCCTTCTTTCAATTGTCCAACACCCGGTACAATTTAGGTCAACATTTCAGTAATGTTCAAATAATCGTATTCACCTGCCTGTGGCTTTATCACCAGGTGCCTCACGCCTAGCCTTGGGCAGGATGCATCTGCTTTGGGAGTGAAAGAGAAGGGAATTTATGTGGCTTGTGCCCCTAGCATGTGCCACCAGACTAGGTAGCCTGCTTTAAATGCATTATCTCATTTTTGTGTCACCACAGCCCTGCGAGCTAGGTGTTATAATCCCCTTTATCCCTCAGCAAATTGAGGTTAGAAAAATTTTCTGAAATGACACAGTTTGAATATGAAGAATTATAGGTCTGTCTGCCTCCAAAGTACATACTTGTTTCATTGGACCAGCGTTCATGCCCTTGATGGCAACTTTTCACCTTTAATAAATACAATTATTTCTTGCCTCTCTGAATTGTTTTCAATAGAGTATATATGGTTTAAGCCTGGATCTGTTGAATTTGCTTGGGCTACTTAGTGGTACTGAGAGCCATAATGCTTACCGGGCCTAAAGTTTTATAGTTTCCAGTTCTCTAAAAAAATTTAAAAAATTGAAAAAAAAAAAAAAGGCTGCCTTTATGGCTCAGTTGAGCAGCACAGATGTCCCCACTTCTTTGGCCAATATTTGCAGCCCTTTTGCTACTGATGACGGGGTCCCAGATGAGAGCATCCTGCTGGCTGGTACCCATGGGCATCCTCAATACTGGAAGATGAAAGGGGTGCATCTTGCTGAGCCTGCTTTCCACTTCAGCAGGCCAGTCTTGGGCCCTATTAAGTGAAATAGCAGACTGGTAGGCTTCCTTGGGGCCATGAGAGCTCTCTGGTCCACTTTTCTGGTATCATCTTTAAGACCCTTAGGATGTCTGGCAACCTGCTCTCTGTAGCCAGCCTCCACTGGCACGATGGGAGGGATGCTCTGGGAAATCCTCCCCTGTTCATGGAGCCAAACCCTCAGAAATCTCTTGAGCAGTATTAGGGAGTGGAAGGGACCTAAAAAGAGGCTGGCTGGCTGACAATAAGTGACAGCATCTGTGGCATGATTTTAGTGATGCCAGCAGATCCCCTAGTCCACAATATATCACCCACACAGTCTATCTTAGTTCCCTCATTTGACTCAACCGAATTCCATTCAGTATGGATTAAGTGTGGTTATAGACCAAGCCACTACATTAGGTACTTTGGAGCTAAGAGACATGAATAATTATTATAATTGCCAACATTGTGTGAATGCTTACCATTCTAAGCACTTCGCATGTGCTCTCTCATCTAATACCCACAAAACCCCTGTGAGGGATTGAATAACTATCACTATTCCCATTTCACAGATGAGAAAACTCAGACCAAGATTATAGTCAGTAACAGTGCACGGTTGAGCACAGAGTCAGTCTCGCTCTAGCATCAGGACCCATTATGTGACTACGATACTGTAACTGCCTTTAGTTACCTTACTATGTATTTGGGGAGATAAAAACATACAAAAGTTCAAAGAAAACTAAGAAGACAAGAGACCTGAGGAGTGTTAAATATGTGTCATGGGTAATAAATGCAATGAAGTTTCAGAGGACAGAAGAGTTGTCTTAAGTTGAAGTGGTGGAGAAGACACACACAGAAGATGACCTGCAAACGAGAGACAGAGACAGAGACAGAGACAGAGACAGAGACAGAGACAGACAGGGAGATTGAGCTCAGTGTAGCCTGTACACAGAAGGGTTTTGAATGCAGGGTGACATGGAGAACATCCTATTTTAGGAAAATTAATACTGTGATGGTTACTGGATGGTTTTGCAAGGGGAAGGACTGGAACAGGGAAACATGTCTGACGTCCATTATGGCAGGACAGACGTGAACTATGGAAGTAAATAGCGAGGGAGGAGAGGAAGGGACAGTTTAGTGAGATAGAAGGACCTGAAAAGCACCAAGTGATTGCATACACTTGACGAAGATGGACTTAAGAAAGGGGAGAAGTCCAAAATAACTTCACGATTGTGAATATGAAATCTATAGTGATGCTAACTGGAGAAAAAGGGGAAGTTTAGGGATAGAGGAACTACTTTTTTGAACAAATGTTTAGAATAGTTTGGTTTCAGGCATGTATTTGTGGTACGGTGGGATATGCATGTGGAAATGTTTTATAGTATTATCTAGAAAAGACAAAGAGTTGGGTAAATGAGACTTTTATGTTATTGAGATGGTATGAAAACTTTAAATGCTCACTGTTATAGTAATAACCATGCATGGTTGTTCATCTTAAGTAAACCAGAATTGAAAGAAAATCTCTCACAAAAATAAAATGCTTCTATGGCTCCGAGACAAATGAGCATTAGGGAAATCGTCTTTTCTTGACTCCAAGTTATATTTACTTAAAAGAAAAAGAGAATAAATAGGAAAGAAATTCCAAGGAGTTCAGTAAACATAAGACTGATGAGAGAAAACCTGGAGATCATTTCATTCGATCCCACTTTTCATTTTACAGTTGGTGAAAATGAAGATCAAATTTTGAATGTCTGACAATAAAACTTCAAAATAGGCATTAGGCAGATATGGCATGTTTGCTGTTACCAATTCTGGAGAGACAACCAACCTGTATTTTAGTTATAAAATCAAGGCTGGACCTTGAATTGTGACTCCGAATTGCACATAATTAAAGAATTTGAGTGCTTGTGGCTACATAGTAGGCAAAGCCCTGGAACAGCCTCACCAGTTAAAAGCAAATGCTTTAAAAAGAACAGATTTGGGGCTGGGGGCAGGGATGGGGGTGGGGGGGAGGGTAGAGAGAATGGTTGCAAGAGCAGCACTTCTTTCTAATATATGGCTCCCAGGTAAACTGCTCCACACCTACATTCACGTTTGAACCTCAAAAGACAAGAGTTTCAGATGGCCATCACATCCCACCTGGCTGCCTCAGGTTGGACCTTCCAATGGCCAGCCACCTTCTCTAAGACCTCCGGAGACTTCAGAAGTGATGACCCATAAGTCACCCTCAGATTCAAAAGTGGCACAACCCCCCTGGCAACTGCTTCTACTCTACCCAGAGCTCTCCTAGTGGTGTCCTTGGGTGTTTCCTCATTGGAAATGTGTGTATCCAGAGGATACACTTGAAGATGTGAGAGAACTGTTTCTCCTGCCTCCACCATTTCTACCAAAACACTTACCTTAGTTGAGACAAAGTCAAGAGTCCCTGCTACGTGCTTCATCTCCAGCTGTTTGGCCAGCACTTGATTTCCTTCAGTTGACGAGCTTCATACCCATAGCCAGATGACTACTATGATTTCTCATTCAGTTTCTTTTACGTCTTCCAGAGAAGTCCTGGTTAATTCCAACCATCTAGGAAATGTCAAGTTTTCTTACTAGCATTACCCTACACAACCATTTCCTAAGCCCATGATCTGTGTAAGACAGACACAGAGGGATAAAACACATTCTTGCCCATGTCCTTCAGTGACTGCTTAGAGTTGCTTTTTAACGCCGAGTTCGCAGGGAAAGGAAACTAGAGGACACAAGATATGTGCTGTTGGCCAATCCCAGGACTTCTTCCTTTCGATGAGTTACCACAAGATTCCATATTAGCAGCATGACTCTTTTTTTTCCCCCTAGCATTTGTGGGAGGCCAACAGAGAGCAGAACAGCAAGGGTTTCAATATGCTGTATCATACAGTCATGGGCTTGGTTTTCTACCTGAACCAGACAGTGTGGCTCCCCTCATTTACGACATTGGGTCAACATAGGAATTTTGAGAACAATAAACACTTCGTGTTGAATTTAAAAATGTTCCTAAGGTGGTGCTTGGCTATTTTCACAAGGGCCATATGTTTCATTGTAGCTCACCTTGCTCAGAAATGTAAAACAATTTTTTGTTTTACCATGGAATTTCAAGCACACCAAAAACATCCTCATCACCTCTGCAAGCATCTATTGTTTTAAAAGGAAATCGGTACACAGAATTACAAATGTATACCACTGAGCTAGCTGGAGACGGGGTTATGGAATTTTCAGGTTAGAGTGCATCCTATGTGAAAAGGCGCTCTCAGGAGAATATTAATTGCAGCATTATTGGTAAAGGCAAAAAAAAAAAAGGAATAAACCTAAGTATCTATTAATAGGAAACTACAGAAATTGTGGTATCTGTATACATTAGAATGTCATTCACCTATTAAAGAGAGTGAAGTGGCTTTATGTGTATGGAATTGTTCTTGAAGAAGTCAGGTAAGGATCAGTGTATCTAGTATGCTACCATGTGTGTGAAAGACAAAGAAAATCTCTGCGTGGGCTTATATGTGCCCTGTATTATCTCTGGAAGGATACATGAGACACTGGTAATGCTGATTGTCCTGGGCAGGTGGACTGGACGATTATCAGGAAGGAAGAGTGCAAAAGACATTCACTTTTTATTCTATAACCATTTATAGCTTTTGTATTTTATTTAATTATTAATACTATTATTATTTTTTAGATTTTCTTTTTAAGCAATCTCGACACCAGATGTGGGGCTTGAACCCACAACGCCGAGATCAGCGTTGTATGATCTACTGACTGAGCCAGCCAGGAGCCCCAGCTTTTTGACTTTTAAATTGGGGCCTTGAATTAGCTATTAAAAAACGTATTTCTAAAGTCCACATTTATCCGTGACGTGCGCGACCGTCCACCCCTTTCTATTTGATTTTATAAATAAGCAGATACTATTTTTGGAAATGGTTCCCCCGCCACAAGGAAGAGGAAGTCGCGGGAGTCCTGTGAGTCGCACGTGTGCGCTCCGGGGTTTCCCAGGCGAGGGAAAGATACCTATGGTCACGTGGAAGGAGCGGTCCGCAAACTGCTAAAGGATTCCCAGCCAACTTTAGCTGGATTAGGCAGTGTTTTTACAACTTCACTGCCAAAGGCTCCAAGCTCAGATTCTATGAGAATTTTTGATGGGACTGCTTTACCTAAAGGGAACGTTCTGGGACGTTCTCACGAGCAGATACAGGAGAAGTTCGTGTAAGCTGCTGGCCTCACAGAAAGTCAGCAGGAGGCCGGGGGCAGATGATACTCATCACCGAGAATTATATTTATTTGTTTTATTGTGTCTCCCCACATCAGAATGTAAGCGCTACGAAGGCGGGAGCTCCGTCCTGCGCCCTGGAGCATCCGCAGTTCTTCGGTGCCCAGCGTGTGGAAAGCACGCGGTTTGGCTCCGTCCTGGGGGGACCATAGCAGCCCATGACTCTCCAGTCTGTGGCTGCCTATTTAGGCATTGATGTGTTAGCAGGCAGTACTGACATGGCCAGGGGAACCAGGGTTCAGGCCTCCAGTCTCTGAAAGCGTGGGCCAAGCAGAATTCAGATCTCAGAAGAACGGGGGCATTAGAAGAATACTTAGAAGGACAAGGCAAGGAGCCAACTACGGAATAGCAGAACAAGGTAGGGGCTTGGTTTAAAAAAAAAATAATAATAATAAAGGAAGAAAAGAAGGAAAAAAGGAAAACAACCAATCACAAACAAATTAAAACAAGACAGTTGCCCCAAACAGCTAAGAACACAACAATAAAGGAGAAGACATAGCCCCGTGATTAGGGCTGCAGTTTACAGGGAAAGCAGGATTCTCAGCAGAGCATGTTTGCTGCTGAGTCACTGTACTGCTGGAGTTGGGCAACTGAGTTGGGAAAGTCACCTTGATTTAGGGTCTATCTAGGCTGGCTTCAGAGTCTAGGAGAGGGGACAGGTAAGTGAGCCTCAGGGCTAAGGTCAGAGGGATGCAGGGAAAACGGCCAACCTACTTGGTTCCAGGTATTCACTTCTAACCTTCAGAGGGGAAGTCACGGGGAAATTTCCACTGCCGGCTGTAGACATTCCAGGGGATCTTCAGTCAAAGAGCATCCAGGAGCCAGAAATGAAGGGTCCAGCCAGGCGGAAAACCTTAAGCACATCTCCACGGGTCCCCTAAGTGACTGCTCCAGGACTAGGACCTGAGGCGAAAGAGAGAAATTTAATGCAACTATCTGATGGCCTTTAATGATTTTGGTAGGTCACAGATCGCCATCAAGCCTTCGGCGGAGGTGAGCTCTCATGGTAGAGAAGCTGTCTTCTGTCTTATCCATCCTGTGGTCAGTTCAGAGCATACAGGTTTAAACTTACTAGGCAGAGGTGGAGTCAGGCTAGACCGTGGCATAGACATCAGCCGTTTATCGACTCCTATGTCTCACGGTCCTTCATTTGGGTCAAAACATTTACCTTATTTTGGGGCGCCTGGGTGGCTCAGTTGGTTAAGTGTCTGCCTTCAGCTCAGGTCATGATCTCGGGGTCCTGGGACGGAGCCCTACAACAGGCTCCCTGCTCAGAAGGGAGTCTGCTTCTTCCTCTCCTTCTGCCCCTCCCCCCTGCTGGTGTGCGCTCTCTAATAAATAAGTAAAATCTTAAAAAAAAAAAAAACCCAAAAACATTCACCTTATTTGAAAAAACGTCAATATTCCCCTGAAATGTTTTTCCAGCTTTTGAATTTTACACACAGAATCCTGAATTACTGAAAAGGGCTAGGCCTTCTGGGTCATCTTTACAAGCATCCGTTTTAAAAAGTGAATATTATCTGTCTTTGGCAGTCCCCACGTTTTAATGGAGAACTTGCTAGAGGAATTCAGGAATGTATTTTATTTTGGATAGCTACACGAGGCAGTTAAATGTTCAGTAAGCTTTGGCAAGGACAACTTTTTACTAGAAGACACTGTCTTGATGAAATGTATTGTCACCGCTTTCTTTGCTTTGTTTACTTTGCTAAAATATGTGTTCATAAGAAATTTTAGAGTTCGGTAGGATCGGGTCTCTGTACAATAACTTGTATTGTCCTGGTGGTCAGTTTTTTATATACAAAAGTGAGGGCTGACATTTTCCAAGGCTCTTTTGTAAGATATGTAGCTGACCGGTAGTGAAATTGAAGGTCAAGTACTTCAGCTTCATGGATCTTGAACAAGGGTTAATGGAAGTGGTTTTCACTGACTTTAATGTCTAGGACCTTGTAGTATTCTAACGTATTATTTTAAATTATCACAAGAATACATGTTCATGGTAGAAAGTTTTTAGGACATGTAAAAATATACAAATCCTCTCTCATCCTATCACCCAGAGATAACCCTTACAATTAAAAAAATTTTTTTTATTCTGTATCTATTCCATTACATTTCTTGATTTAATTCAATCAAACATGTGTTTGCTGAGTTCCAGCACTGGACTTTGGATCATAAAAGACATGGCCCATATCCTAAATAAACCAAAATTTTAAAGGAAAGGTAAGACATACGTCTGAAAAAAAAAATCCGGAAAAAAACCCACTAAATTAAATATAATCAAGTGCTAAACTTGCCTGTGAAGGACTCATTCAATGAGCTGCAATCCCCAGGATGCAGATCTCAAAATAATTCTCTGTCCACCTTAGGGACTCAGTCACGGAACAAGTGCTTCTTGGGCACCTGTTGTGTTCTAGGCACCGCTGGGATATCCCCCTACTTCCTAAAGCAGACTTGGAGAATTCCTAAGCTGAAGGCCATTGCTGTTTCCTTCAGTCCCTTCTGGACCCTGCAAACCCCATGTCTCCTCCCAGTCTCCCCTGCACATTCTCCACCTGCCACACTGGCCTTCTTGCTCTTCTGGTTAATCCCCTCTCTCTGGAACGCTCTTCCCCAAATATCCACAAGGCTTGCTCCTTAATGTCCTTCGGACTTCTGCTCAAATGTCACCTCATGAGAGAATCCATCTCTCAACACTATCCGGAACGTCACACGTAGCCTCCCTTCATATGTATTCTGGTCACTATCTATCCCCTGACCCTGCCTTTTTTTTTAATTTTTTTTATTTTAGCACTTACAATCACCTGAGATATAGATACAGATGTAGACAGGTGGACACCAGAGATATTGGTATATATAGATATAGGTCTCTATTTCCAGATAGGATGCATACATACCTAAATGGAAGTTTGTTTATCTGAAGATGAAAATTCTGGAAAGTTTACTTGAATAAGGTAAAAGGAGAACAGACGTGACATCACTATAGAGATATATCCTAGGAAACCCAGACAGGAGGTAGATCTGTAGAAGAGGCTTTCTTCAGGAGTCCCCCAATGGGCACAAAAATGAGACAAAGTCATGAAAGAAATCTTAGCCATCTCAAGTATCTGCTGCGCATCACAATCAGCCAGAAGCCGATTGTCTAATCGAGTTCTGGGCTCTGTTATCATGGGCTCTGTTTTCCCTTGGTTTCTGTGATGCCAGCTTCCCTGCTACCTCTTCTGTCTACTCCTACAAAGAATTCCTCTCTGACCCAGTATGTTTCGGCTCCACACACACGTCCTGGCTTTCCTCACCCATTCCTGTGGCATTAAGTACTACCTAAATTCTGATGATTGTCAGATCCGTCTCTGTAGCGCATAGTACCTGGCATTGAGTAGGTGCACAATAAAAGCACCTTTATTCATTCAAAATGAATGAATGGCCTTTTGGGGGCTCCTCCTATGTCAGCCATTGCTGTAGGTGCTGGAAAAGTTTCGTGCTCTGATAGAGCTCATATTTAAAAATATACAATTACGCAAATAGATGAAAGCCACAAATAAATGAACACAATCATTCCACATACTAGTCAGTGCTCTGAAGACACCGGAGTGGGGTACTAGCGGGTCTGCGGTGGTTGTGGGCAGGGACCAGGGCAGCCTTCTTTCAAATCGCATTTGAGCTGAAATGATGCCGCGGAGGCAGCCCATGCGGAGCGCATTCCAGGTAGAGGCCAGAGCAAGTGCAGGAGGCCTGAGGCACTATAAGCCGCACGGATCAAGGAAGAGAACGGGGAGTCTGTAGCGGGAATAGAGGCTGGCCCCAGTGGATGGTCTCTTGCTCTCCAGTTTGCCCCAGACCTCACGTCCTCCCATTATCTTATCCCTGGCCTGCCTCTCATATTTACTGTACCTGCCTGGCTCTCGTAGGTACTTGAATTTGTCACCCTTCCTTGCTCTTGGTAAACGGCCCTGGCAGTTATCAGAAGGTTCCATGCTATGGTTTATTCCCGGGCCTTCATGTAGAGTGTGCTCTCTGCCAGCAACACCTTTCCCCTAATACTTTGAGAACAAAGATTCAGGGGAGCAATTCATTTCATTCTAGAAACCCTTCTTTGGTCTTGTCTCTCAGGGTTAGATGTCCTCTCTCTATTCTGCCAGAGTTCCGTGTGATAACCAAGGCACAGAGAAGTTGAGTAATTTCCCCCAAATCAAGTGCTAGAGCCAGGATTTGAACCCAGGCTCTTAGCCATGGTGCCCTGGGCCCTGCCTGTTAAGGCTGTTGAGAGAACTACATGGGCTGATGCATTCTTTTTTTTTTTTTTTAAGATTTTATTTATTTATTTATTTTGAGAGAGAGAATGAGAGAAAGAGAGAGAGCATGAGGCGGGGAGGGTCAGAGGGAGAAGCAGACTCCCCGCTGAGCGGGGAGCCTGATGTGGGACTCGATCCCGGGACTCCAGGATCATGACCTGAGCCGAAGGCAGTCGCCCAACCAACTGAGCCACCCGGGCGCCCCTGGCTGATGCATTCTAAGGACTGAACCTAAGGCCTGGCCTTTGGCAAATACTCGGTAGTTGTCAGCTCTAATTACAGACACAATCTCTGCCCCTGAGAGGCTTATGGTCAAATGATGGGGCTAAAAGTCTAGTAAATATCTGAATAAGTTGGAGAAAACACTTGGAATACCTCGAAGGATCTTGACTGTAGTTTTAACTGCTTCTCTCATTTGCATTCCTTTTTGTAAGGTACCTGCCACTTAATAGTCATGATGGTGATACTCTTTGAAAAAGAAAATATTAAAAGGAGGAGTAGGTCTTGTGGGAAAATGATATAATTCAGTTTTAGACATGGTGAACTTGTCTTCTGGAAAGGCTTCTGGAACGTCTAACCAGAGGGGACCAATAGGCTGGACAAATGGCTGCATGATTCCCTCTGCTACTTAAGCATCACTCATGATTCCTCCCTCCCTCACTTCCACCTCTAATTCAGCGGTCAGGCCTGGTTGGTTCTACTTTCAAAATATATCTGTTACTCTGCCCTCTTTTCTCCTCTAGCACCACCCTGATCCAAACCACCACCATCTCTCTGTGCTTTGCGTTCTTCATCTGTAAAATGGAGATATGAATACTGTTTCCCTTATGGGGTTGCTGTGAGCCTTAAATAAGATCATTTCTGTGAAGCACTCAAAGTGCTGCCTAGCATATAGAGGGAGGAGGGACCAAAGACGCAGAGAGAGGACCAAGATTGTATGGGACCGAGGAATCCACAGAACAAAGTTTCTAAAAGAAAAGTAGTTATCAGAGATTAAGAAGATTGGGAACTTCCAAACATGTGATGTCCTGTTCTATCAGGACATGTTTACGTAAAAGTGGTAAAACAGAAAGTTGAACAAGTTTGTTCCAGGCAATCAGTTCATCGGAATAGCATTTACAACTATCTACAGAAAGGTTGAGTCAATTAGGGTCTCCTGGTTAGAAGGAATAAGAATCAGCTAGAATCTGGTTGACTCAGGTCACCTCTGCTGAGTCAAAACTCGTGTCAGACCACCTCATAGGCTGCTGACCAGTCTGTGGATTGGCTTCCTTTGGGGTTAGCTGCCCACTGCTGTCCAATCAGTAGAAGCCAGAGAGGGTTGGCCAAGTGTTGCCCTGTCAGCAGGGGCTCAAGATGGAGCAAGTTCCCTTGGAAGTGGCTCTGGGCTCTGCATGTGGCGGGAACCACAGAAGACACGTACAGTGGAGAGCAGCAGCTTCACCGAGGAAGGGTACGAGATTTGGAGCCTGGTGTTTGAGTCTCAGAAATCTAGTCCCACTTACCAGCTCTGTGCTCTGAGCAAGTCAGTAAAGTTCTCTCATGCTAACTTTCTCCTTTATTAAGTGGATGTGCATATAACTTCAGAGATGTTTGCTTTGGAAAGCTCCTTGTGAGCTGTACCATCTTGAATCACCCAGGTCCCAAGTCACCTTTTTTCTTGGTAGGAGACATGGTTTTATTTATTTATTTACTTTTTAAGATCTTACTTATTTGTTTGAGAGAGAGACAGAGAGAGCAGGGGCAGGGGCAGGGGCAGCAGGAGAGGGAGAAGCAGACTCCCCGCTGAATGCAGAGCCCTACATGGGACTCAATCCCAGGACCCTGAGATCATGACCTGAGCCAAAGGCAGACACTTAGCCGACTGAGCCATCCAGGTGCCCCTGTAGGAGATACGGTTTTAATTGAATCGTTAAGTTCATTGCTGAAAACTTTGTTAAGATACTACTTAAAGTGGCACGACTCTCTAGGGGTAGGACAAAGATATAAAATCCCACAAAGATTTTCTCTTCTTTCAGAGGTACCGGAAGAAGAAATTCCTTAGTGCTAACGAGAGATAGTGTGGCTAACTCCAGTCAGGACGGTCTACACATGCACAATTTATTGCCATTTACCTCCTAAGAGGTAGGAGAAACGGGATAGGAGAGCTAATCAAGGCTCCTCTTCAAAGCAGCAGACTAACAGACTCTAAGAAGAAAGTACAAAGAGAATGAGTACAATAAGGGAAAGCCCAATGGAACACGGAAGCTGGCCTAGGACCTCAAGGCTCTTCTCAGTGGATGGGCATGGCTGCCAGTCAAGCACTCTGGGTGGGCCGCTCAGGGTGGAGGGACAACAGGCTGGAAGCCATAGTATGGGTGTGAAGACTCTAGGATGGGTGAGAGGGAACCGTTAAATGCTGATTCACATCACATGACAGTACATAGTCATTGCCACCCGGAAGGTACATTCTGGAATTGAGAGTGAGAATGTCCCAAACTGACAGCAAACGTGTTCCCAAGGCTGTCAGCTGCCTTGTGGTACTTACGCTTCGGTGTCTCCTTCTCTCTTGATCTAGAAGAATGTTGCTTCTCCTCCTTCTCAAACTACAATGTATAGCTGGAGGAATGTGTTCAGTATTTTAAAAAGGAAGTACAGTGAAAGAGCCAGGAGTTTGCTCTCATATGATAGAATTTATGAAAGAACATTTGGTATCTGACATAATTTCTAGTCGGGCTTGAAAACCAGGCTTGCAGGCTACAGAGCCGGGCACCATGCCCAACATCACATCATGGAAGGATTCCAAGAAAGTACCGATGTCTCTGTTGGTGGGTACAGACCCCACAGCTTGTCCCACCATCACCCCAATACGGGCACTAGAAGGGGCCACTGGAGTGGCCGTGCCTCTGGAAGACAGAATGCAGCTTCTGGCTCTGCTATTATTTTTGGCAGAATGGACTCTATGGGGTCTCTCTTTCTTTGGTCCCTAGTTGCTGGTTTGCAATCTGACATGAGTGCAACCAGTCAGAGTTTAGACCATGTGCCAGTGCTGGAGCTGCAAAGGAGGCTGGGCGAGCTAGTGCCTGGAATGTTCGGTTTCTTCAGCGAGAGCTGGGCTCTGCCTCTTAAGGTTTCTCAAGTCCGGCAAAGAGCTTTAGAGGCTGGGGAGCCACAAACATTAAAACTGCATATGAGGTATGTCTTCTAAGAATGCTTGATTTTGGTGACCAGACCCTTGATTTAGTTAATACAAGATATTTTAGCTTACAACTCCCAATCTTCTAGACATCTCCTTTTAGCTCCTAGTCCTTGTGGGCAACTCCTGAGAAGCCCCCAAGGAAGTGAAAGCAATACTGATTCATTCCTTTTACCTAGGCAATTTTTTCCCCTGTGGGATATCATGTAAATAGCTTTTTACTTCAAAATTGGGAACATCTACTAGCATTATAAATCAAGATGTGTTTTTTTCGTTGCACAAAGATAAATGTTCATGTATTGAATAAATGATCACTCGTAAACATAATGAATAGGTTGAAGGAAAAGCTTGCACATTATATTTTTGTGTGTAAGATATGCATCACCTGGTGATAATAATAA
The DNA here is from genome assembly GCF_003265705.2 of Callorhinus ursinus. Classification (NCBI taxonomy): domain Eukaryota; kingdom Metazoa; phylum Chordata; class Mammalia; order Carnivora; family Otariidae; genus Callorhinus; species Callorhinus ursinus. The sequence goes on along the minus strand of NW_027397081.1, from coordinate 7,381,403 downwards.
TAATGATAAACAAGGAGAGAGTAGCCCATTAAAAATTTGATTTATGCTTAGATATTTTTTTTTAAATTTCTGCCCAGACCTCTGATGGTATATACATGCAGAAGGAAGCTTCAATCTCTCTTTATCACCAGTGGAGTGTTTTTGTGGTCCAACATCTAGACTGTAAATAATAAGCTCGCTTATTAAAGCTATCTAATAGTCACTTCACAATTGATTAGCAATGCCACTCCGGACTCAGACGCGTGCCACAGCTTAACGTTTCTATACCCATGGCCCCTGGGCATCCTCTGTCAACTCTCAGTGTAGCTAATTTGGAAGGTAGGCAGTTGATAAGCCAGATGGGAATTAGACTGTCCTCAAAAGCCGGGGAGATTTTTGTCCATATGTTTCTGGTTTTTCCATAGTGAGACCATATTTTCCCAAGTGATGTTAATGAAGGGCTGAGTGGCCTTTCGTTGGTGCTTACTCAGTCTCTGTGTTTCCTGTGACTCATTATTGTTTTCCAGCTAGATGCTGTGGCCAGCCTCGCTTTCAATGTGTCATTTTCATTCATTTGGAAACTAAAGAGCTGTGCTTTGTACCGCGTCCTTAATGTCAGCAAAGCCAACTCTGTTGGATTAAAATGCAAGATGTATCTGCAGCTAGTGCAAAGTGCTGCAGGCTGCCTCTCGGAGCCAAGCAGCCACACCCAGTGTGTTGGAGGCCCCCTTCAGAAGGGCTCAAGGGCTGGGTGCCTGGGGCTGGTAACATCTCAAGGCCAGCCATGGCAAGAAAGCTGCGTTTATTCTACGCCTGGGAAGTGCAGAATGTGGCATGTAAGTAAGGGAGGCGTGGGCTGGGAGAACTTGCTATGAAAGGGTGACATGATATTTACCCCTAAGATCCCTATGGAATGGGCACCTTGTAAGAGGCGAATGAGTTGATACATATAAAGCACTTAGAACAAGGCTTAGTTTAACTATTTATACATGTTGTCTCATTTAATCTTTACAACAACTCTATTCAGATGAGAAAACTAGGTCCAGAGATGTTAAGTAACTTCCCCAAAGTCACACAGCTCCGTTAATGGCTTGGAGCCAGAATTCAAACCCGGTTCTGCCTCACATCCAGAACTCATAACCTTCACCAATTAACTCAAATTCAACATCTAGAATTATATTTTGTTGGTAATAGGCGGGGGGGAAGTGCTGTAATTCACATGGGAGGGAAAAGTGTGAGTGAAAGAGGACTGCCCTACTGTGACACTCAGGGAAAGAAAGGGACCCCTGCTAACCAGATGGGGATTTCCAGAATGTTCTGGCCCTTGGAGCCCTTGGAGTGGCCAGAAGCCACTTAAAACCCTGATGAAGGATTCTGTTGACTTTCATGTTCTTCAGCGTATTTACACTTCCCCCAAATTACTTCACTACATAAATAAACCCACAGGTGTGGGAAAACGCAGTGTGAGATAATCGAGAAAGGAAACAAATAATTTAAAAAGTCAAGATATGCCAACCCCCGGGGGTAGTTATAATAGTCATGGTGTCCCGGTAGACGTCCAGTAAACGTTTGGCTAATGAAAGAACGGAGAGACTGGCTCAGAATGTTTTCGATGTAGCGCGCAGGTGACATGCGAAGAGAATTAAGGTCTTTCTGACCATAATTAAAAAAAAAAAATGTATGCGTGTAAAATTTTAACAGGTGTTCTGAAAAAAAAAAAAACCTGGATCCTTCCAAGAAGAGATGTGGCTGAATAAAGCAGGAATTATTGTGTGTGAATTCTAGGAGGTCTCAGAGGCTCCAGATAATACAGCCCCAGGCAGCTCACGCTTGCCCAGACATACCTGCCTTCAAGCATACTCACTTCTAAGGATTGAATCTTCTCTAGGAAGTCATGCTGCAAGGAAGCTAGGGATGCTACAGACCCTAGGGTGCTGTCCCCCAGAGTCCCCTAGAGTCTGCCGGTGATAAGAAGAGGCAGCTGCTTGGTCAGTTATTAACTTGGTGGATACAGAAGATGCCTCCCAAAGACCCCGCTCTCCTAATTTCAGCCAAATTTCATTTCTCTGACTTCAAAAATGAGATCGTTGCCTTTCCTTAAGTTTTCCCTTGGCATGTGTATGCTATATCATTGTGACTCTCACAGGATTCCTCTGCATAAGCTCGTTCCCTTGTCTCTTTTCTAGAGGTTTAGGACTGCCTGGTGTTCACTAAGAAATCTCCGCGGCCTAGCACAGTGCTTCGCATGGAGTAGGCACCTGACAGACGGTTGTTGAATGACTGAAGTTAAGCCATAAATGGAAAGGCAATTTTAAAGAGAGCATGGGAGGAAGAGGAGGAGTTCTAACTGCAGTTAGTACAGTATGAGTCACCCAAAACCCCTTGCATCTGAATTGCATTGAACTGCAAGGAATTATGACATTCATATTTTATACCACTATTAGGTTCAGCTAAAAACCCACTGGTTGTGCACTTACTATATGCTGGGCCCAGTGATAAATTAGACATGATTCTTGCTCTTAAGAAACTGCCCGTCGAGTGGGGTGAAATGAAACTGAAACACAGAACTGTACCCCAATGTGACCTGATCAATGGTAGACGTACTTACTATGCGTCAGAACCTGTTCCAAGTACTCATATTTCTTTACCTTGTTTAATGACCATATGAGATAGATACTATTATTGCCCCCCCCTTTTTTTTACAGATCAGGAAACTGAGACCCAGAAAGGTTAAATAAATTGTCCAAGATCGCAGTTGCTAAGTGGTAGGGCCAAGAGATCAACTCAGATTAGTTAAAATTCAGAGACTCAGCTAGAAACCATTGCCTTATACCTCCCCAGTACAGAAGACAGAGGGATTACTTTGGGAAAGGAGAGGAAGGGGAAGGGAGGAGGGAAGCCAGCAGGCATCAGGGAGGTGGTGTTCCTTAAGCGATGATTTGAATGACAGGAGTATGGCAGATGAACAGGTTGGCAAAGGAAGGGTAAATGGAAGCGTCTGCAAAGGGCACAGAAGAGGTAGACAGGGATGGTATCACGGGAATCAGAATATTCTCAAAAGTCGGTAACCTCTGGCAGAATCTGCACCTTTGTTAAACCACATCTCCCTCAAAAGCCCTTATGAACTTGGGAGCTGGGGTTGCAAATGGAACGTCTCATCACCTGCTGCTTCTTGATGTGCACGTGTCTGGTAATGTCTGCAGAGTCCTCCAGCCCAGAGAGACCACAGCTGGAAGCCGAGAGAGTTGCAAAGAGCTTGCAACTTTTGCCAGAGAAATCGTGGAGCTATCGAAGAGCTAAAGATGGCTTAGCCTGAGTTGATTCCTACCTTAGCTCATAAGCTCCATGACTGGTTCTGTCTTATTCACAATCTCCAATACGTGACACGGTATTTGGCACATAGCGGGCTCTCAGTACATTTTGTTGAATGAATAAAAGAATAGGACAAAATTTCCTACTAGGGAAGCCTTATGCTTAAAGAAAATAGAAGAAAAACTGCAGAGATGGAGAAGGTGGCTTACAAGCTCAAGAGACAGCAAGTAAGGGCTAGAATAGCCATATTAATTGGGAATGGCTCAAGAGAGCTTTTACCATGAACTGGGCTCAGAGGACCCAAAGCAGTCAGCCACTGGGCTGCAGTTTTGACGTTAAGGAGGAAGGCTATACAACTTCTCTCAGAGTAGCTAAAACTGTCTGAGTCTTGTTTTTTTTCCCCCTTATTTTATTTTATTTATTTTTAAAGATTTAATTTTTTAAACTTTTTTAAGAATGGTGGGTAGGAAGGGGGAGAGGGAGAGGGAGAGAGAGACTCTTAAGCAGACCTTTACACCCAGCATGGAGCCCAATGCAGGGCTGGATCTCACCACCCTGAGATCATGACCTGAGCTGACATCAAGAGTCAGACGCTTAACTGACGGAGCCACCCAGGTGTCCCTATAGATTTAATTTTTTTTAAAGTAATTTCTCACCCAATGTGGGGCTTGAACTCACTACCATGAGATCAAGAGTCACATGCTCTATCGACTGAGCCAGCCAGGTGCCCCTCTTTTCCCTTTATTTTAAAGAAATATTACACATGAAACTTTCTGTTAGGGACGGTCATTAATGATCCCAGTGATTTTTTTTTTTATAGCAAATCAAATAGGGACTTTAATATGACTGTTTCTTGCAGGTTTTGTTGATAAACATCTCATTTGACAGTGTGAAGTGATTCAACAATCTAACATAGTACCCAGAAGATCAGAGGGATTGTGTATCATAGGAGATCATTTCTAAATAATACCACTCACCAGAGGTTCTTGATTGGAGCTGGGGGTAGGAGGTAGGAGGACAAAGCGGAGATTGTCTTCTTTGTTCAGGGCTTGATACATCAGTGGTCTCTGTGGCTGGCCGAGATTGATACGTACTTTGAAAGTAAAAACAGCAGAGTCCAGATTGTCATCCTATTATTAATATAAAAGCTCGTTCAGTACACTCTTGGATGATCATTTCTACCTCTACATGGAAATGAATCAGAGAATCATGAGTACAGCCTCTATGAGACATGGATAGGGGAGAATTTGTTCTTCTTCCCCATCCAACTGTTTAGAATTTTTTTAAAAATTAAAAATCTAGGGATGCCTGGGTGGCTCAGTTGTTAAGCATCTGCCTTTGGCTCAGGTCATGGTCCCAGTGTCCTGGGATCGAGTCCCGCATTGGGCTCCTTGCTCCACGGGAAGCTTGCTTCTCCCTCTCCCACTCCCCCTGCTTGTGTTCCCTCTCTCACTGTGTCTCTCTCTGTCAAATAAATAAATAAAATCTTAAAAAAAACTAAAAAAAAAATTAAAACTCTAATAGAACCATCAGAAGCATATTTAATCAGCTGTGTCGGTTGCAAGACAGATCTCAGGGTTCTATTTATTTTCTAATGACACACACTCCAAAATCTTATTTTTCACTCATTAAGATAGAAAACAATTAACATAATTTTAAATTACTTAGTAACAATCCCATGGCATCAGTTCTTCCTAGTGGAAGTCCATAGCTCTTCCTAGCGGAAGTCCTGCCTGCCCGCCAGGACACTTCCTCACAGCATCACTTACAGACCCACATTGCTGGGTGCAAATTTTCCTTCTTTCCCAACTTGTACAAAATTAGTTGGTTATAGTTTCTTACCTGGTAGCTCATATATTTGAAAATGTTATCAAAGTGAAAGCACCCCCTCTCCCCCCTTTTTTTAACTTGGCAAAACTATCAGCTGCTGTCTTTTTAAATTTCTTTCTTCTCCTTCCTTCCTTTCTCATCGCAACCTCTTCCATATCAGAATTCCTGGAGAATGGTCAGGAATCATCAGGGTCCTGGAGGAACTCTCACAACGTTGGGCTCAAACTATAAAATACAGTCTTCTCCTTCTCTTTCACCATTAAAAAAAAAAAAATCAGTGATATTGCCCAACGCTGGTAGAGTTTGACATCCGAAAGCAATGCTAAAATTTTCCCAAGAATGTGCTTTGGATGCACTCTAACATTCCTTAATTCATTTGTTTATTTGTTCCTTCACTCAACAATAAATATAGGTCAGATATTATGCAAGGGACTAGGGCTTCAAAGACCACTTAGTGGGAAAACAAACATTAAAAGGAAATGATTACAGTGATATATAATAAGTTTAGTAAAAAGCACTGTAGGACTTTCAGGAATGATGTGGTAAGCTCTGGTCTGAGAAGTTATAAAAAGCTTTCTAGAAAAGGAAGCATTTATATTTGAAGACTGAATTAGAGGTCACTTGGTAAACAGTGCAGGAAAGAACTTTCTAGAAAGGGGGGATATAGAGGCAGGAAATCATGGCAAACTGGAGGAAATGCAAGTATATAATGATGGTTAAGATGAAAAGTGGGTATAGAGGGGGTGAGAATAAGCGGCTGGAAAGGGTAGTTGGAGCAGTGTCCAAAAGGATTTTGTCTGCCACGTTTGCCATGGGGAGTTTGGACTTCATCTTGAAGGCCACAGGTGAACCATTGAAGAATTTTAAGCAGGGGAGAAACACTATAAAAATTTCATTTTAGAGAGACGAATCTGGCTTCAGTGAGGATAGATTAGAAGGAGATAAGACTGGAAACTTTCCAGTTTCCCTTGGCATAGCTGCCTAAAGACTGGTGTGTGAGTGTGTGGTGGGGTAGGGGGGTAGGTTTAGAAGTATCTCTTACCCAAGTGCTGGGTAGCGAATGCTGGAAGATAAATACCAGGATTATGTCTGGGAGAGATGCTGGGGTTGAGTTGGAGTGGAGTGTCCAACGGGTACCATCAAGGCTGGGGTCAGGGACCCAGAAGAGACAAGAGTAAAGAGTACCAGATTAGAATACAGGGAACAGGAGGTAGCCTGCATAATTCCAAGAATGGAAGCCAGGACTGCAGTGGGACTGTTATGTGGTGGGACTTCTATATTTTCACACATTTCTTAAGCACAGCTACATATTTTCACACATTTCTGTGGGCAGAATGGGTTCGTTGGAAGTAGCCAGGATGAGACAGAGCAGAAGCATGGAGACTCATTGGAACTCAGTTATAATTGTCCAATCAGGAGACGCTACAGAATATGAGAGTGGCACAGTTGATGAAGAGGAAGGTGGACTGTAGAGCTTTACAGTGGTTCTCCTGGGGTATTTTCCAGTATAAACTAACAGCTAAATATATCTCCAGATAACAAATCACATTAATGGTAAGTCGTTATTTTATGTTAAACTTTGGAGGCTATCAAAGACAATATTTTTAGCTCTGGCATAATTAATACTGAGCCTCTCTTTCTGGCAATAGAATCAAAGGCCAGTTGTTTACGAATCCATCCCCTGGTTCATAAGAAAACATTATTAGTCGCGTGAGGGAAGATACTTGTCTTCTTGTTATATATGAGAGAGGACACCCTCCTGATCGTCTAAAGTAATTTCAAATTATGAATGTGGGGCCAGAACGCATACCGCTAGAGATTATTGTCTGACTTGTCAGGAGACCACTCGTGCCCACCCTCATTTGGCGTGAACACACGTAGCCAGAGTTCCTGCATGTGCCCAGAGCCACTTCCTGATTCCACAAGAGAAGGGCAGTGTCGAGGCGTCAAACGTTGTCAGCAGTAGTAGCGAATGTATGCACTGTACTCTCCCTGCTGGATAGAGTGGTTCTAGTGAACCAGTATCTGGTTCCAAAATCCAGACGTGACCACCTCTCCTTACGTTTGCGGGCCAGGTATGGTAGTGGTTTCTGTGTGTCCTGGAGTGAGGTGTGCGGTCACCTGAATGGGACCAAATGTCTTGGTGTGCACAAGAGGGGGCCCTCTCCTGCCACGTGCTGGCGACTCTAATATTCCTTTCAGCCTGCCACAGCTTTAGAGCTCCCGCATGGTGCCCCACGCAGTGGTTCTCCCCGGTAACGCCGGCTGATCTAGGACCTTCTTGGGAATGAGGTCCAGGCATCCAATCCCCACACACAACTGTCTCGTCCTCCCCCTTTCCTAGTTCCAGTCACCTCACCTCCCTCCTTTCACTCACTTTTCCAGATAATAGTGCTCTGCTCTCCCTTCTACAGGTGGCCACTCTAACCACCCATTTCCCCCTGCAAGTGTGGCTCCCCGAAATCCTTACATCTTCCTTTCACGGTGGCCTAACCCAAACCCTGCTGTCCCGCCCTGGTCTGAGGCTGTCGCACTAAATCTCTAGCTTTCCCCCTTTCTTCGGGGGGGGGGGGTCTTCAGGGAGAACGAGATGAGAAACAATACAAACTTATTCTCAAGCAGGTATTCAGTCCACAATCTTAAATGTTTCTTTTCTGATTTTTTTTTTTAATGAGATGAGACTGTAACATTGTCCATGGTGGCGTAGGAACTAAATGGCTCTGTGACAAAGAATAGTCACCCTAAACCTCAATGTAGGAGGCGTGTTTGGATGAATTGTAAGACCAGGTTCAGTGTGAGAAGAGCTTAGAGTACATGAAACCTTCGGAATTTGAAACCTACAAAGTCACTTCAGATTTATAAAGCTGGAAGAAATAGGTCTTCTAGACTTTAATTTTGTGCTTCCAATTCCTTTTGTTGAAAGCTATACAGCGGAAGACTGTCCTAAATACGTCTTTATAATTAGTTATACAAACCAAGCATAGACTCTCCTATCTTGATTTATTATGTTTATTTTATGAAATAAATATATTTTTAGTTAAATATAAGGTATTTCTTGAGTGCCCACTTGTGTTAGTTTGAGTCCTTCAGGTCGCAAAGGAAAGACACATTCCAAGGACCCTAAGTTTGTTTAAGGAACTACCGGTAGTTCTGCAGTAGCCCTTGGCTCCCTTGCCCCAGCCTCCCCCCATGGTGCGTGGTTTTTACCTCTAACTTCCCCAGTGAGAGGACTTGGGGCAAGGGACTGGGGGTTGATCATGGTGCTTCCAGGCCAGCTTAGCACATCATGGCATGTTCCATTGTACCTTGCTAACCAAGCCAGGCCGGTTCTTGCTCTGTAACTGTCCTCATAAACCCCGCAGAGAGGGTGACGCAGTGAACAGCCCAGCAATAGGAGGTAGGCAGGGCAAATGGAACAGGGATTTAGAAGGTCTTCTAGTTAAAAACAAGATTCCTATAGAATTAGGAACATTCTTCCCTTTCAGTTTAATAAACTCCTATTAATTATTATTATTATTTAGAAAGAGTGAGAGAGTGTGTGTGCATGGGAGCAGGGAAGGGGCAGAGGGAGAGGGAGAGAGAATCTTAAGCAGGCTCCATGCTCAGTGTGGAGCCTGATGCAGGGCTCCATCTCATGACCCTGAGATCATGGCCTGAGCCGAAACCAAGAGCCGGATGCCTAACTGACTGAGCCACCCAGGAGCCTCTAAACTCCTATTTTACATGGTACAATAATGTGCACAAACAGGTTTGGGAACCACTACCCCATTATGACAAGGGTTAAGAAGACGGGACTTGTTTTCTTTTACACAATTCATTAGCCTACTTATTTAAAAATTTTTTCTGTGCTCTGTTTTTCACAGTTAAATAACTTTATTTTTATGTAAAATGTAAATTGGCCATTTTATATAAAATACAAATTATAGACCACAAAACCTATTTGTCAGTACGTAAAAATACATTTACTTACAAATAAAATATGAGAGACTGAATATACGGACAACGAATGGCCAGACCATCTACAAAAATAGAACGCTGACCCACAACCTGCAGCAACCTGCTCAGAGAAGCAACCCACTTATCTATAAAATCAGCCCAGGAAGCCAGCCTGCTGTAAGTCAGACTCACAGGAGGCCAGATTGCTATCTCTAGATCCGTGAAGCGAAACAATAACTTCTGTAACAATCACTCTAGAATAGGGGGGACTCGATTAATAACTAACAGCTTCTCTGATTTTTGTCCCCTGCTTCCAACTTGGCACCAACCAAAGAAAGCCAAATGTTCACTCCTAACCGATCACATAGGATGCTCCCCTCTGCTTAGCCTGTCTACCGTTACCCTATGCCAACAGCCTCCAATCAAGACACACCCTGAAGCCTTCCCTGTTTTCCACTATAAAGCTTCCCCACTCCCTCTGCCTGCCTTTGACTCTGCCAAAATGCTCATCTTGGTGGCTGTCTCCCTTGCTGGAGCAAGCTCTGAGTGAGTAGGCTTTGCTTTTCTACTTTGGTTGGTCTTTGCTTCCAGAGATATAACATATAAATAAATCTGTATAAAATATAAGTGGCTAGCACATGCTCTCCCTAAAGAATTCAAGCAACTTTATATAAAAACAAAAAAAGGGGGGCACCCGGTTGGCTCCGTCGGTGGACCATGCAACTCTTGATCTCAGGGTTGTAAGTTCAAGCTACAAAAAAAAAAAAAAAATACAATCTTTAAAAAAAAAAGAGGGGTGCCAGGATGGGTCAGTCAGTTGGTTTCAGCTCTGGATGTGATCTCAGGGTTGTGGGATTGAGCCCGCCTGGCTCCACTATCAGTGGGGAGTCTGCTTCTCTCCCTCTCCCTCTGCCCCTCCCACCCGCTCACGCGCATGGGAATGCATTGACACACACTTTCTCTCTCAGATAAATAAATAAACCAAAAAAAAAAGGAAGTCAAGTTCATCTAAAATTCTAATACTCTGAGATAACCATTCCCTTTGGTGATCATTGTTTTTACGTGTTATTTTAGGAATATGTATAAAAATAAAAGTTAAAAATATATGTATGACTTTACATGAAGAGTATTATGTCATATATTGCTTTTATCATGGACACTTACCATCCCACCCTGTCTAGACTTTAGTATCCCATTTCTCATCACTGACCATTCCGAGTGACCCATGTAAATCCCTAGCGAATGTCTACTTATATATTTATCAACATTCATATAATTCTATATAGGTATATCATATCTCTCAATGTATCTGTAACATATAGATTTTTTTAGGTGATTTTTTTTAATGGGAACAAATTATATTCTACACATTTTTTTTCTGTTTCTAGTTTTTTTGTGTTTCCGGTTTTTTTTCTTCTGTTTTTAGTTTTTTGTGTTTCTGGCTTTTCTCCTTCCAAAGTTGCTTATGGGATCCTTCCAGATCATCTTGTACTGCTCTACTTCATACTTTTTCATGGCTGTGTGGTATTCCACAAGCCTACCACACCATATTCGGCCATCCACCCTCCCTGGTGGATTTCCACTTTGTTTTCAGTTCTTGGCATCCTTTTATATTGGCACTTTTATTTCCAAAGGATAAATTCCTAGAAATGGAATTGATGAGCTGAAGAGTATGCATAATTTTCATTTTGAAAGATATTGCCAGATTGCTTTCCAACAACAACAACAACAACAACAACAAAAGGTTGTAACACTTCAAATTTCACCTGCCATATATTTTAGTCATTTTCCCTTCTACCTTCCCAAATGCAAGAGACTTGAGAAGTAAGTGAAAAATTTATACTAAACTCATTACCAGAGACTACCCTTCTGCAATATTTGGTGAAATTGATGCGCTTGGCAGGGGATTTTTTCACCTAGGTTAAAATACTGCTCTGTAGAGAAGTAGCCCATGCCATGTGGAAATAATCCTTTTGGCCCAACCCATCTTCCGGAGCCAATTTTGACATGACAGACTTCAGAGAGAATTCTCACATCTGTTAGAGGCTAGGCACCTGAGCAGTCTGTGCATCCCGGCAGAACAGACACAAGGCCTATCATGCTCATGTCATGGGAGAGCAGAATCAGGCGTGGATAAATGGTCCTGGGAGATGAGTGACAGTCCCTTTAACATGGCTTTAAATTAGATAGACTCTTTTCTCTGTCATTTTCTTCTGTAAGAAAATTAAAAAGGCTGCAATTCTTGCAAATGAGAGAATTTTTCCCCCCTAGAATCTGGATTGGTCAATGGCATGATATACTAAAACACACAAGGCATCTGGTCCCACTATAGAGGGACACCTCTGTCATTTGTGGGCATGCTCCTGGGGACCTCTCGAGTTTGGCAGGAGATGACCATGAGTGGAGTGTCATGAAGCCCAGGGCTGCACAGATCTTTCATTGCCGGCTAAGAATGGGAATCAGAACTGGCTAGACTTGGCTCATCGCGGCTGAGGGACATAAGGCAGAGCACGAATGAACAGTTCACTGAGGTGAAGACCAGGGACCAGTGGATGTCGAGTAGGCACCCAGGGGCGGTCCCTTTACCCTGAACCAGCCATTGGAGAAGAACCACAGCAGTACAAACCGAGACAGTAGCGGAGGCAGGAGTCACATGTCGGCATGCTGAGGCTCTACGCCCAAAACAAAGTTTTGCAAGGAAAGGAAATACGTGGCTAACGCTATTGGTTGAGTGCATCGTGTAGGGGTGGGGGGAGAGGGGTTCTTGCTTAAACACATTCTTCAGGCAAAGTAAGTAGAAAATTAATTGGTGAAATTTCCCCTAGTTTAGGGGAATCATGGACATGATCTAGGCCCTAATAATTAATCAGGTTGTTTTTAGAAAGTCAGGTCTAATCAAGATGGCATCCTGCTTTCTTTTAGGGAACTGAGCACAGGCTAGTTAAGCATCTTGCCTTAGTCCTTCCTTGGTCAAAAAATGACTCATTTTTTAGTCGAGGAAAGAAGCAGATCATACATTCTTGTGGGGCCCTGGGGTTCACAGCACCCCCAGGCTGCTTACTAAGATTCTGGTCTCCAAGTGATTCCTATTCAAAGCAAAAGAATAGCTGAATCTAATATACATACATACATACCTAGGTTTGTATACCTATGAAACATCAAACCCAAAACCAAACCCAAACCCCGTTTGGGATAATTCCTGCCAGAGCTCATTACTCCTGGAAACTTAAATACGGAGGTGGAAGACCTGCTCACCAGCAGAGTTTTTTACATCAAAACTTGAAAACATATTAATGCTATTAGTTACAGCAAGTTGAGGGAGTTTGTAGTTTGAGGGTTTGGTGGGTTTTTATGTGGCTCCTTCTTAGGACAGCGGTTACAAGTTTTGAAACCCCCTTGTTAAAGTAAGTCCAAGGACAGCAGGTCCAGGTTCCTCTCTGAAAGAAAGCTGGCGCCTCCCTTCCCCTCCTGCTGCATATACTGATTCTCTTGCTTCCACCCATTGGTCTGTACAGTAGAGACCACGGATTCTAGAAGGACGTCACAGAGGGACATCACAACCTGGTGTGAGAAACAAATCCCATTCCAAATGGGCAAGTATGTGCAGCTAGAATAGGAAGTTTGTGGTCCAGGGAAGGAATCGGGGTTGTCGGATCTCCTGAATTGTCTGGGTCTGGGTTAAAGGCTTTCGCTGGGAGTCGGGGGTGGGGGGGAGGAGCTGCTAAAACCGGAAGAAAATAGGGGAGCCATTGGACAAGCTTAAGTAGTCAGAAGCAGTATTGTTAAAGCAAAAAAAAAAAAAAGAGAGAGAGAGAGAGAGAACAAATAAATATAGCTATTATGAAAAGGGGTAAAAAAATTGAAAGTGACTAGAAAACTAGGTAAAATATGGGTTTCTGAGTACTGTTCCAAATATTCAAATGTAAAAATTAAATAGTAAGGAAGCCAAAAGAGACGAAGTATGATTAAGGTAAAGGAAGGCCTTGACAGGCCGAAAGATATTCTGAAGATAACTAACATAGTATGTTAGGAGGAGGCGGTTAAGCCACGAGATTATAAAATTTAAAAAGTTGAAATCCGTGGAGTTAAAAATGAAAGTAAAAATGGATGAGAGATACCAACTCTAGGGCTAACATCTCCATACCTCCATACCTCCGAAGCTTCCACGATGAGGCTACTCACTTCCAAGGTGAGTCCCAGACTGCTGACGGCCAAGTGCCAGGATGTAGAGCCTCCTGCCTGCCCCTGCCCCTGCTCGTTCCCCCCATGTCCCCTTGTCCACTTGGTTAGATGCTGTCCGTGCTGTGGGACGGCTCTGCTCCCCTACCCCGGACAGCAGCGGCATGCAGCCCAGCCCGGTGCACCATCAGCCAGCCTTGGATGCTGAACGATGTTGTCCAAGTTTGAGCGGGAGGACAGGCTCCCAAGATACCAAGAAAGTGCACCACGCTTTAAAATGTTCCAGGTTTAAAAAAGACCCCAATAGACAGTTGTGTTTGGGTTTTTAATTCACCTTAATGGTTTGTGTGTTGCGCTCCGAAGTTGTCTCACCCAGCTGCTGAAACCTAGAGGTGGTGCTGAGTGTATTCTTCTATCGTGCAACAGAGAAGGCAGTGTTGAGAAAATCCTGGGAATTCCAGGTTCCCAGTCTCCGTGGGAGGTCTGACACAGACCTCAGTGAGAAAAGCAGCTGGAATTTAGTAGGGGGGCAGGAAATAAAGCCTACAGTCATGTTCTTTAGCTGGTGTTTCTCACTTGCTCAACTCCGGACACGTGTTTCACTCAACAGTCTTTAATTCCCGATGCAGTGACCTACATTTAAATGACTTCCAGTAATAAAGAGATGTTTGCCTGATTCAAATCTCGATAGAATTTAGAGAATTGACTTACAGTTTTCATTGCTTCATGGAAATGTGCCAAATCATGTCACTTCGTCTGTACATGTTGTTGTACTCAGATGGCTTTACATATGCTGTATGTGTAAAAATATTTTCTGGTCTTTTTTTTTTTTTTTTCTGGAACCACATCTATAGCCAAAATTTTAGCATTATGTGTATTGTTTTAGGAGTTTTTCAAGGGATTATTTAAAGATGCATTCATGTAGGGATTATCATTTTTCTCCTCACATTTGCAATACCTTCTGCTTCACCTTCATTCTCAGTTGGTGGTCTTGCTTCCTACTTCATTGGGAAACTGAGGCAAATAGGAGCGAACACAAGCTCCCGCCACCACGTCGGCTCCCTTGGGTTCGTCTATGCTCATAAGCTCTGGCTTCTTCTATGACCCCCCAGTGACCCTGTCATGCTCCCAGCCCCTTCACTAGGGCATGAGAGCCATGCCCCTCTTGCCTACTCAAGGACATTTCTCTAGCGGTTATACCTTCTCTTCCTCGGGGCATCCCTTCTTGTCTCTCCACTAGAGCATTCCCATCCACCTACAAAACCCCACAGCTTCCACGCCTTTTCCCTGCTGCCCCACAACCCATTCTTAGTTCAGCAGGTAGGGTGATCCTGTTAAAACCCGAGTCACTTTTGTTAGGAATCACCTGACAAATTCCTATCTCAGTCAGAGAGGAAAGGGCAACACTTGTAAGATGACCAGCGAGGCCCAAGATAGCTTTTTCTCAACCCACCTCTTCCCTTTTTGACTGATTTGCTCTGATTCAGCTGTATTGAACTCTTTGCTATTTCTTGATCATGCCAAGAGTGTTCCCAATTTCAGGCTTTTACATTTGCTTCCTTCTGCCTAGAATGTTCTTCCCCAGACATCCTGCTTCCTCACTTTCTGCAGGACTCTGCTCCAATATCACTTTCTTAGTGAGTTCTACCTTGACAACCTTATTTAAAATTGCATGCCTTATCCCTACACCCTATCCCCCCCACTCAGGGCTCATCACCTTCCAATATGCCGTGTAAATTATTTATTTACTTTGTTATATTCTGTTTTTCTTCTACCAGTATGTGTTTCACAGAGGCAGGAATGTATGTATATCCACTGCTCTGGAAAGGGTCTGGCACATAGTATCTGTCATTTGAATGAACGAAGAAGTAAATCTGTAAGAGCAGGGACCTCGTTGGCTCATCCACCGCTCTGCCTCCAGCTCACAATAATTTTTCAATAATTATTTGCTGAATGAATGGATAAATGAATTCAGATGGAAACAAAACACTAAGAAGAACAGCATGGTACCATCTTATGGTCCGGGGCCGCCCAGCCTCGCCCCAGAGCCTCTGCGGGGCTGTGCCAATTCTCCACTTTTACCTGCATTTGGCTCAGAAATGGTCCTAGATAAAAATGTGATTAATTTATGGTCTTTGGCCTCAGCTGATCCCTCACATACTTCCAAATGATGTGGTGAGCCTGGGGAGGGGTAGGGTTGTGGGTTGGGGAAGGCAGTGGGGAAGGTTGGGATTATCATTGAAAGGCCAGCAATTCTGCCCCAGCTTTTTATTTGTTGGATTCAGTTTATTAATTCATCCAAGAAATATTTATAAAATTTCATCTATGTGTGGGCCGCTAGAGATACAATTCATTCATTCATACTTTCATTCAACAATGCTGAATGTTGCCCCCTGTTCTGGCAGTTCCGAGTTGTTTCTGCTTAGGGGTAAGTGTCCAGAATCGGGGAGTGGAGACGTGGCCTTAGAGGATGGTGAGGAGGCTACTTAAACACCGTTTGGAAAGAAGACCACTGAGAGGGGCTCATTCAACTCGAGACTCGGGTCCACTGGGATCCCTGCAGGAGCCCAAAGGAACGAGCAAAGCCCCAAATGGTCTTGGGGGTTAAGGCTTCCTTAAGTGAGGATGTCACCTGACTCTCCTTTGATGAGAAGAGCATCAGAACTCGAATTCATCTGGCAGCTATTTCCTTCCTTAACCTTCGTTGCCATGTCTTATCTGACCTAAAAAACTGGAAGATTATTTGATATCATTCTACTACCTTAAGAATCTTTGTCTTTAGCATTTATTTTGTTTCTGGTAGTGAGATTCATATTTACAGCTAGAAGTCGATTATGAACAAGAATCTTAAACATGCCGTAGCTCACACCTAACAAGCGCGCTTTGTACGTAGATACTCTCTAGCCATTTATTCCATTCATTGTGTGCTTTTGCAGAGCAGGGAGGGAGTCTGTCTTTTCTTTCCTACAGGCACCATCCCTATCTTTCTCAAAATTCAGCTTTCCTCTGTTTCCTAGAAGCCTGTACAAAAAAGGTTGGTAAACATCAATCACATGGTGGGAGGCAGACTCTCTCTCTTCCCTGGTGTGAATGGAAGTGAGAGGGGAAAGACACGGCTCATTCTTTCCCAAAGTCTGAATGTGAAAGGAAGCCAGAGATTTAGGTGAAAGCCAGAGAAGGACGGTGGGTTAAGGGCGGACTTTTTTAAAGAGGATGAAGTGACTTTACCAGCACCTGGGCCCCAGGGGAGTCAATGGAGTGTGTCACAAAATAAAATTCAACCGAGTAAATCTGAAGATCTAATCGGCTTTGTTAAATGATTCAAGAACCGGGCAGCATCCCATCTTGCAAGTAGAGGGGAGGTCCGCTGAGCTATACAAGGGAGCGTTTTTAAAGGCAGGGAGAAGGCCTTAAAAAAAAAGAAGAAAGGAATTCATTGGCAAGGAATGCATTATTTAGGCAAGGTTGCCCTCCTAAGGGGAACAGAAGGGTCTATCAGTAAATTTCCTAGTACTGAACAGGAAATTCCATGCTGACTGGTTAAAGGTTACGTTGGGGGGGGTGGTTTGAAACTGCAGTTAGGTTAGGTATTAAGTCTTGGTTTCCTGACTTGGGGCCTTAACCTAAGTGATATCATTTTGGAGATGCAGCTGGTTTTGTTTTTGTTTTTGTTTTTTAAACAAGAGGAAGTGATTCCAAAAATATAGAAGAGAGAGGAAACCATTACATAATGAACAAAGGAATGAATGAATGTGCTGAAGGGGTGGCGGGTGTTGGGGGGCTTGAAGAGAGTGGTGAAGGATGAGAAGAGCCCTTAAAGCCATGGACCAAGGGCTGAGGAGCGACAGGAGAGCATGCTGAGCTGTTGGCAGAGGCCCTTTCAGGGATAATGGATCTCCTCACAGGGACTGGGAGTAGAAACAGTCCTTGTAAAGGCTTACCCCAGCACCAGGCACATGGAGGCTCGGGATAGTCATTGTTATCACTAAATTCATGAATCACTCTGGAAGAAACTATAGATTTTTTAAAAATTTCATTCTGATATAATTTCATGTTGACATGGTACCGCCCTGCCTTTATTAGTTATTTTCTATTTCTCTGTGCATGTGTATAGTTTTTTTTCCCCCCGAAATGTTTTAGAATAAGTTGAAGATATAATGATCCTTTACCTCTAAATACTTGGGTGTGTATTTCCTAAAAACAAGAACATTGCTACCACATAACCACAGAGCAATTATCAAAATTAGGAAATCAACGGCAATCTAATACTATTATCTAACCTACAGACCTTATTCAAATTTACTTTGGTAAAATTTTAAAAACTGAATTATTATACCTGTCATCTTTGAAAAGACTAGGAGAGATTCTTTTTTTAAACTAAGATTATATATTCTCAGTAAATCAGGGCAAGGATCATAAAAAAGCATAAAGCATGGGTTTTTTTTAAAGAAAAATAAATGAAGCTTTTGACAACTCTTTATTCTATTAAGAAAAAAATAGATTGATTTAAAATTGTTTGCAATGGCTACAGGAAGAGGCTCAGTCTATTCAAATAAGATTGCTAATGGGGTTTTCGGTAATGGCAAAAAAAAAAAATGATGCCTGGGTGATTGTTTTTACAGTAATTTGCCACAGAACTCAGGATGATTTTAGAAAATTACTAATGGAGGTGTAGAAATAGTGACTATCACATTTCTCAGAGCTGCTTATAAAATGTGGACTTTTTATTTATAGTGTGCAAAAATGTCAAGATGTGTCCACATAGAAATACATTGCTGAGACCACTGTCCCACTCAGCAGGCAGGATTGCAGGGTCAGGGAGAAGGCAAGAGGGCCTGTCTCTCCAATGCTGAGGTTATAAAACTAAAGCTGCTGGACAAACAGCAGAAAGGACAGCAGGGAGAGTGGGCAGCCCTTTTAACCGAGCTGCGACTGAGTACTGCTTCTTCTCGGATAGTTTCTCCCAATTCCTGAGACAGTCCTGGCTAATGCTGTTCACTTAACTCAGTCCAAGGAAGTGTATACACACTCTGTTTTTTAATTCTTTTCTTTTTTTAAAGATTTTATTTATTCATTTGAGAGAGAGAGGGACAGAGAGAGCACAAGCGGGGTGGGGGAGCAGAGGGAGAAGCAGACGCCCCGTTGAGCTGGGAGCCCGATGTGGGGCTTGATCTCGGGACCTGGAGATCATGACCTGAGTCGAAGGCAGATGCTTAACCAACTGAGCCACCCAGGCACCCCTTTTACTTCTTTTCTTATCCACTTCTTTAAATTACAGTGGCCACACATAAAAAATTCTATTAAACGGAATCTTAGGGGGGGCACCTGGGTGGCTCATCTGCCTTCAGCTCAGGTCATGATCCCAGGATCCTGGGGTCCCGTCCCGCATCAGGCTCCCTGCTCAGTGGGAGTCTGCTTCTCCCTTTGCCTCTGCCGCTCCCCCTGCTTGTGCTCTCTCTGTCTCTCTCTGTCAAATAAGTAAGTAAGTAAGTAAGTAAGTAAATAAATAAATAAATAAACAAACAAACTGAATCTTAGGAAGCTTTCACTTTCGTAGGTCAAAATGGTGGAAGAGCAGCTATTTCAAATAGTCCAATCTAATAAAGGAGGTGTAACCTAATCACAGATTCCAACAATAGAAAACATACAGAACAAAATGTTAGAAGCTCTCCGTCCTTATTCACTCCCATTATCCTTCCCAGAGGTAACCTCTGAACACCCCTTAAGAATAAGGAGGATAAAAATCCAATAGGGGGAACGAGACAGGGAAACTGAAGGAACCCCATAAAAAAGTCTTTTTTTCCTCCCCTTTGCTCTGGCTTCTGTTCTTAAGAGGGCCTGCACCCCTATCCCACTCTACACATGTCTCGTCATGCAAATAGCATGTGTCCTCCTTGAAAGGGACAAAGAGAAGATGGTATCCTTGGAGCCTTCCAGCACAATAGATAACATCCAAGAAATGAGGTCATCATAGATGTTCTCCAAGACCACTGACTGCAAACACCTTGACACCAAGACCCTTGACTTCAGGGAATGCATGACTTATGAAGGACACCTAAGCCCCTGTCCTTGTTATGACCAGTTCCTGGATACCTAAGAGGACACGGGCATCAGACCATAATCGCTAATAAAAACCCTGAAACCCCATGCAAAGACAAGACTCATGTTCTTTTCCTTTGAGTCTTCCAGACGTTCCATCCGTATCTCTCTCTCTATATATACCCTCAATAAACTCTGCTTTCCCTTAAAAAAAAAACCATAAAATTTTGAAGCTCATCCTCCCATCTTCTAAACATTTACATGATAAATATATATATATTTTAATGAGTAAATGGGCTCGTTCTATATGCATTGCTTTACAGACTGCACTATGCATGTGAGATTTTTGCATGTCAGAAAATTTGGTCTGCCTCATTCTGGCAATGCATGAGTATTCCATATGACTGTTGCATGGTTTATTTAATCATTCTCTTATTAATTCCCTTATTAATATGTAGTTCCATTTTTAAATGTTTTGGATAGTCCTGAATGAAGATTCTAATGCATATTTATTTGTACACATGGACAAAACTTCTGCAAAATAAATTCCTAGGAATATAATAGCTGGACCAGAGGTACACGCATTTAAAACTTCATTAAGTACTGTCCAATTCCCTTCTAAAGGGTTTACCAATTTATGTACTAACAGTGCCTACTTTCTTGCATCCTTGCTTATAGTAGGCATTATAAATCTTTTAAATTCTTATTAATCTGATGGAAGAAATATAATATTACATTAATATTTATTTCCTTGATTCCTAGTGAGGCTAGACAACTTTTGATGGATTTTCATTGGCCATTTATAGTTCTGCCAATTACCTTTTATAATCTTTGATTTGCCTGTAGATTGGATATTAATTCCCTATTTGTTTTGTGTTCTATTATTTTTCTACCACTATTGTCTTTTTACTTTATTTAGGGTCAATTTCATCGTTAGGACTTTTTAAGCTTTATTTAATTCAGTCAATCCTTCTTTCCCATTTTGAATTCTGGTGTTTTATAACCTAAGAAGGCGTTTTCAATTTTAAGATTACAAATCTGATTTTTTTGTTTTTTTATTCCAATTTTTAAATTTGTTTTTACCTTTAGCTGTCTATTACATTTGCTGTGAGTTTTTGTGTATAATTTGAAACAAGGGTCTAGTTTTATTTTATTTTTTCCAAATATAGATATTTATTCTCATGTCCTTTGTTCAATGAAGATATTCTCTCCTGATTCTGATGCTACTTGTATGGAATATACTGAAGTTCTATTTATATGTGAGTCTGTTTCTGGACTTTTTATTCTGTTTTATTTATCTATATATTTCTACATCCATAGCACATTAATGTAATTACTATAGCCTCAAAGTATTTCAGAGAATATCTGGGAGAGCCTTATCCTGTTAAATTCTTCTTTCTTTTTTAATCTTGGCTATTATCATGTATTTTCTTTATATGAAATTTAGCATTAAGCTTAAGATTCATGAAATTCTTGTTGTAGCTTTATCCTTTACCTTGAATTTATGGATTAATTGGGAAAGAGGGATATTTTTTCAATTTTGAGTTTTTCCAACCAAACTTACAATGTTTGTATTTAGTTTGGTCTTTAAAAAAAAATCCTTCTTTCTTATTATTTCTTCATTATTTTCTTTTGTTTTTCTTGACAGGTTTTCTCATAGCTGTTTTGTAGTTTTGATTCTACTGTGAATGGAATAGTTTTTCATTATGCTTTGAAATTACTAAGGAATTAGAAATGAAATTGGTTTTTTGTATAGTGATCTTATGTCTGACCCTCCTACTAAAATTCCTGTTAGTTCTAATGGGTTTCAGCTGACTCTCTTTAATTTTTTAGTTAGACAGTCATTGACAAATGGGAAGTTTGTCTTTTCTTTTCCAAAATTTTTACTTATTTCTTTTTTTTGGAATATTGTTATTATTTTTAAATATTTTATTTATTTATTTGAGAGAGAGAGAGCGAGAGAGCGAGAGAGAGCACTAGTGGGGGCGGGGCAGAGGGAGAAGCAGACTCCCCACTGAGCAGGGAGCCTGATGAGGGACTTGATCACAGGATCCTGGGATCATGACCTGAGCTGAAGGCAGACACTTAACCGACTGAGCCACCCAGGTGCCCCTTTTTTGGTTTGACAAGCATTTCTAGGCTAATGTTGAATAGAAGTAGTATTAAAAATCCTTGTTTTATGTCTGAATTTAATTGGAACGCTTCTAATGTTTCTCAGTTAAGTATGATGTTTGCTTGGTGTTGCAGGAACATACTCTTTATCAAATAAAGGACGTTTTCTTACAGTTTTATCCTAGCATTCTATTTTTTTTAAAGTCACATTTTAAAAATTGCTACACAATGTACATACACTAACATGCATAAATCTTAAGGGTTTAGTTCATTGAGTTTCGACAACTGCATTCACCCATTGAACCAACGCCCAAAATAAGATACAGGAAGTTGCTGTGACCTCAGAAAATTCCGTCATCACCCTTTCCAGTCAATTCCACTCTTTCCCCGAGGCGTTTGCTTTCTGACTTTGATCCCAATTGATCGGTTTTACGTGCCTAAGACATCATTTGAATGGAAACACAAGGTATGTGTTCTGTTGTGTCTGGTTTTTTTCACGCAACGTCGTGACTGTGAGATTCATGCACGTTGTTGCTCGTGTCAGTAGTCGCTCCTTTTTATTTCTGAGTGATATTCCATTGAATAAATATACCACAATTTGCTTTTCTATTTTTCTGTTGATGGATATTTGGGATTATTTCCAGTATTTGCCTGTTATAAGTAAGGTTTCCATAAACATTCTGTGTGTATGAAAACATATATTTCGCTTCTCTTAGGTAAATATCTAGGAGTGGAATTAGTGGTTCAGAGGTAAATAGGTATTTACCTTTCTAAGAAACTGCCAAAGAGTTCTCCAAAGTAGTTATACCATTTTGCATACTGACCGGCAATGAATGAGTGTTCTAGTTGCTTCTCATCCTCACCAATATTTGGTGTAGCCAGTCTTTAAGGGTAGATGAAATGTTGTCTCATTGTGGTTTTAATTAGAATTTCCTTGATGACATTGAGCACTTTTTCATGGGCTTACTGGCCATTCATGTATCTCCTTTCCTTAAGTGACTATTTAAATCATCTGCCCATTTTTTAGTTGGTTATCCTTTTGTTGTTGATTTTTGGGGGATATTTTTATATTTTGGTTACAAATATACTCTGTCTATATATGATACCATGAATATATTTTCCCCTTCATCTGTGATTTACATATTTATTTTTTTAATGATGCTTTTTAAAAGAGTAGAAATTTTAAGTTTTGATGAAATCCAATTTACTCATATTTTATTAATGCATTTTTTTTGTCCCTTTCAAGAAATGTTAGCTTACTCCTAAGGTCACAAAAGACATTTTCCTATTTTTTTAAAAAGAAGTTTTACAGTTCTGGCCTTTATTGGTACATGCGTGATTCATCTCAAATTAATTTTTTTAGTTAAGATTTTTTTTTAAAGCAAACACCCATTCTCTCCCCCAAAGACTCTGAAATCCTGCATTTTAACTAATGACTTGAGACTTCTTGGTGAATTAGGCCATAGACGGAAATGTTCTGCGAGCAAGTGTTCTGTTGGCTAATGCCACAACTTTGCCTTCTATTGCTCAAGAGTCTCTTGAGTTAAATTCTTTGCTACACTGTCAGGGTACCTGGAGCTCCACACATACCGTAACATAAGAACAGAATGATGATATTATTGACAATAATGGGAAAATGGGAAAACAAGGGGGACTAGGTTTAAGGATGCTTAAAATAAATTTAAATGTTGGACAAATACCCAAGGCAACATGTCCTCTTTGGCAGGAAATTAAGTAAGCACAACCTCCAAGGCCAAATTTAGTAAGAAAACAAGCCTTGAGTATAAGCTGGGCAGTTCACTCACTTTACAAATCAATAAACACATTCTTTGAATCATTGAATTAATATCCGTTATATGTCTATGTTCTCTTAATAAATGTTGACTACACGTCTACTATTGTCTACTACATGAAAATCTGTAAAAATATTCCCTTCCTTTTTCTCTATTTCTGACTTCAGATTCCCAATCATAAGATGAGATTGACATTTGTGTCCTAGAATTAGGTAGCTTTTGGCAGGGCTCATAAGACATGATCTGGTTAGAATCCAAGACAGAGAGCCACCTGGGACAAGGAGGTAAAATCCAGGACAGTTCAGGCCAATACGAGACACTAGTTATCTTATAAACAAGTGACATTTTAAAAAGATGGAGAATTTAATTTTAACGCCAGTGCTATATTCAGCATGACTAGTCTCCCTCTCTTTTTGTCTGGGTATCTTTAGGAGACAAGTATTCTTTGTAGAATATTGTTCAGTTTATCAGAACTAACATTTTGATGTGGTAAATAAAAGAGAAGGAACATTTCTCTTATGATAACATTCACTCTCTCTTTTTTTCTGACCTTTTTAAAGAGCAGTTTTAGGTTCATAGCCAAACTGAGCAGAAAGTACAGAGATTTCCCATAACCCCCCTGACCCTACACATGCACAGTCTTCCCTGTTATCTATATCCCCCCATCTGAATGGTACATTTGGTATCACTGATGAACCTATATTGACACACAGTTATCACCCAAAGTCCATAGTTTACATTAGGGCTCACTCTTGGTGTTGCACATTCTATGAGTTTAGACAAACATATGATATATTATCGAATGTTGTAGTATCATACAGAGTCATTTCACTGCCCTGTAAGTCTTTGTGCTCTGTTTATTCATCCCTGTCCTCCCTCCCCTCAACCCCTGGCAAGCACTGATCTTTTTCCTGTCCCAACAGTTTTGTGTTTTCTAGAATGTCATATAGTTAGAATCATACAGTATGTCGCCTTTTCATCTAAGTTTCTTTCAATTAGTAATATGCATTTAAGATTCCCCCATGTCTTTTCATGGTTAATAGCTCACTTCCTTTTAGCTCTGAATAGTATTTCCTTGTCTGCATGTACCACAGTTTGTTTATCCATTCACCTACTGAAAAACATCTTGGTTGCCTCCAAGTCTTGGCAATTATAGAATAAAGCCACTATATTCTCTTTGTAAAGTAATAAATGTTTGTGGGTTATGTGTATAAACCCCCGGATATGGTTCTTTTCTCTCCTTTATTTATAGTCATAACCTCTCTCTCCTGGGCTCCAGACTCGTCTTTTCAAAGGCCTACTTGATATCGCCACTTGGATGTCCAATAGTCCCATCAAGTCAATGTGTTCAAAACTGAACGCCTCCTCTTTATTCCCTCCTGCAGCCTCAAGTTGGCTCTGTTTGTAGCCTACCCTGTCTCTGTCTCAGCGGATGTTAACTTCATCTTTCCAGTTGCTCAGGCACCAAAAACTGGAATTCTTGAATACCTCTCTTTCTCTCATATTCCTTGTCTAATCCATCAGGAAATCATGCGGAATATCCAACATGTTGTATATTTCCCTATGCTCTCCCATCTGACACCCCCCCTCACTCCTGCCAGAGCTACCATCTGCTTTAAACCACCCCCACGTCTCACCTGGACTGCTGGTCTCAGCGCTGAGTCTTCTGTCACTTTTATTATTATGATTTTAGTTTGAAATGATCACAGAATTATAGAAAAGGTGCAAGTTCAGTACAAAGAACTTATTTTTCCTGAACCATTTGAGCACAAATTACTGACCTGATGCCTCATCACCCCCCTGCCCCATACCTTAGTGTATATTTCCTGCAAACAAGGACATTATCCTAAGTAACAAAAATGTAACCACAAAAATCAGGAAATTAACAATGAAGTGTCTCTATTACTTAATTCTCAGACCACATTTAAGTTTCATCAGTCTGGTCACAATAACACCTTATATAGCAAAAGGATCCACTTTTATAACTTGAGTTGCACTTAGTTGTCGTGTCTCTTCAGAAAACTTTAGTTTGGAACATTTCCCCAGTACTTCCTTGACTTTCAAGACGTTGATATTTTTGAAGATCACAGACCAGGTATTTTGTAAAATGTTTCCCAATATGGGTCTGTCTCATGTTTCCTCATAAATAGATTCAAATTATGCAGCTTTGCAGAATATTATAGAAGTGAGCTGTGTTGTTCTCAGTGCATCCTACCAGGTAGGGCATAACTTCACTTTGTTCTATTACTGATGAGGTTCAGTTTGATAACTTAGCGTCCACCAGACTTCTCCACTATGAAGTTCCTATTGTGTCCTTTGTAATTAATGAGCATTTTGCGTGGAGGAACTTGGAAACTATGTAAGTATTCCATTCCTCATCGCTCTTAAAATTCATCTACTTTTTTGCATCAGCATGGACTCAGTTCCCAAGTGTATTTAATTTTTGACTTTATTTTTTTAATTAAGATATAATTTATTATTTGTCTCAGGGGTATAATTTTTAACTTTAAAAAATTTTACATTTTATTTATTCTACTGTTTCATCCCTATTTTACATATTGCCATCACCCCTTATTTTAATGCTCAAATTGTCCCTAATTTGGTTAGTGGGAACTCTTTCCAGCTGGCTTCTATATCCTTTTGCCATGTGCCCATCATTTTTTTTTTTTTTTATGTTCTCTTGTTTTTTGGCACAAGATGTTCCAGGCTCACCTTATACTTTCTGGTCCTTGGAGTCAAGACAGTTTTCCCAAAAATTCTGCTTGTTTTTTGTCGATAATCCCCCTCCCCTAGACACCCTTCTCTCCTACTTGTGGCCCTGACTCCCCTTACCAGGCTGCCTGCCTGGGGGATCCTGCTTCCTCTGTTTGGTCTCTGGTGTCCTGTGTCAGCTGCCCCCCACCCCAGACACCCTCCTAGCCTGTTCAGGCAGAGGCTTTTGAAAAACCGAGATCAGATCATATCACTTCTCTGGCTCAAAATCCAAAAATGGCTCCGTTTCACTCAGAGTAAAAGCCAGAGTCCATAGCATATGGTGCAAGCTTCAGCGCGATGCAGCTCAGCTCCCCCCCCCCCCCCCCCTCCCCTTTCCACGCCCGTCTCCCCTGCTCCTTCTCCCTCCTCGCTCACTGCTCTGTGCACATACCAGGTCATCTCCTGCTGGAGCACTTTTGCTCTTCCTTCTGGGAAGCTTCTTCTTCCAGAAAACCTATGGCCATCTGCCCCATTACCTTCAAGTCTTTGCCGAAATCTCACAGTTCCAATGAGACCTACCCTGAACCACCCGCTTAAAACCCGGCAAACCTCCCTATGCTTAGGCTGATGTTTGGAAGCAGATGCCCGTGGGACACAGGCTGAAAGGAAGCACAGAACCAAAGGGATCTGAGTGGCACCTGCTGAAGAAAGTGAGAGGAATTTAAAGTTTGCTCAGGCAGCTCCCAACAAAGGGGCGGGGGCCCTGGGGAGCAGGTGAGAACAGCAAGGAGATGGTGCACACAAGACCCAGAGGCGATCCAGGAACACTGAAAGAATGGGTGTCTCACGCTTGGGTGTAAGCTGTTCCGTGGACACTGCAGCAAAGTGGCTACGTTGTTGGGGGGTGCACCAGGAGGATGGAGAATTCAGCAGGGAGAGCCCCCTGATGTGAAAGGTGTCAGTGAAAACATACACACCTCTGGGAAACCTTGGGGAGGACATTGATCTTCTCACAGCATATGGAATGACAGACCAAGCTGCTGCAACAAGTCTTTCAAGGGAAGGGTGATCCACGAAGTCTGGGGGCTTTCGGGACTCTTAGCTGCAGGTGATACATGAGGATGCAAGAGTCCTCCCAAAGTCCCTCACTCTGATCTGATCCAGATGAATATCTATTATGTGCTCAGAGAGAGTTTGCCATTCAAAGAATTTCATCTGAAACTGTCAAATGTGCTCTGGGAATGCAAAAAGTCTGGATTGAGATGGAGAAATCTCCTTGAATTGGGAGGATGGGCAGTGGGCTGGGCAGAGCACAGAACCACGGGGTCAATACACTCTCACGTATCATGTATCATGCACTTAGATATCATTGTATGTTAAAACAGAGACGCCATGGAATAGACTGCAACACTGGCTCTCATTTTTTAAAAATAGAGGAATTTTGCACTTAAGGTAACCTGCTTTATATTGTGCCTTCAGCCTCTGGGACTTGTTTATTCCCCTCTGCCACTGGATTAGCCTACTTGATGAGTTAGAAAAGCACTGGAGG
This sequence comes from Callorhinus ursinus, assembly GCF_003265705.2. Taxonomy (NCBI): domain Eukaryota; kingdom Metazoa; phylum Chordata; class Mammalia; order Carnivora; family Otariidae; genus Callorhinus; species Callorhinus ursinus. Next base: position 7,353,980 of record NW_027397081.1, on the reverse strand, counting down.
AAGGTAAGAACACTCAAGTGTCCTTTTCCGATCACTGTTGACCTTGGGTAAATTACCATACTCATTAGTTTTCTCACTTATAAAGTAAGGAAGTTGACTGGATGACTTAGGCTGCTTTGGCATTCAGAAACGCCCTCAAACTTCATCTGTCCTTCCTTCTTTCAACATTTTTTTTTTCTGTAGGCATGTTCTATTCTGTCTTCTCTACCATTTGCCTTCTGTATCCTCTGAGTTTCCATTGTCTTAGAGCTTTGACCTTTACCTGGTGCACTGTGATGGCCCCACCTCTCTCTACCTTCTGACAGTTCTTAAGTTTTAGTTTCAACCTCTGCTGTCAATTGTTCAGTCTGTCGGTTTCCATGTAATTCCTTATACCTGAAAGGAATCTGATTGGCACAGTTCATCTTTTTGGAACAGTTCACCCACTCATTGACTGTTGGCCAGTCAATAGAAGAGGGACCCTAAGATTAGCAACCCATCCTAATACAACCAGTTACAGTCAGTGAGCCAAAAGGTTCTATGTTAGAAAACACAGCTGCTGTTCCTTAGCAGGGCTGTCGGGAAGTCATATTCCCTTAGAAGTAAATTGGCAAGAATCATTAAAAAAAAAAAAAAGTCAGATTTAACCAAAACCTCTTCTAACTCTCATCAGTTCTATGATAGGTAAGACACTGTGTCTCATACCCAGGTTCACTGTAATTATAATTTTCACACTTAGGACCTTATTTCCAGTATGTTAATATGATTTATAATATTCGTCCATGTAAAGAAATTCTGGAAAGTGCACACAACATAAAGGTTTTGGGTTGTTGAATATTTGAGGCTCAGTAAAGATACAAGTTAATTTTCTATTCATTTCCTTTCACTCAATTCAACAGATATTTATTGAATACCAGTCCTGACTGGGCACTGTTCTAAGTAACGACGATATAGCAGGGAACAGAACAAATACAATCCTTGCCAGTATGGAGCTAACATTCTGGAGAAATCTAAGTAAGTTTTTGTTTGCTTCTTTCTTTTTCTTTTTCTTTTTTTTATTTTCAGCATAGAGACTCACATATCCCCCACCTATGAGTCAGATCTCAACATTTTGCCACACTTGTTTCAGTTTTGTTTCTTTAAAGAAAAAAACATTGCATATCGAGTCATAACTCTCTATGTAGCCTCCAGTTCATTCCCTCGTCATCCCCCTCTTCCCAGAGGGCTGTGAACAGAATTCTGTGCTATCAAAAGTCCTATGTGGAAGCCCTACCTCCCAATGTGATTGTATTTGGAGACAGGGCCTGTAAGAGCTACTAAAGTCAAACGAGGTCATTAGAATGGAGCCCTAACCCAATCCAGGGCTGGTGTCTTCATAGAAGAGGAAGAGATACCAGAGTTCTCCCTTTGCCATGTGAGGACAGTGAGGGGGTGGCCATCTGCAAACCAGGAAGAAGGCCCTCACCAGCCAGAACCTTAATCTTGGACTTCCCAGCGCCCAGAACCGTGAGAACTTTCTGTTGTTTAATCCACCCAGTTACGGTAGCTTGTTGTAGCAGTCTGAGCAGAGTAAGACACAGAACTATGATTCTGAATTTGGTATTTATCAACCCCAAGCAGGATTTATACTTTTACTACATTTATATGGATCCGTGAACAGGAACTATGTAGTTGGGTATTTTTTTCTTTTTTTTTTTGCAGTGTTAAAAACTTTATATAAATAGTATCTTGCTCTACATACATTGCATATTCTAAAGAAGTGGTCTATTTTCATTACAGCACCTTTGAAAATCTGATGAAAGTTATAGCCAATTATCCTACAGAAAAATGTGCAATATTTTATATATAATTTAAGACAACTCATAAAACTGTGAAGCTCAATCATAAACCCCCAGATTAAGAATTTATGCTCTAGTTATAATTTACCCATCAGAATATTCATCCCATAATATCACGTAAGGCCCAAAGTCACATAGAAATGAAATAAATGATGATCCCTGCTTACTGAGACTGGAAAGTGGACTTACATTTTGGAGAGATATTTAATAATAAACATTAGGAATAAAAATAGTTTTCCTTTGAGTCACCAGAAAATTAAATTACCTACATATTCCATTTTTTCAAGTTTTCTTTTTTTTTAAGATTTTATTTATTTATTTGAGACAGAGAGAGCAAGCACGAGTGGGGGGAGGGGCAGAGGGAGAAGGAGAAGCAGATTCCCCGCTGAGCAGGGACCCTTCCCCCCACCACCCCCCAACTGAGGGCTCAATCCCAGGACCCGGGGATCATGACCTGAGCTGAAGGCAGACACTGAACCACTGAGCCACCTAGGTGTCCCCATTTTTTTGAGTTTTCTAAATAATTGAGGTCCAGCGACAGAGAATCACATGGTAGTGATATTGGCTTGGTACAAAGGAGTTAATAAAAAAGTCTTAATTTGACCTGACAGGAAGGGTTTGAACTATTACAAATGAATAGGACAAAAAAAAAATAATGTTCCTGTAATTTAGTACCTTGATTGCTACAGTTAAATATCAAGTCTTATCTTGTTCCCCTATAAAAAGTGAGGACACTCATCTACCTCCTTGCGAAACTGGAAAGACGGGGATTTTTTTCAAAAACCTGGTGTGAAGTTTCTTGGAAAGGCTGTCTAGCATAAGGATAGAATTATTTTTTGGCATGCTGGCAGGTGCCTCTGTGAAAGACATTCAAGGCCAAATGAACATTTACAGATGAATTACCACCTGCCACGAACACAGAAAGAAATATTGATGTTAAATAGAGCCATTTGAGAACTCAAGTAGGGAGAAAGAGGGTGGAGCCAGTGAGATCTGATGAGTCTAGCCAACTTAGGGAAAGTCAAGGTTAACCTGTCCTGCAAACAGTAAGGCAGGTCTAGAATCCAGCTGGGTATGCTCTGGGAATCATTCTTGTTTCTGTTCAAATCCAGTGTTGCCCCCTCTTCATCCAGGAGCACTGGGAGCTATAAGACACATTCTGAGATTAACTCTAGAGCAAATATTTCCCAGGCAGAAAGGAAAAGAAAAAGCCTTAACTATCTTAAAGATGAGAAATAGAAAATAACATATATAAGAAATAGAGACAGAAGTCTGTGGACAGGAAGACTCAGTGCTAACAAAGATCATTTTCAGAGAGGCAAAGTGGCAGAGAGACGGAAGGAGAGAAGCTGAGCAACCTGAGTTGCTACTATGTGTAGGGAGATGGGCGTCCTGTACATTATTCTGACAGGTGCTGGCTAGGTGGACGGAAAAGAACTGAGGACCAGCATGCACCTTTGAGTCCATATACATCTCTCTCTCCCTCTCCCTCTCTGGGGGTGGTGGTGGTGAGAGAGATCAATCTCTGGTGGGATATAAGAGAAGAGGTAATATTAAGAAGACTTGGAGGGAGAAAGAGAAAGAATGAAGAATAGAATAAGCATCTTGACCGACTGCCCGTATGGCCTGACTTCTGAAAACTGTGTAGGCTGAAAACTGACTCCTCAAAAGATATCCATTATACACAGAGAGGGAGCGAGAGCAGGAGAGATTATCCTGGATTCACCCCAAATGCAAACAAGTGTATCCATATAAGAGGCGGGCACAGGGAGATTTGATGCACACACAGGAGAGAAAGAGCGAATGTGGCCATGGAAGCAGAGATGGCAGTGATGTGGCCACAAGCCACGGAATGTCAGCAGCCACAAGAAGCTGGAAGACGCCAGGACTGGGTACTCCCCCCTAGAGCCTGGAGCAAGCATGGCCCCACCAGCACCTTGATTTCCACCCACTGAAGCTGAGTTTGGACTTCTGACCTCCATAACCGGGAGAAAATAAATTTCAGATTTTGTAAGCCACCCAGTTTGCGTTAATTTGTTACAGTGGCCATAGCAAACTAATACAGGGACCCCCCCCCAAAAAAAATCAGCAGCAGAGAGTCACACAACAGGGAGAGCAGAGATTATAAATGAGCTGACTCTTTGAACGAGGGTTTGAGAGTTACAGAATCCTGACAGCCTGTACATTATCCTTTTTGACATCGGGTGACACTGGTGATCATGAAATTCATACAACTCTTCAAGTCTCTCCTGCTGGCTGTCCCTCTCCAACCTCACTTCGGCCACATCCTCTGGCTAGTTCAAGGTGGGTCCACAGGAGTGTGGGAAGCGTGTATCACAGGCTTTAGGTGAGTGTCTCGCAGCCTCCTCCTTCGCTGCTTCCCATTGGATGTGACAGAACCTGCCAAGGTGCCCACTTTCCCCCAGAGGGCACGGTGACCAGAACGTCTTCCCCGGACACTGCCCCTCGCAAGCCAGCTCCTGAGTCATCACTGGGGCTGTGTCTTCCCATGGGAAGTGTGCCAGACTGGGAGAGGCACCAGCGTTAGCCTCACGCAGTCTTGTGTCTGAATTCTTTTCCTGCCACAAAGAGCTCTTTGATGTTAAGCATTATATAAGCTCTCTGAGCCTCGATTTTTGTCATCTACAAAATGGGAACATTACTACTTCCCAGTGTAATTGTGAGGACAAAATAAGATAATTGAGTACAGAGTGCCCAGGGAAAGATGTGGCACCTAGTAGGTACTTGGCGAACGGTACTCCTTCTGCTTTAGGCTCTAACCATTTTCCCATCAAACTGGTGGGAAGAATGACCTGCCATTGTGGTCGTCTGCCTCGTGCCCTCCGAATGTATAGAAATGCTGTTGCTATCCGGTTTTCTTTGATTACTTCTCCATGAGGGCTTCTCCAAAGTCTAAAGCCTCAATTGCTAGGATAAGAAGGTGACACCAGTGTCTACACACAGGATGCACCCTAATCTCTGGGTTCCACCCTCACGCCAAGCTTCAGATGGAATTTCTCCCGCACATAGGAAGGGCCTCACTTCACATCCACTTCTTTCATGAATAATCATTTATCAGGCACATCCGGGCATCACTTTAACTACTGGAGGAATTGCAGTGGATACACCCAGTGGAGGTGACCTCTAGGAAACTCAAATGCAACTAGATATGTAGTATAATTCCAGATAAGTCCTGTGGAAAAAATAACATGTAGCCATTGGATAGAGGGTGAAGAAGGGCAGGAAGGATTTTCTTTACCCAGGATGGCCAGGGAAATGTTTTTCTGTCAAGGAGAGACATTTCAACTGAAGAGACTAAACGGAGAACGGAGTCCCACAAAGACTGAGGCGGGGGGAGAGCTTTCCAAATGGAGGCAACAGCTGGTGCAAAGACGGAGGCTCCCCTCAGCTGGGGAGGTTTGCGCGATGGAAAGGAGGCCAGAGTGACCGGAGCTGAGTGGTGAGAGAAGAGGTCGGAGAAAGAGGCAGGGGTCAGATCATTCGGGGCCAGGGTGAGGAAGTGGATTTCACTCTCCTGGAATGGGCAGCCCCTGGGGGACTTTCAGCCGGACAACAAGTGCTCTGAGGTTCACCTTAGGAAGAGCCCTGTGATCGCTGTGTGGGTAAGGACCGGAGCGGGGGGCGGGGGGCGGAGTGGGGCTGACGGGGTCGGGGGGTTATCATGTCATCCCGGAGAGATGATGGCAGCTCGGATTAGGGCGACAGCAACGGACGCGGGAGGGACCGGGAGGATATGTGATATGCTTTAGAGCTGAACGGCACAACACATTAATCAGATATGAGGGGAACGGAAGGAGAAGCAGAATGACTCCACAGTCAGAGAAAGACAAATACCACGTGATTTCACTCCGATGTGGGATGTCAGAAACAAGACAAATGAACAAAGGGAGAAAAGAGACAAACCAAGAGACAAACTGTTGATACAGGAGAACAGACTGGGGGTGACCAGGGAGGAGGTGGGGGAGGGGATGGGGAGTACAGCTTTCA
>NW_027397081.1:7325049-7348055 GCF_003265705.2 Callorhinus ursinus | reverse complement strand
GATGACTTCAGATGCTCGGCCCAAGCACTCGATGACTGGTGGTGCCACTTAATTACATGGATAAGACTTTTGGGGAGAGTGGATTTTGGGGAGAGTGGATTTGGAGAATGATTAGCCCACTAGATTAGAAAATACTGAATCTGTGGGGAAGAATGTAGATGGAAAGGTGAAAGGCCCAAGGACAGATACCCAGGGCACCCAACCTGTGGGGTGCTAAGTGTCACGATCACAGTCTAGCATCTTCCTGACCCCTGGGCTCCTTACCTGAAGCCACCCCCTTCCTGGCCCCATACAAAGCAAAAGGCTCTCCTTGCTTTTTCCAGTCAACTCTCATTTTGCCTTTATCTCAATCCCAGCTGCTCTTACAAACTGTCTTCTTCACTTCCTTGCACGTGGCCTTGCTTGCTTACTTTATCTTTTTGGCTTGCATGAGTCTTGTCACCCTGCCTAAATTGCTGCCTCCTGGAAAGCAGTGAATATGTCTAATAAATCCCTGTATCATCTTCCAAAATCTGACAGAGAACGATTCAGTGCTCAGAAGTCCACGTGGATTGACAGGTGAGGGCAGCTTGGGAAACGCCCCAGGAGACCATGTTGGGGACCCCCATGGGCCCAGGCAACTCTCTCCAGGGGGTTGCCCCCAGGTGGGAATAAACCATTGCCTCCATAACCGGGGATTCCACAAGCGCCAGAAAATCTCCTAGCCAGGCAGGTGTGCAAAGTCCAAAGATGTGAAATGACTTTCTTGGTCAATGAGCAAACACACAGAATGCGGTGCGGGGAAGGGGAAAAGCCTTCAGCACCCACTGTGGAAGGCTGACCACAGGATCCATTTGTTGAAGGAGGCAAGCCAATCTGAACACTAAATAGAGTTAGTCCCTAGTCCACAGCCAGAACACGGACGTTACTGAAAAGCTTGTGGTGGAGCGTTTTCTCCAAGCTTCTCTTTCTTGCTTGAATGTTACAAGTTGCCTGCAGCTTCAAGAGCTGTTGGATCCTTAGCTGTGGCCAGAATGCTGGATCCTCAAAGCCTGAGCTGCATCTGGTCAGCAGCACAAAAGACAAAGAAGCTGGCAGAACGGAGGAGAGTGAGGGAGGGAGGAACATGGAAGGGGACCTGGGGACACAAAAGGAAGAAGGAGAGCAGCAGTAGCAGAGGTCACGGAGGAAGAAGACAAAAATGCTGATGAATGGAGAGGAGCTGAAACCAGCAGCAACGAAGAGACGAGAGTAGTGGAACAGGAACAGAAAAGCACAACATGGAACATGGATCAGAGAGGAGAATGAAGTAAAAATAGTCAGAGAGAGCAGGTGAAGGGTGGATTATGGGGAAATCATATTTTGAAATGGGAAACAATATTAACTTTTTTTTAGAATACACCTTCAAATACTTTAGGGCCTTTGGATTACTTGGCCAAGAATGATGAATAGAAATGCCTTTAATGGAATTAGACATGATACATTATTAATTAACTTTAGTGGCATAGTCTGTGGTCAAATTTATTTGGAAAACCGGAAAAATGAAGTAATATATAATCTGTATAATTCATGAAAGTCACAAGGAAGGAACTGTTTTCTGTTAGCATAATTAACGCTTGTTAATAGCTAACTAATTCCGTTAGCATATTCAACGACTTGAATAGACATTTCTCCAAAGAAGATGTATGGTATATGGCCAACAGGTATCTGAAAAAGTTCTCAACATCACTCATCATCAGGGAAACAAATCTAAGTCACTATGACGTATCACCTCACATCTGTCCACATGTCGATGATCAAAAACAAAACAAATAAAACAAAACACAAAAGACAGCAAATGTTGATGAAGATGTGGAGAAATTAGAATTCCTGCACACTATTGGTAGGAATACAAAATGGTGCAGACACTATAGAAAACAGTATGCAAATTCCCCCAAAGATACAAAAAATAGAACTACCATATGGTCCAGCAATCCCACTTTTCGATATTTATCTAAAAGAATTGAAATTAGGATCTAGAAGAGATATTGGCACTCCCTTGTTCATTGCAGCGCTATTTACAATCTCCAAGATGCAGACACAACCTAAATGCCCATCGGCAGATGAATGGATAAAGAAAACGTGGTATATAGATGCAATGGAATACTCAACAGCTTTAAAAAAGAAGGAAACTCTGCAATATGTAGCAGAATGGAGAAACCTTGAGAACATTACGCTAAGTGAAATAAGCCAGTCACAGAAAGACAAATACTGCACAATCCCAGTTATATGAGGTACTTAAAATTATAAAATGATTAGAATCAAAAAATAGAATGGTGGTTGGCAGGGGCTGAGAGGAGTGGGAAATGGGCATAAAATTTCAGTTAAGCATGATGACTAAGTTCTATACAACATTGTACCTATAGTCAACAATATTGTATTGTACACTTAAAATTTTGTTAAGAAGGTAGATCTCATGTTAAGTGTCCTTACCACGATAAAATAAAGTCAAACAAAACAGAACAAAACAAAAAAACAGAAGCCAAGGATCAATATGTCACTACAAACCTTTAAATTGATGTTACTTTTTTTTTTTAAATCGAGAGGTCCAAATATATTTTAGAAATAAAGAAACATTTATTTAAGGAGTGCAAATTAGACCTGTGATTGAGCATGGTTAGCTACGAAGTGTCCACCCATCCTCTGATACCAATGAGCTAAGTGGTTTGCTCTATGGTCACTTCTAGATTCCTTGTACAATCCTTCTCTGGTTTTAAGGCCCTTGGGGACTCTTATTAGGTGGTCATGTCAGATCCAGTATAGACTGTGGGTAAGGTCACCCTAATATAGGGAGAAAACCAACCCAGGCTTTGGACTTGTTTAGGAAGCCCCCAAAGTCCCCTGGGGAAGGAGGTAATAATAGGTCTCATGAATGATGCATGATCTCTGGAACGAACTTACCCCCTCAGTAGCTCGGGACCTGTTTTGGCTCTGAGCAATGAAAGACCCTAGATGGGGATGACAGCAAATGGGGGGCTCCCTGGTGTCCCTCAACAATGTTGTCCATCACCATGGCCATTTGCTAGGCAGAGACAATTCGCGGAGGGAAGGTTACATATTCCCTTCTCAGAATTTTGAGAGCAGAGCATCCATGATAGAGAAAGTAATACGAGTACAGTAAATGTCAGCCCCCAGTAGAAGGCCTGTGTTGCATCCTTCCACCTTTTAGTCCAGGACAAGCACGCTAAACCACAGCGAGGGGAAGAGATTTGCTCAAGTTTGCAGCCAGTCAGAGTGGGAGCCGCCCTCCCTTCCGTCCAAAGAACGGCATTCCTTATGCACAACCAGAAATATTTCATGCCCTCACAGGAACAAAGGGGCCAATAAGAGAATGCCCCTCAACCCACGTCTTGACCCGTGGCAGGTGGCCACTCTATATAGCACTTTACTTACAACTTCTCTTTTCACATGTGGCCTCTGCTCTTTCTCCCAGGGCAGCAGGCGGTGAAGGGGATGCTCCCCGTAGAGAATGACCAGTGAGGCTTTTCATCAGAGCACAGGGAAGCTGTGTTTGCAACGACTCCACACTTGTCTTCACAGGCACGACCTCTCCTCCTGGGACACATTTTTCACTGCCATGCCCCAGCCTCGTAGCCTGAATCAAGACAGTGATTCATTTGGGTTTTTCACATTCTCTCTTTCATTACTAGAAGCAGCCTTGAGTCATTTATAGTTTGGACCTTGGCCCTTCTCTTCCTTTATTTATAAAAAGAGCGTGAACACTCTCCCTGTTCATAGGGAGGCCTGGTTCACTTTCACCCCATTCTCTTTTGTTTCCAAGGTCAGTATTTTTGTCTTCGCTCCCTGCATAGATTATTTTTACATATCTGATGAAAAGGAAGCTCAAAGAAGATCTGGAAGGGCCCTTGATGCTCTGTGGCTTGTTAAATCCCGTGTAGCCTTGTCTTTTGCCTGCCCACCTCTCATGTGGCCTGCAGTGTTTTTTTTCTCTGGGAAGTACAATTATAGGGAGTGGATTTTGGCTCAGTATAAAGACAAGCCAATAGCGATTACAGGTGCCAGAAAAAGAAGTGGGCTGTCTCCAGCAGTGGGGAGCTTCTTGGCCTCCGAGGCATATAGTCTGCACCTTGGCCAACAGCCACATGTCAGAGACAACATTAGGAAGGATTCATGAATCAGATTCAGGGTGGCTCAAGAGTGGCAAACACTTGAGTATTTTTTATGCTAGGAATATGGAAAGAGAACAGAAGTGAGCCAGCTGAGCAGGGTTAGAGTAGAGGATCCCTCAAGTTTCTTCCAACCTTAGACTCTGTCTACAAGCATGTACTCAGACCTCTAGGACAAGTCTCAGACACAGCTTATTTCTTAGAGTTTTTGACCCGGAGTGATCTTTAGGGATCATTTTGCTTGAGCTCATTTTTTTTTTCCTAATAGAACATGAAAATTAGTTTCCAAAAGGTGAAGTATTTTTTTCTAAAAACAGCTAGTTGTGTTGTTTATTAAAACAAACAAACAAAAACAATCCAACAAAACAGACCTGCCGCATGGCAGAATAGGCAGAACATTTATGGTATGAAGGTGTTCTAAATTTCCCTCCCGACTGGGGTTGGAAATTCCTACTTCTCTATTCGCTATTATAAATATGGTTTGGGAGAGGGCCTAATTTTGCCCCCCCTATATAACACCCTGATTCATGAGACATGGGGAGAAAGTGGTGGTGGTGGCGTGGGTTCCTGCTGAGACCTCAGAAGCATCATCCAAGTGGACGTAGCATAGCAACAAGCAGTAAGGTAGGGAGTTGTTTCTATGGTGTGATTTAAGGGGTGCCATGGTTACCATTCCATATACCAGTGCCAGGCATCTTTCTATAAGAATAGTCTCATTGCTTTGGGCCTTGAAGTCATTTGCAGCCTTAAGAATTCTCTGCTTAAAAATCACAGTTAATGTATTTAATTCCATCAGTTAATACTTCAGTTTGCCATTAGCACTTTGAATACCTCCTAGGTTCTCGGCCCATAATGACCGCTTTCTTTTCTTTTTCTTTTTTTTTTTTTTTTTTGCCTCTTTCAATTTATTAGTTGATAGATACTTGAGAAGAAGGCTCTGTAGGGAATGGCATACAAGCTAGGAACCTTGGGGTTGGGTGCCAGGATGGTTAAGAAGGTGAGCTTTGGATTCGGATAGAACCGGGTTCTACCATCAACTCTGCCATTCATCAGTACTGTGACCTTGGGAAAGTTAGCCAGCTCGTGTATGTGATTGAAAGTCTCCTTCTTTGTAAAATAGGGATAATAATTATACCCCTTTAGGGTTATTTTTGAGAATTGGTTAAATAATCCCTGTCAGGCACTTGAGAAAGTGCCAGGCATATCTGAAGGATTCCGTGAATGGTAATTACTTCTGCTCTAACATCAGCATCGAAGAAACAGACCTGAAGAGGGGAGGGAAAAGGCACCAAAGAAAAGTGATACCCATGAGACAGGTCGTCCCAAAGTCAACTTTATCCGGGCAGTCTTATCTCTAGAGGGAAGACTGTGTGTCAGAGCGAAGCCAAGGGACACAGCCCTAGTATGGCCACATTGCAGAGGTGTCCTCTCCTCTCGGCAAGCTCTGGGAGGGTGGTGAGAGTGTGCTCGTGGGTGCATGGCATCTGGCTTCTCCACCAGCCTCCCAGTCTCATTTTTCCTCTTCATCCCAACCTTCCTTGGAATCTCTGATCTCTAGATAATTATACATGGTAGTTCTTCTGCCTAGAAAACATTCTGCTCAACTGGCCTGGTTTCTTCTTCCTTGGCCTTCAGATCTCAGCTTTGATGTAACTTTCCCTGGAAGCCCCTCCTAGGCTGGGTGGGGTGCCCATCTTGTGGGCTTCCCCACAGCACCCTGCCAGAGAACTTACCACATTCATTGTGATCACTTGCTCATGCTTTTCTTCCCCACTAGGTTGTAAATTCAGTGAGAGCAGGGGCCTCATCTAGGGGGTTCACCTAGAGGTTGGGGTTCTATGGTGAATACCATGATAGCTGGTGATTAAGAGCAACTCAATAAGTTCTTCTTACATAAGTGAGTGAGTGAATGAATTCTATGCTGAGGTCTTCGGGCAGGGAAGTTGCTTTGGATTTATCCTGGTGTTCCTACCTTATGTGTCAAGTTACAACAAATAAGGTCATTCTGTTGATCTGAAAAAATCCTTATTAGGATAATATCAATATTGTTCTCCTTTTCCTTTGAAGAAATTGTCCACAGATTATTTAAATGTCAAAACATGGAGGGCTCTTCATAAACTTAAAAATAAGGCACGTAGGGACCATCTCTGCTTACCAAATCTACAGTTGACCAGGATGTTGGTGCTTTATCAGACAAAGAAAAATGTGTATTGGATACAGTTGCTGGTGGACATGTCTTCCAAATCATTTTTTAAAGAGCCGTGTTAAATCATTGTGAAAGGAAAACAGATTTGGGTTTCTTCTCAGTGGGAATGTAGGCTATTTTGGATACAAAAGGCTCTCAATTACTTTCCCCGACACTGGGACTTTTCCAAATTAGCACATGACCTCTTCAGAATCGGTGGTTGACATAGGGTAACCACATATTTCTCATTCAAAGCTCCAGCCTGTGCCCTAGGCCTGGGGCCATTCCTCTTCATTTCATGTGTTGGACAACTGAAAGAGGAATCACAAACCTAACTTCCTCTAGAGCAGAGGGATTGGCAAGGTGCACTTCCTAATGCGTAGTTTAAGATGCATGTGTGGTTACAAAGCTTAGTCCAGTTGCTGTGCAACAGGGCTTTGGAATGGAAGAAAAACAGCATGTAAGAGGTATGGGGTTTATCTTTCCATTAAAAAATAATTTATTTTGAAAAGATTTCCAACTTAAAAAAAAACACAGTGGGTGCCTGGGTGGCTCAGTCGGTTAAGCATCCAAGTCCTGGTCTTGGCTCAGGTCACGATCTTGGGGTCGTGAGATTGAGCCCCATGTCTGGCTCCATGCTCAGCATGGAGTCTGCTTGAGATTCTCTCTCTCTCCCTCTGCTCCTCCCCTGCTTGCAGTCTTCACCAAAAAAAGAACACTTGGAAGTCAACTACAAACAAGTGTGAGATCCCCTCACCCAGATTTCCCAAATGCTAATATTTCACTGCATTGGCTCCATTTCTCTTCCTCCCTCTCTCGTGTGCCCGTCAATGGTGTGATTGGGAAAGAAGAGAGGAAAGCCCATGCTTCTCATTAAAACCATGGGGGCAGTATCAGCAGGAAGGCTTGGGAAGCAACCGAACAAGAAAGGCTGGAAATTGGAGAACAAAAGTATTTTTGTAGGCAACCTCTGTTGGCTGGGCATTCCGGAACCACTTTGTGAACATTCCCTCTTTAAACTCTTAGAGGAATCCACTGAAGTGGGCATCATTCCCACTTATAGATGAAGAAACCGAGGATCAGAAAGGATAAGCAACTTGCCCAAGGTCACAGGGCCACGACACGGGCTGTGCCTGAATGTGCCGTTTTAAAGCTTCTCTCCTTCCATCATAGCACACCGTGTCATTGCAGAAACAGTATTCATTTGGGAATAAAAAGGCCCAACTCTGTCCCGAAGGCTGTGTGATCTCAGTCAAGCCATTTCACTTGCTAGGAATTCAGCTTTCTTGACTGTAAAATGGGGGAGGTTATGTGAGAGGAGGCAGTTAGTAAGGATACCTGAACGTCAGCAACAAAGAAGTCATGGCCAGCTATGGGTGAGGTCAGAGGCCTGTCCTGGCGGCCCTCCGCAAGAAGCCACATCCAACCAGACAGGCCCAAGATGGTGGACGCCATGACAGGAAACCCCTGACTAAATTAGGAGGAAAAAACCAAAACCCTGCTTCCCCCCTCCAACTGATGAATATTCCACCCCTAGTTTACAACTGCTGATAAAAGATAGAAACCCAAACTCCGGGGACCCAGCTCTCTCTCTCTTGCCCTCTCTCTCTCTCTCTCTCTCTCCTGCTCTCATCTCTCCAGAGTGTACTTTTCACTTTAATAAACTTTCCGGCTTCTGTTACTCATCCTCTGTGCTGGGTGTCTATCCTTACATTCCTTCTTGTGACAAGACCAAGAAGCTTCTGACTTCTCCAACTCCTCCAGGTCTGGCTGCGTTGAGGTCCCAGGGCCCAGGGTCTCCCCAGTTCACCTGGCAACAGACTACCTTAATCTCAAGATTCCTTCCTGCTCTAAACTCTTTGAATAATTTAAGCAATGTAATATTTTTGCTGGCTCACTAACAAAAGTTTTTCGAACATACTGTTTACCATTATGAATAGGAGAAATGGGACTTAGAGCATTTTTAATTCAGCAGCAAAGTTGGGGTTCCCTTTCAAGCCTTTTGAAAGCTTCTATGGGTCGTCGACCTTTTGCTACTTTTTCCCCTATGCTGCTCACTGTGCTCAGAGCTTCCGGTGTTGGGATAATTCTGAAGGACAGGGGTTGAGAGAGCCTCGGATGGATAAATGGAAGAAGTGATTGAAGGAATCAACTCCCCCGTTCATGGGCATAGTTTTCAACTCACCCTTAGTGGCCTGGAAGTCACTCTATCCATGTGCAGGTTGCTCTCAGTGGTCCATTCCACCTTCAGACAGTCCTAAACATTAAAAAAAAAAAAAAATTCTTTCCTAAATATTTGACTGCCCTTCAGAAACTGGAGTATGCATACCCACAAAGTTATTCAAGCTCCAAGGGACCCCCAAACAAACCCATAAAATAAATAAAGGGTGGCGCCCAGCATTTCAAATTAAGTTGTTGCTAATAAAAAAAATCGTAAAAAACTTAAGCACTGATCTCTTAGGAAGCAGCCTAAAAAGTCCCATAAATTTTAAATGTAGAATCTGAGAGCCCCCGACAATCTCACCATTGCCATGGATTCCTTTGCCCTGCCCGCCCCCACCCCCTCAGGGGGGACCTGGAGGTAATAAGCATTCCTTTCTTCTGTCATGAAGGATGCTGGGGTGTGTAAGTTTGAGATGCAGGGATATTTAATGAGTAGAACGTAGTGCCTAAAGTGTGCCTGGATGGCTCAGTTGGTTAAACTTCTGCCTTCAGCTCAGGTCATGAGCTCAGGATCCTGGAATCGAGCCCCGCATTGGGTTCCACCCAGCGAGGAGTCTGCTTCTCCCTCTCCCTCTCCTTGGTGCTGTCCCTCTAATAAATAAACAAAATCTTAAAAAAAAAAACCAACAACACAACATAGTGCCTAGCATAGAGTATGTGCTAAAAAAGATAGCTATTATTGTTACTGTAGTTCTATCAAGCTCAGTTCTCTTTTTCTATAATTTTCCAACCTCAGCTCTAATTTCTTGGGTGTTGTTTTGTTTTTTACAATAGGAATTCTTTCAGCATTTGGCTCCCAGTGAAGGCAGACCCAACCTCCTCTCATTGATTCGAAATCAATCCCTTGGTTCCAAACATCCTTGGTTTCAGATCTACTCCTTGGGAAGATGGTGATTCTAAAGCCACCGACACATGATGGACATGTGATGGCACCCATCCTATCTCTCCAGAGACCTTTTCTTCTCCTGACGAACTATTCCTATTCCTTCAGCTCTTCTTTGTAGAATATGACTTTTATCACATGGTTTTATCAGGATGGTTCTCTTACTATCTTGGTATCCAAACCCCTCCCCCCAAAAAGATACTCTAATTTATCTATATCTTTCTCAGAGAACTGATCCAATAGTACCAAGAGACTTCTCCTTATTTGCATTGTATGCCTTCAGCTGAAGGCCGACTGGCCTCAAGAGGGGCAGTTAGAAGTCACCTCTCACTGAATTTGCTTACTAGTACCAGCTGGAAAGTGACGACAGTTAATGTTATTTGACTGTTCAGCACTCCTTTTTTTTTTTTTTTTTTTTTTAAAGCAACCTGATTTCCTCTTTAGGAATCATCTCTTCCCTAGTAGAGACCGCTGCAATTGTCATCAGGGGTCCTGTTGACTCCTCCCCAAGAACTGGGGAATGACACAAGCCAGCCCAGTCTGCTCTTCTCCAGGGCCTGGGATTTGTTTGAATCTTGGACAGAAGGACAATGATGCTGAAAGTAGATGGACTTCCATCCCACCCTAGCAAGGCTCCTTGGTCATACTGTTCTTGGTATGTAGTTCCATTGTTCAGCTCCTGCTTGCCAGCCTTCCACTCTTTCTCTGAGCCTCACATCCTTTCCGTGTGTCCCTTTGGCTTACGTTAGTACAGATGTGATCTATCCCTTGCAATCAAAGAAGCCCAACTATAACTACCATTGTTCATGGTGGGGTGCTCGTCTGCTACATAAATACTCTGCAACATCTCTCCCTAAAGGTTTCTTTACGACTTATTCATACAATTTAAAAAAGTTATAAGTTATCACCTGCCTTTTAGTTTTTACTATAACGTGCTATCTATATTTCCAGGAGGCTGATCCATGGTAGAGAAATCCAAAAGTGTTTCCATCTCCCCCTCCTTCCTACAATACGATTCTGTAATGTTTACCAAGGGGTCAATTAACAAAGCATCTAATTTTGACGGAACATAAAAGATTAGTGGCCTTTCGAAAAGGCAAAACATCTGCCTTTTAAATGGGAAAAAGTCAGCTCAGTTGTGGAATTGCATGGGGTGCAAGCAGTTGTGTTCTTTTCCAAGGAAAACCGGGGGAGTAAGGAGCATTTGCATCTGCCAAAAATGTCAATATTCGGCAATTAAGTCAGATCTCACTCCCTTGCTGGTGTGGAAATGACAAAAGGAAAGCAGGTATCAGCATCAGGTTAAAATCAGCTCTGGAGGGAGGGTGAATGCATTGTCACAGAAGAGGCGAAACCCCGTGAAGCCCAGTCCATTCGTTAAGTGTCACAGCCAGACAGCGGGGCCATTCAGCACCCAGCTCGCACTCGACACCCGACTAGCCAGACAACTTGATGCATTTGGTCTGCGCTCTTCTCCGTCAAGTTCAGGTTTCTCCTCTCCGTCAAGTTCAGGTTTCTGTTACCATAGTTGCATCCTCTTTGCTTGCTGGTGAGATCGCAGTCAGATACTTGCCTGGGAATACCAGTTCCTTCCTCTGGGCTGTGCACACCAAGGCAGAGTTAGGAGTGCAAGAGGTTTCCTGGGGGGTAGGAAGGGAAGGGACAGCTTCAGGCCACTGCACAGATCTGACAGCTTGGCCAACCCCAGAAGGAGCTGCGGCTACAACTGTAAAGCTTGCCGATTAGAGGAGTCCTGCTGTGGGCAGAAGCAGCCAGACCCAAGTATCCTCATCTTATGGTCGTTGGCACGGGACTGCCTGGGAAGAGGGTGGCATCCGTTCCCCATCTGTGGACCCCGGACTACTGCAGCCTGCAGTTATGGAAGGAACTCCGTGCAAATGAATGGAGATCAGAGCAGCCTACCCCTATGGCCGTCACACTGTCCCTCTGAATTGTGTCCCGAATCCATTCACGGCATAATTGCTCAAGGCATGGACTCTGGGGCCAGTGTAGGTTTGAATCCCAGTTCTAACAACCCTTGCTCACCTGTGGCCTTAGAAAACATTTTAAACTTTTCTGTGCCTCATACTCCTCATCTTTAAAGTGGAGATAAAATCAGTAATAGCCTTATAGTATTCTTGTAAAGCACTTAGAAAAATGCTTGACAAAGTACATGCTGTATGCAAATTATGTAAGTGTAAAATGCTTTCATAATATATATTTGCTCTTAATGTGTTTATTCACTGAATGTCAACTACGAGCCTCTCCCATTGATCGATAGCATTCAGATGACCTTCTTTGAATGAGCTCAGTTGTCTGTGAAGCTATTTACCTTTAAGGCAAAAGCAATTTACCTTTCACTGAAAGTACATCTGAGAGACTTAGGGGGCATGAATTAATGCCCCAATTACTAATCAGTGATAGTGCTGGGGTCCAGGACTTTGCTCATGTCTTAGGTGCAGACTTCATTGCTTCTGGTTTTTGTTTTATTTTGAAAGATTATTTTCTTTCCTTTTTTCCTATGAGATTAGCTTTGGCAGTTAACTGCAGTGAGGCAGCTTTGGGTTTTCTATGCCAGGCTGCCGTTTATTTGTGTGTTGAGGTGGGACAGGGAGCATTTCCAAACTGTCACACCCATGTGAGGGAACAGGACCATAGGCTACCCTTTTAGGAACTATAGAGAAAGAACTTCCTTAACAGAAGTCTCCTAAATGCTGTCAAGGAGATCATTTTATTTATTGAGCCAACACTGATATAGTAATTAGAGGTCTCAGGTATGACTTTAAATGCATTAAATATCAGTTAACATAACCCTTACCGCTACTCTATGACGTAGATGCCATCAATATCCTCATCTTCTAGCCCTGGCAACTGAGGTCAGTGAGGTTAAATGACTCGCCCAGAGAGAGAGGCTCTCATGAGGAGCAGAGCTGGACTTGGAACACAGGTGGAGTTTGTGTGTCCTGGGTTCGTGCTCAGAACCACGAGATCCTGCCCCCGAGTAAGCGCTCGTCTTCCAGATGCAGTCTTTCTTCTATCACCCAATTGTGAAGACTCTTTGGAGCATAAATCTCTGAAAGGAAAGTCCAAGTTTACTCTGGGGTGAGGGTCCATCTATCTTGCTTTTGAGAGGAGCCCTCAAACTGTGTGGGTCTGAGTTTATGTTACTTTAGGACCTTTAATTTGGAACTTGACACCAGAACCCTCCCTGGATCCAATTTGCTAGTTGTCTGGCAAAGCACTTAGGACCAGTTCCCAAGCCTTAAGCCACATCTGAAGGCAATAAAATTGATCCCTAGTTGACTGGGTTGATGTCTCTCTAAGAGTGATGGAAAATTTGGAATTCAGGAACATGACTTTGCCTTAATTATTACTTTAAATTGTATGTTCAAAACAACTTCTTTTTCCCCCTGGCTATAACCCCCATTTTTTGGTGTGTGCATTTTGTGTATGAGCTTCCTGTGTTTCACCTTCCATACATGGAAGAAATAACCTGGCAAATGGCAATATAGCAGAATAAAAGCATTAAATTTTCATATCGGGTTGTGGTGATTTATGGAAGATTTTCAGAAATCAAAACCCAATTCTAAAAAGAAGAGAGAGAGGGAGAACATGCAGCAATCCCTACAAAGAGTGAAGACTCAGGATCAACTAAAACTCACTCAGTCCCACTGAACAGGGAGTCTGACCATCTGAATTCTTACCCCAGCTCTTCCATAAAATCATCAGATGACCTTGGGCAAGATCCTGTGTAGCCTCTCGGGGCCTTACTTTGTTCATCAGTGACTTATATCATTATTTTAACCTCAATAATCTGTAGAATTTTGGAACAATCTTTTTTTTTTTTAAGTAGGCTTCACGCCCAACGTGGGGCTCAAACTCACAACCCCAAGATCAAGAGTCCCACATACTCTTCCTACTAAGCCAGCCAGGCATCTCAACACTCTGTAGAGTTTTGAGGAAAGAACAATGGCATAGCATTTTGGTGGGGGAAAAAACTAAAGCAATATTTATTATACTGATTCCTTTTCTCCCTCTACTCATCACAAAGCTGTGTATGTGCTGTGGTCTAATCCACGTGAGACAAATGCCTCTATAGTGCCATTTACCACAAGAAATAAAGTAGGTGGTAAATCACCAAGTGAATTTTGTGGAAACAAATTGTTGTAATAGTATTGTTTTTAACAACTTTCTTAATTCAGCCCTAGAGATGGGTTTGACAGGTGAAGTCAGGTGGGGCTTACCTTGATCTAAGCAGGCTCACTTGATAATTGTTTACGATGGAGATCTGGTAGCCACAGTGACAATTGGTTTTTTTATTCATCTTTCAAACTTGTTATCTTTCTTCCTGTGTCTTCCCACTGGTTTTTGTCACTGTCACCAACAGGGTAGATCCATACATAATCTGGGATTTCTGTCTCTTATGTTAAACACAAAGAGAACAAGGGCATAAGGAAAATGAACAGTATTGTAAAGTTTAATTTTATAACCGCCATAGCTGAGAGCAAGTAAGGTTTTACTTTAATGGCATCTTAACATTTAATTAATTAAGTAAGTCTTTCAGTCAACAATTACTGGGTTGGCTCTTGAGCCTAGGCGCTATGGCAGGTGCTGAGGATATGGCGGTGAGGAAAATGGCACCTGATAATTCAATGGGAAAGGTAATTTCACAAGGATATAAATATGAAGGAAAAGTACAGACAGCTTTGGGAATGTGAGCCTGGCTGGATCTGCCCTGGCCTGGGGCAAGAGGGCAGGGAAAGTTTTCCCGAGAAATTGACTTTTGAGCTCAAAGATTAAACAAAAAAGTACACTCTATTCTGCTTCTCTGACACGTGTCTCTCTAAGTCAGACTGGCTCATGCATGATTTGGTAAATTGGAGAATGGTGCCCATAGACAGTGAAAGTCACAGTCTTTGATGATGTAGAATTTCTCCAGCACTTTATTTTTTCCCCCAGCATTTTAACTGCAATCAAGTAAATGCAGTTGAAGACAAAATCTGCTCACAGAGCTGTACACAGCACAGTGTTCGAGAATACAGCATTGTGCATGTTGTCCATCCGTCCTGTTACCCAACCCTCAGCCTGGCCACGTGCTCAATCTTAGAAGTACTTACAGGGTGGCTCGTATGATCTCTGAGCATTTGCCCTTTCTCCCTGTAAATGGGGAAACTCAGTCCTTCTTCACCTGCCTTCCTCATAAAACTTGAGCTTTGGGGGAGATTTCCATATTTATAATAGCATTTCTTTATTTATTAGGAATAAAACGTCACTTTAAGGGGACTGGTATTTTCTACCAGGATTATTGTTGTTTCTGTTATTGTTGTTGCTCAGATTAGAACGTTGCATAGATTTTGAGTTGTTGGTCCTGGTTTCATTTTCCTTTTAAGATTTTACAAGGGAGTATTTGTAAGCAACTTTTAGCAGAAAAATACCTTTATTTGAAAGCAAACTCACATTTGAAAATTATATGCAACAACTATACATTTTTATTTTATTTTATTTTTAAGACTTTATTTATTTTTCAGAGAGAGGGAGCAAGCACAAGCTGGAGGGAGCTGCAGGCAGAGGGAGAGGGAGAGGCAGGCTCCCCGCCGAGCAGGGAGCCCCACGAGGGACTCGATCCCAGGACCCCGGGACCCTGACCCGAGCCGAAGGCAGATGCTTAACTGACTGAGCTACCCAGGTGCCCAGCAACTATACATTTTTTAAATAAAACTCTTTTTCAAAGAGTGCAACGTAGGTATGTTAAATCTCAGCTTTTTAGTTTAATTTAAGCAGATGGCTTTGACTTCACCTTTCTAAATAATTAGGACATACAGAAGTTATTTGATCTATTTAAGGTGACAACTAATCTCAGGAAGCCTTGAATTGTATGTACAACATGTACCAGACACACGATGAGGCCAAAGTGTTTTTTAAAAATAAATTGTATTAAAGCATACTTTGCATACAATATGAGCCATTCGCTTTCAGTTTAGAGTTGGATGAACTTCGACAAGTGTAGTCACCCCCTCAAAAGCTTCCCTCATGCTTCTTCCTGGCCAGTCTTCCCCCCCCCTCGTTCCCAAGCAACCATTCTTTTTTGATCTCTTTGGATGGGATTTGTCTTCTCTAGAGTTTCCTGTGTTCCTCCTTCTGTAGAGTTTCCTCTGCGACAGCGTCCTTGGCAGGTGCTAGCTGGCGGGCTGACTACTTCTGCCCAGACTTGGCCAGAGAGGCGACATGAACCCAGAGAAATTCTTAAGAAACTGCTAGTTTTCCAAACAGTTGTACCTTAGTACATTCTCACTAGCGGCGTGTGACAGTTCAAGTTGCTTCGCATCCTCACCAACACTGTGTCTAGAGAGCCTTCTTGACTTTAGACATGAGAGATTTGTTTATTTCTCTGGTGTCTTCTGTAGATTTTCACTTGGTCGGGTGTCAGGGTTGTATTTTATCAAATCTACACATTCCTGACATTGTTGTTGTCTTCTTGATGAATTGACTTCATTTTATTATGATGAAATATCCCTTTTTATCTCAAGTAAACTTCTTCTGAAATTTACTCAGATACATATTTTCTAGCGGTTGCTCTAATGTTCACAATGTGCATTTTTAATTCATCACAGTGCAAATTCATGAAATATTACGCCACTTCACATATAACACAAAGATCAGACAATAGCACATTTCCATTTTCTCCTTCTACTTTTCATGTATTGTTGTTCTACCCTCTTATACCTAAGTACACGAACACTCCAATATATTATTGTTATGATTTTTGTTTTAAGTGGTCAATTATCTTCTATGGAAATGTAAAATTGAGAAAAAATGTATTTGACATGTACATATTTATCATTTCCAGCACTCTTTATTTCTTTGGGTAGAATCAAGTTTTCATCTGGTGTATTTTCCTTTTGTCAGAAGCACTTTAATATTTCTTGCAGTGCAGGGTCACTGGTGGCACGTCTCACAGTTTTTATTTGATAAATTCTTTATTTTGCTTTCATCTTTGAAAGATTTTATCACATATAAAGTACTGAGTTGAAGTTTTTGGTTTTTCTTTTTTTTTCTCTCAAGCACTCAAAAAATGTTCTATGGTTATGGCAGCCAGCCTCCAAGATGGCTGTCAATGCTCTTCACCTCCTGTGCTCACGTGTTTGTGTAGCCCTGACCCCTGCTGAATTAGGGCTAACCCATGTGATCAACAGAATATGATTGAAACTGCATGATGTCTGTCACTTCTCAGACTGGTTATGTAGTCAGCGCATCTTGCCCCTGGGTTTCTTGGAACACTCATTCTGGACACAGCCACTCACCATGACATGAGGATCGCAAGCAGTCTCACCAAGTGGCCCACTTGGAGAGAAACAAACTTGTCAGCATCAATCAACTTGTCAGACAGGAGACTGATACACCTTGGAAGTGGATTCTCTAGCCCCAGTCCAGAAATCTCATAGATGCCCTACCAGAGCTGCCTACATGAGCCAGTCCCAAATTCCTTACATACAGAAATTGTGAGAGATAATATGTTATTGTGTGGTTTAAAGCCACTAGTTTTGAGGTGATTTGTTAAGCTGCAGTAGATACTAATATAATTTTCTTTTGGCTTGCATAGTCCTTGATGAGAAGGGTATGGTCATTCTTAATTTTGTTCCGTTCTATGTAAGGTGCCTTTTTTTCTTTAGATAACTGTAGGATTTTCTCTTTGTTGTTGTTTTTCAGTAATTTGATTATGTTGTGGGTTGGTGTTTTCTGTGTGTGTGTGTGTGTGTGTGTATCTTGCTGTTTGTTGAAATTCTCGGGTAAATGCCTTTATAGTTTTGAACAAATTTGGAACACTTTTGGCCATTATTTCTTCAAACACATGTATCTTAGACTGTTAGACATCTTCCCATATGTCACTCAGGGTCCAATTTTTTTCCTCATTCTTTTTTCTTTGTTTCATTTTGGATAAATTTTTGCTACATCATCGAGTTCACCAATCTTTCCTTCTGCAATGTCCAATTTGATATTAATCCTATCCAATGGATAGGATTTTATTTTTCCTCTCTGGAAGTTCCATCTAGAAATTTTCATATGTTCATCTTTTCCTATAGACACTTAAGCATATTGAAGATATTTATAATACCTGTTTCAGTATTCTTGGCTGTTAATTCTATCATCTCTGTTATTTTCGATAATATTTCCATTAACTTATTTTCTCTTCATTGTGAATCGCATTTTTTTTCTGCTCATTTTTATGTTTATTCTTACGGTAATTTTTTTGGATGATGAACATGGTGAATTTTATGTTATTTAGTGCTGGGTTTTATCGTATTTCTTTGAAGAAGGTTGGACTTCATTCTAGCATGCAATTAAATTACATGCAGATTAGATCAAGGCTTGTTTTAAACTCCTTAATGTAAATATCTAGAGTAGCTTTTTCTCTGTGGTTAATTTTGTCCTACTACAAGGCATGAGCTCTCTGGGATCTTGACTAAATGCCCTATGCATTCACCAGTGTCTCTTTACTCTGGTTTTTGGGAACTTGAATGATTCTCAGTCCTGTGTGAGCTCTGGGACTCATCCTGTTTCAAGTTGCCTGGTAATTACTTGTCCCCAGAAGTTAATTTTTCCTGGCCTTGTGAAGTTTTATCCAGTGCCTGTGAAGGTTGGTATTCAGTCCACAATTCAGGCAGATTCCTAGGCAGATTTCTGGTGCTCTTTCTCTACACATCCCCCTCTTCTCTAGTGCTCAACTCATGGATGCTTCTGGGTCCTGCTTGGCCTTCCTGCCCCACCCTGTCCTCCAGAAATTGTCTCCAGGCTAACAGTGAGGTAACTGTAGGGCTCATCCCATACGTGTTTCCCTTCTTGAAGACACCACAGTGCTGTGTTACCTGTGGTTCAGCATTGAAACTGCTGCTGATGTTATTTTTTTGGTCCACTTTCCTAGTTGTTTATGGTGGGAGGGTAATTCTAGAGCCCGTTACTATCTCACGACCAGAAGTGGAAGTTCTAACCAAAATGTCCTTCACAGTATTTGTATTCTCCTATGCCAGCACATACATGTCATCATTTCAATGACTGTATTTGCAAAATTCTCTGGAAAAGCCTATTTATCATGGGTCCCTACAAGGACACCACATTTCCGATATAGAATAAGACCAATCTGATGCAACTCAAATTGGTGAGCACTCTCTTACGGTCAGTGCTTCCACCATACTCGTGGGCTGTGCGTCTTATTTCCAGAGTTCCCCTCAGAGGACAGGGAGGCCAGACTCTAGTTCATGACAAATTTTTAGATTCTAGGGGTGTGGTTTCATGTGCTACACTGAATTCAGGGTTATGATCTGTCGTCTTAAGATATGGCACCTTTTACATTTTGCTGGACTTAGATGCTGCCCGTTTGACTGTGCCCAGCATAGCAACAATGCTTCTTACTCTAGGGAAGGAGAGCCCTGGCCGTAACCTGGGAGGAGATTCTACATTGGATGCAGTCCTTCTGAGAGGGGAAATGACTCTTTTTCTAATGACTAATAATAATAAAATCACCACCATCACCACTAATATAATAGTTTACTAGTGGCAGGAATAACAACTAGAAATCATTACAAGGGATGTATGTTGAATGAATGTACTAATCAATAAACTGATATTCAACGGATGCTGGGAAATGAAGGATGAAGGATGATAAAATCCTGGAGCAAGATATACCCCTCTTCTGTCTCTAAATGTCTCTTCACTAGCCTAGGAGGGTCCATTTTACTGAATCCACTCCACATTCTGACAGAATGTGCTAATGCCGGGCTTTGTTGAGCACCCGAATATGTGCATTTCCAACTTCTGTTAAAAGCATTCTCCTCTCATTTCTAGCTAGTAAAAAATTAAAGTATGGTAGGTCTCAGACATAATAAGGGATAATGTAGTTGAATGAAACAAGCAATTTCGATTTCTTATTTGTTCATTAGTCTAGGATTTTTTTCTCCCCTTTCTTTTTGTAGTTTTGCACCATAGAGTTTCAGAGAAATTTCCTGTTTGGGGGGAAAAATAAATCCCAGAAGATTAACACACTCATAGAGCTAAAAGACGATTTTCCTTTAAGCATTATTCAAAAGAAACTAATTATCTTTAGAGAGCTAGGAGAGTCTGCAGTGACCTCTCAGGCTGATTCTGTAGAGGCTTCAGAGGACGATTTTTGATTGCTAAGCAATACTCATCTAATTTTTAATTTTAATACTTTTCTGTGAAATATTAAAACAAGATTCATTACAAAATATCATTGCAGCTGTTCCTTGGTTAGTTGCAACTGTGTACCAGAATTGAATGCTGCTTTTAACATCCATTGGCTCTTTTTATTTGATTTTGCTCCCCATAAGTATATAGTTAAAAAGGAAAAGTTCTATTATTTCAACATATGTCAAGACCCTGATTCATCTCTGTCATCACAAATGGGAAAAATTGTGACCATCACCTCGAAGGGAAACACTACATTCTTTAAATCCAAAGAAGACAATTTTAATAAGCTCGGTCCTTTCTGATAGTTTTAGACAACAGCAACAGATCTGGGATGGTCGTCTGAGGAACACATGGTGGATATATTAGAAAAACAGAGGGCACATGGCTTCTGGAAAAATAAGAGGCCTTGATTACACAAAATGATTTGCTGGGTGATTAGTTACGAGATTAGAAAAGGGCCACACATTTTTATAAATTGGAGGTGGGGAGGGCAGAGAATAAAATCTTTAAGTAATAAAATAATTCAGAGCTTGGAAAGAAGCTCACATTGGTGTAGTGTATTGTATCATTAGTTTGTGGTGAGGATTAAATGAATTAATACATGAGAAGTGCTTCGAACAATGGCTGGGATGTAGGGAAAGCTCTGTGAGTCATTTCATGGGGTCACAGGGATTGTTTCAATCTGCTTCCAAAGTTCATCATTCATTAGGAAATGGGGAAGTCTGTTTCCAGAGCTGTGACTATTTGGATCATAAAATGTCATGTCATTTTCTCCCTAACCTGGAGAGACCACGAAGCCCGCAATGATTGACATGATCAAGTGTGCCCATGCTAAAAAATTCCTTCGGTGATTTCTCTGTACCTCATGTTGGCTACATTTTTTTCTATCTTTTTCTCTTGTTGTCATAGTCCTTTAAACAGACATTCAAGATCAATTAAAAAGGAAAAATGACGAGAAGTAACCTGGTAATTAAGGAAAGCAAGTAAGGTGATGCATTTTTCTCTAAGAATGGACCTAGAATTATATCCTGTAAATTTTCATATGTAACGTTTAATTGTAATTAATATCCATATTATAACTAACATTATGTTATAATTAATATCTCCAATTGAAGGTTTTATTTCCTCTTTGGCCCAAGACTTAGGTAAACAAGTGCTCTTTCCCAACACAGCATGCCCTCCTGCCCTCCCTCTCTCCCGTTCTTCTTTCCATTTTTTCCTTTTAAAATTTCCAATTAATTGGAGATTTTCTTATTTTTTTTAACGATTCTTTCTCTCTCTCTCTTTTTTTAAAGATTTTATTTATTTGACAGAGAGAGAGAGAGAGAGAGAGAGAGCGCACAAGCAGGGGGCGCTGCAGAGTGAGAGGGAGAAGCGGACTGCCCACTAAGCAGGGAGCTCAATGTGGGGCTAGAGCCCAATGCTGGGCTCAACCCCAGGACCCTGAGATCATGACCTGAGCCGAAGCCAGACACAACCTACTGGGCCACTTAGGCACTCCTTTTAATGATTATTTCTAATTTATTTCTGCATTACGGTCAGATAAGGTCTGTACCACTTCAGTGGTTTGAAATTGTTGAGTCTTCCGCTGCTACCCAACATGCGGCAAGATTCTGTGTATATTCCACAGCAGCTTGGAAAGGAGCCGTACCCTCTATAAATATGGCATTTATGAAGACATTTAAGCGGTTTTATTATTCAATGGTTATTTTTATCAACCTAATCTTATAGGAATGCACTAATTACGTTAATTTCCTCACATCTGCAGTAATCTATTTTTAAACTTTTATTTTTTTATTTTTAAAGATTTTATTTATTCGAGACACAGAGATACAGAGAGAGAAAGAGCATGAGCAGGGGGAGAGCAGAGGGAGAGGGAGAAGCCGACTCCCGCTGAGCAGGGAGCCCGATGTGGGACTCGGTCCGAGGACCCTGGGATCATGACCTGAGCCGAAGGCAGATGCTCAACCATCTGAGCCACCCAGGCGCCCCTCTATTTTTAAACTTTTAAACGATGTCTATTATGGAATGTTACTGGGCACATCATTTTATGATGGATAACATTCCTTGTGAGTTTGCACTTTTTGACAAAAGTGACTCTGTTCTATTTAATGCTTTTTTCCTTAAGTTCTACTTTGATGTTTGCATTGTAACCCGTTTTTTTTTTTCAGTGAATATTGACATAACGTATCTTTAGTCCACTGTTTATCTTAACTTTTCTGAGTTACTTTTGAGTATGTCTCTTACACACAATACAGAGTTGGATTTTGTTTTCTGACCCAATTAAAAATCACTTCTTCTAATAGCGAGATTATTTCCTTTACATTTATTTTTATAAGATAGGCTTACTACTTCTTTTATTTCATGTTTCTGCCTTCTCACTGCTTCGATTCTCTATCTTGATATGGTCAGGGTCTGTGGTTTTTCGTCTTTAATTTTCTTCCAGTGATTTTATGGATTAAAGCCCATATTTAGTTTCACCAATGATTTCTTTTAAATCCTTAGGTACCAGCTTTCTCAGGTTATTAGCATGAAGTAATATCTAATGACTGATAGCTATTAAGATGAAGAATTTATTAGGGATAACATTTCTTTCCATTTCACAGGTTTTTCTTGGTCTCCTCTGGGCGTTCTTCCTGGATAATTACTGAATTGTTAAAATAGTAGTCTTTTAGAATTTATTATTTCTTTCCTTTAAAGATTTATTCATTTCAGAGATAGATAGCACGAGTGGGGGAAGGAGCGGGGGGGGGCCGATGTTGGGGGGCTCTGAGGTTGGGTTGATGGACCTGGAGATCATGACCTGAGCCGAAACCAAGAGTTGGACCCTTAGGCGATGGAAGCATCCAGGTGCCCCTAGAATTGATTATTTCTACTTTTAAGAATTACATTTGCATCTTGTTTTATAACCTTATGTGCCAGGTCATTTAGATTTGGTTACATGTTTTAATTCATGTACCTGGGCCTTTCATGCCACTGTACCTGAACCTGTGACTTCTTCATGTGCACCTCCTCTCTGCCACTGGTATATACCCTCAAACTGTCCTCCTAAGTTGAGTACATGGGTTGTGTATTTTTTTTTAAAGATTTTACTTATTTATTTGACAGAGAGAGAGAGAGAGAGAGCTAGAGAGGGAACACAAGCAGGGGGAGTGGGAGAGGGAGAAGCAGGCTTCCCGCCGAGCAGGGAGCCCGATGCGGGGCTCGATCCCAGGACCCTGGGACCATGACTTGAGCTGAAGGCAGATGCTTAACCGACTGAGCCACCCAGGCGCCCAGTTGTGTATTTTCTGAAGATTTGCATATTTGATAAGATTTTTCCATTATTGCTATATGAAAAGGACACTTTACTGAATTGTAGAACTCA
>NW_027397081.1:7251149-7324949 GCF_003265705.2 Callorhinus ursinus | reverse complement strand
TGCTATATGAAAAGGACACTTTACTGAATTGTAGAACTCAGGAGTCATGGCGGTTTCCTTTAAAAATTATGGGATTCCCTTTACTTTTGGCATTGAATGTTGGAGAGAAGATGTCTGACTCCAGTCTGTTTTTTTTTGTTGTTGTTGTTTTCATTTTTAATCTTCTCATAGATAACCTGGAGTGCTGGGTGTTGCATAAGGTTAGGGGCTGGATTGTTCCACAGCCTCAATAGGGTAGGGAGGGAATGGGGTCACATGTGGGTCATGATGGGAGGGAATTGATGTGTGTCACGGAATTTGTGTTTCCACTCTTTGCTGAAATTATTGCAGATAGTTTACACTTGTTTTTTTGTTCAGCCTCCAAGTACACATGATGGGCACAGCTTTCTCTGGGATCTTCCCTTGGGCTTTTACCCACCAAACCGGGAGCTTGACTTGTCATTGCAGATGGACGTCTCTGTACGTACAGTGTCCCAAATAGCTGTAATTTGAGAGTGCATTTTAATATATCAGGAGGAAATGGTCAGGCAGGTAAAATTCTGGACGAGAGAAGACAGAGCTGGCAGAATCTCATTGGTGGTCCTGCTCCCAAATACGCTGCGGTTAATTCCCATAGAAAGTGTCTCCGTGGGAGTGCTCTACATATTTCTCATGGTCATTTTTGCCCTTTCAGAATGGGGTTGAGGGTCCTGCCTCCTTCCCCATTTTAGGAAAGTTCCTTCTCCATGTCAGAAGGAATCTGGGCTGCTATTGAGACCCCGAGGAGGCTTTGAGGTTTTCTGTTATACCCTCTGGCTTGTTTCTCTGCCCTGCTCCTGCAACCTCTGGATCTATGCATCTGTCCCATAGGTTGCTCACCTTCACCTCTAGCTCTCACGCTCGTTATCAGGGATTGCTGGAGAGATCTGTCAAGACCCGCTTCGCTTCTTGTGGCAAGCCCCACCTCCAGAGCGGGAGAACCTCATCGGCTTCAGGTGAGATCTTTGGATCCTGTGTCTCTCCTTGACTTTATAGATCAGATAACCCTCTCTCTTGGCAACATCTCACTTTCAGCCCTGAGGACTTGTTTTTGGTATTTTGCTTTTATGATTTTGTCTGTTTCTGGGAGGAGGATTTGAAGCTAGGAGTTCCAGCATCACCTTCCCCAGAATTCAAATGATTACAGAGATTTTTTTTGCAAAAAAATTCATTCACAGTTCATCTTTTTTTAATCTTTTTTTATTGTTATGTTAATCACCATACATTACATCATTCGTTTTGGATGTAGTGTTCCATGATTCATTGTTTGGGCGTAACACCCAGTGCTCCACGCAGAACGTGCCCTCTTTAATACCCATCACCAGGCTAACCCATCCGCCACCCCCCTCCCCTCTAGAACCCTCAGTTTGTTTCTCAGAGTCCATCGTCTCTCATGGTTCGTCTCCCCCTCCGATTCCCCCCCTTCATTCTTCCCCTCCTGCTATCTTCTTCTTTTTTTTTGTTTTGTTTTCTCAACATATATTGAGTTTATCTCTTTCTTAAGAGTCAGAAAGATTCCTTTGATAATTCTTTTTTTCTGGTCACCCTCAGCAAGGTGGCCTTAGCTCATTCAGTTTTCAACTGGTTAGTGTCAATTTTCTTTGGACTTCGATCCCCCAAACTTGGGGGTGCTCCTTTCTTTTGAAGAGTAAATATTTTATTGGTAAGTAAATGCTTTCAGTGGCAATGATAAATTCAGTTGAGCAGAAGACAACAATCAAGTCAAAAGAATACATGCTGGCTAATCATCAGAAAATCTGTGGCTGTTAGGGCTGTCACTTAGAAATCCAAAATCATTCAGAGGCCAAATCTTAAGATCCATCCTCTGATTAGTCCATATGGAAGAGGTCCATAGGACCTGGAGTCTGTGGAGTTCTGTAGATTATCACCTTCTAATCAAACATGACCATGGCACATAACTATGACTTTTAAAGAAATCTGATGAACTATTGGGGAACATTTTGTCTCCTTGCAAGCCAATTGCTCTTTTACAAATACTGGATTTTGGATCACTCTGGTTTTTTGCAATCACAATGACACCTCTTTGGCTACCATAAGAATGTCAACAAAGATTTTCTGCAAAGACAATATCTGATTTTGAATTGTAGGCTCTGTTGATGGTCCAGAACACACGAAGACACCACCAACATATTCAAAAGCACAATGAGGTATAGAGCCATACTGAACAGTACAGCTGGCGAGTTGAAAGGTTTTTCCCAGAACACCACGAAGCAGAATTCTATGTAGATCCTGCCACCATTGAACATACATAGGTCTGTTCTACAATGCGTTCCATTTTTAGGGTGATTGCAGGCCTTCCAGAAAAACAAACAAACAAACAAACATCTCAAATGTGTCTCATGATTCATCGTTTCAAGATTCCTCTGGCCTCAAAGAAGCCCAGGGGCTCTCACCCAGGACCCAGGGAGCCTTTCTTACCTGGGCCACAGTTAGGATGATCCTTTTTTGAGGCCTGTCATCCACAATGCTTTAACCACAATCTCTCTGGAGCAGTGGGTGTGGGCCTGAAGGAAAGGAGAGCAATAGTAGTGAGTAGGTGTGCTAGCAAGCGTGCTTCATCCCTTGGGCCACCTGGAGGGTGGCTGACAGACTGCAGAGCCATCAAGTATTGTGACTGGCTTCCCTCCAGACACCTCCCACTCACTTGCAGACACAATTTATTTTGCAGATTATCTCTGGCAAAACGTTATCTCCCTGGCTTCCCTGTGCCCTTGAGGATGCTATTGGGCATCTTTTTCCCCCATCTATCAGGTAATGAATACACAGAAAAGCAAACAAGTTTTAAATGTAACTGGGAAAATAAATCTACTGCAAATAATGTTGTAATACAAAAGCAATGTAAAAGATTTTCGGATTATCTTTGCCGCTGTACATTATTGTGAGCATAGAGGATGAGTTGACTCAGAACAGTATTGACTTGTGCATTACGTCTATAATTCCTCACCCCCTAATCCTCAGATAAATCCCTTACTGAAATGACTTCACGTACCAGCGATAACATTTCGGCTGCTTTCAACATGGCACCTTAGCTGTTTTTCTGAGTGTTACCTTTTAACTATTTCCACCAAATGAGGCATAAATTTTGAATGTTATATACTTACATTATCTTTTTGAAGCATTTTTTCCCTATAAAAATGTATGCATTCTAACTTTTCTTGTAAGGGATTAAGGGTGGTGTCCTGATTTAGAACATTTCCATCTCGCTCTGACATTTAGTAAGCTGTTAGCGACAACTGATGAATGTAGCTTACTGTCTTCAAGTTACATCAGTTATATAGTGAACTGAATGAGAATATATTAAGCTTATTTTTAGAATGTTCCCTCTTATAAACGCACCCCATACGTCATAGAGACTTAGCAGCCCCAGTAACGTGGGAAGTGAACTTATCAGATATCATTCCCTTTGCAGGGTCAGGTCTAATCGAAACTTAGAAAGGGAAGTAGGGGACCACTAAAGAAAATTCCAAGTGATTCAAGTAGCAGTATTTATAAACCTCTGAGTCAGTCATGACTCAGCGCCAAAGCTCAGTACTAAGGACACTGTTTAAAGAGACAGTGGTGTGAAAATAAAGCTCGGACCACCTGTGGTTCGTATTTGTGGGTATTTGGCGTTATGAGTAGGCAAAACATTTGGCACAAAACCGTTTCACTCCAGGCTCATTTGTATAATTCTTCACAAACTTGAAAAGCAAATTTAAACTCTTCCTCCCAATCATTTTATTTTTAAAATAATTCAAGCAGAAAAGGAGGTATCCTGTGAAAGTTCATTTAGAATTAAAATTGGAAGTCTAACTGGATTTTTAAAACGCAGGACTAGCATTTCTTGAGTATTTCACGCCAGATACACCACGACTATGTGTTGGTCCCATAATGCCCATTTTACAGATATGAAACTCGACTTAGACTTGCTGAAAGCAACACAGCTAATAAATAATTTTCAGTCATGATTTAAGCTCAGATACTTGCTGTCAGACAGACCAAAGTTGCCCACACCATGCTGTCTCCTGTGGTGAAAAGAAGTGACGTGCCATGTTGAAAGAGTGAAACCTGCAAACTCAACTTGGGTTTAAAGTAAACTCCCTAACATTTTAATCAATAAATGATGGAGATAAAATCAGAAATCATTTTTGAAATTTTGGAGGATGAAAGTATAATGTAAATGAAGATGGTACTTGTCTCTCTTTGGATTGATATTGGCAAAATTATAACCTCCAATTTTCGCTCTTTTTCCTTTCGAATTTTGAAGACAGATTCAGGGCAACTTTGTCATATTAGTGATGATCGCTCTAGGTGTATCTGACAATTTTCCTTCGAGAATGACGTTGGATTATGATGAGTTTCCTAAGTAGAATACGCGGGGGACCAAGTATTTAGGTTTTTGACATCAGTTGGTCATGTGGGGACAGACTCCATCAGGGATTTTAAAAAGGGCCAGGAATCATCAGGTTCGGCGATGCTTAGCAATGCAACGTGTTCTTCCAGCCTCCCAGGGCAGGACTGTTATGGAGCCCCCACCCCTCCAGAGTAAATCTGGCTCCTTGAATGACTGGGCCCCTTCCACTGCTGGTCAAGGTACACGTGCAAACAGCGCAAGGCAACCACAGAAACGTTATATCCTCGTGGCATGGATAGCCCTAGAGCTACAGAAAGGAAACCACACAGAACAGGGTCCCCACAGACTTGGATTCACAGAGCAATACATCTTTTATCCATACATACATTAATTTATTTGGGGGGCATAGTGTTGTCAAACTGTTACTTTTCAAGTAAGTTGTTAAAAAAAAAAAAGCCCTTGTCATCTACCATCATTTCAGAAAAGAAAGGCCACTTTATTATTATTGTTTTTTAATTTTATTATGTTGGTCACTTTAAAGATAAAACAAGGAAGGACCTAAGACGAAGATCAAGAACACCTTCTAAATGGAATAGGTTTACCTTCACTAAAAACTCACTTTCTGGCACTTATCTCTAATTTTTGCCTGAACCTGTTGGAAACTAAGTCATGGATCAGCACTGGCTAGGGACTGTTGCCAGACAAACCTTGACTATGAAGCATCTGGAAGCCACACATGAGTCCTAGAACTTTGGCTCACTCACCAGACCAGAGCGAAGTCTGGAAAAAGCGCCCTAAAAAAAGCCCAGAACAGAGTCTTATGCATATGGCGTGTGCAAAAACTGTTTGTGGTTGAACTGCAGAAAGATGACTGTTTGCCCTGTGCCTGCAGAAGGGACAGGGAGTCACTCCAGGGTAACTGAGGATGCCCACTGCTCTTTATCCTCTGCTGGGAGGCATGGGGGTGGGGCTGCAGTATGAAGGAAGGTCAAAGCCCTCCCCTCAGGAACCAGCCAGTCCAGCCCGAAGGCCCAAACTGAGGCCTCACTGCGTTCTCAGTGACTGAACATCCCCTCAGAGAGGCTCCCCAGGTGCCCCCACACCACCCTCTGCCTCAATGGGCCTTGTGATCCTCTTGCTGGGATCTCCTCGGCCCAAGGATGTCAACGCAGAGTAGTGAGGAGATTACCAACTTTCAAGATAAGCAGACTTGGTTGGAATCTTTATAAAATTAAACTTAATATCTACAGATGCCTTTCTCCTCAGACTGACTGCGTCTGAGGAGCTACATCAAAACATAAACAGGCCAACTGCATTGAACACAGGCATAAACAAAAATAGAAATTTTATATATTAAAAGCAGTTACTAAACTAACCCACTAAAAATCAGTGTTCATGCCTTATTTTTAAAAAAAATATTTCTAATAGGGTTTGGTTGATATATTTAGCTTTTTAGGTATCTGGTACATACAGATTTATGACTGTTACATCCTTTTCATAAAGGGTGTTAATGTTTTATCATCTTCCTCTTGTCCTGATTAATGCGTTTAATCTTACATGTTGCTTTGCCAATTATGATAGTACTGTCGCTTTTCCTCTTTCCTTTCTTTTCGTTTTTAAAAGAATGCATTTTCCTGATGTCTGCTTGCCTCTTCATTTCTTTTCAACATTAAACAAATCACTTGGCTTTAAGTGTGCTTTGAAATAAGATACATCTGCTTTTTAAAGTCCAATCTGACAATATTTGTCTTTGAAAGATGAATCCAGCTCATTCATACTTAATGGAATATCAGATATCTTTGATTTTATTTCTTTCATCTTACCTCATGCATGCCATTTATGTTACTTCGTTTTTCCTTTCTTCCCCTTAATTTTGGTGGGTTGATCAAGGTACCATTAATTCTCTCCATTTTACCTAGGAAATGCAGAGGTTCTAGCACAATCTCCCCACTCATCTAGGTATTACTCTCCCATTTTGCTCATTTCTATTGAACGCTTCTTTTCTCTGCGGTGAATACAAAAACCGGGGCTCAGCTATATCTCTCCATCAAAGTATTTTATTTTCTGATTGTCCTTTCCCACCTTCATAACGCTTTTACTTTCTCACTCTTATCTCAGATAAAAACTTAAGAAAAGTTCTTCTTCCTTTCTCTACCTGCTCCTTCCTCCCTTCCCAAGGATTGAGACAGAGTTTAGTACTTTTGGACATTTGTAGGTTTTCCGTGTAGGATGTTTCTTCTATCTGTGTGACCATTATTTAGCACTGACCCTACAAATTCACAGGCATCCATCATTTTCCATTCAGACTTATATATATCTACGTGGAAAATACACACACACACACACACACACACACACACATGCACGCACGCACGTAGATATGTATGTAGAGACAGAGACTCACATTCATGCTGTTTCCTCACCATCTGTGCCCCACTGGAGACTCTGTTCTGCATTTTGTCGACTTACAGTCCTTCCCGAAGTATTTCCTTAGATAAATCTCTAAGGGTGACAGAAGCCCTGGATGGTTGCAGAGTAGCTCCCAGCCTCCCCTCACCCTGGCAGGTGGCTCTCTCAGCAAGGGGTGGGATTTGGGGTTGGGATGCTCCTCCCTCCATTCTGTGCATGGAATTCCTCAGTCTCAATGTCCTGTCTTCTCCCAATTTGTGTTGAACTTTTTCTTTGTACATCACATAGTTTTCACGTCTGACAGCCTCTACATTTTTTTATGCTTAAACCTAGGAATTCTGCCACAACATGCCCAAGTGTGTTTTTGTTTGCTTGTTTGTTTTTAATTTCCCCCATCAATTCTGCCTGAAACTCCATGAGCACTTTAAATTTGCAGACTTGAGTCTTTCTTCAAACCAGGAAAGTGTCTTCTATTATTTCCTTAATTAATGCATTCCTGCATCTGTTCCTTTCCCTCCTTTGGAACTCCTATTATTCACATGTTAGGTCTCTGCATCTGTCCTCCAAGCCCTTTTTACAAATTTCTCATAATGATTTCCATCTCTTTGTGTTTTTCCTTTCTGTGTGAAGATATCTTCGGCTTGATCATTACAGGCCCAACTTCAATCCCCAGCAGAGAATAACAGCTCCTTCACTTCAGCTCTGGAATATGTAAAGTGAAAAAAAAGGGGGGGGGGCTCTTTGAGGTCGAGTCTTTTTTTCTCATATTAAGATTGCATTTCTTTGAGTGCTCTTGTTGTTATTATTTTTAAAAAATCTCATCAAAAAATAAAAGCTGTCTTCTTTCCTCTTCTGCAGTGCTTGTTTACAAGGAGTTGCTAGTTTGGGGCCTTCGGCTTGTTTTTCCCATTCTGGCTGCCGGGTCCTACAGGTGCTGCTGTTAGAGGCTCCGTTCACTCGGGGGCTCTTCGCTCAGCTCCTCTGAATGGGTGGTGTACAGCCTGGCAAGCAGTCAGCCCTTGCTCATGGGGGGTCCAGCGCATATGCTGCTGGTCGGGAGGTTCTCCTGGACAGTTCTTCTCCACGCAGTGACCCAGCGATCCAGGTCAGTCTCTTCCATCTCGTGGATCTTCAATCCTTCGGGACTTTCTCATGATCTTCTGTGGGATCCCGGGGTGAATCCCATAAGCCATACACAGTTTTGAAGGTGACAAGTGTTATTAAAATAGAGCGGGACAAGGAGCTCATGTGAATATGTTGGGAGTATGTATGGGGGTACAATTGCAGTTTAAATAGGAGTGGTCAGAGCGGGTTTACGAGGAGCACAACATCAAAGAGTGTTGAGACAAGCGGCTGAGGCAAGAGCATCCCAGGCAGAGGGACTAGCCAGTGCAAAGGCACTGAGATGAGAGGAAGTCTGGCGTATTTGAGAAGCAGCGAGCAGCTGGTGTGGCCGGAGGACAGTGGAGTACATATGGAGGAGAATATTAAGAGATCAGGTTAGAGAGGTCACGGAGGGCCTGATCGGTGAAGACGCTACTGTAATAATTCAGACCAGAGGCAGTGGTGGCTGGCTCTGTGCTGCTGGCAGTGGGGAGGGGTGGAGTGTAAAGTCATCATATTTTAGATACTTCCTGAAGGTAAAGCCAAAGGGATTTCTTGACTGATTTGAGGGACAGTGTGAGATAAAGACAGGGATTAAGGATTTTGTTTACTTAAGCAACATTGATGTAGCACTTATACCATGCGTCGGTACGGGTCCAAGCATCTGACAAATACTAGCTCATTTAGTCCCCCCTTAAAGGACATTGTCATCTCATTTTTAA
Organism: Callorhinus ursinus; assembly: GCF_003265705.2. Lineage (NCBI taxonomy): Eukaryota > Metazoa > Chordata > Mammalia > Carnivora > Otariidae > Callorhinus > Callorhinus ursinus. The sequence goes on along the minus strand of NW_027397081.1, from coordinate 7,316,342 downwards.
GATTAGGAGGCCGAAACACAGAAATGTTAAGGAATTTGTCCAAGGTTACATAAGCTATTGTCAAATCCAGGATTTGAAACTAGCCAAGCTAGCTCTGAAGTCTGTGATGTTAACCATTACTGTTGTGCCTTCCGTGTGGGGATTCTGTCAGTTGCTGAAAATGTCTATTCCAATTAAATAAGGTTTAATTGGGACTAGGGAACGAGGCACTAGGGGGATAATCACAGGATGGGTATCTGGACTCACTGGGCTTATGAAAGACTTAAGCCAAAATTATACTTATCATCTGACTTCCACTTATCATCTGGTCCTCATTTGGTCTGGTAGACCACAGTGACATTTGGGGTTCTCAGGAATGAGGGCCGACTCAGAGCCAGTCTTCCATAATTCCAGAAAAGTTTGGGTATTTTCACTTCCATAGTGCACAGTCACCCTGGTAAATGACCATATTCCCTTTGGGGAAGGCTGGGAGGAAGATTTATGGTACTTGTGGCACTGGGTCTCTCCTCAAAGACCATTTTATTGGGGTCCCTGTACATATGGGAAAAAAAAAACCTCTGACTTTAAGGAAATAAGACATGAATGCTGAGATTTTTGGCTTGAACAAGGAAGGATGGATGCTACTGACTGAGATGGGAGATTATGGGGTGAACCAAACTTGAGGGTGACAGGAACATCAGCAATTCCATTTCGGGCATATTCATTTTGAAATTTTTTTTTTAGACATCCAGTGGAGTTGCTGAGTAGATGGTTGGATGGATGAGCCAAGATCTCGGGGTGGGGGGAGGTCCAGCATGGAATTATAAATCCAGCAGTCGCCAACACAAAAACAATCTATTTAAAGCCACCAGATGCCAGGGGAGAATAGGAAGAAATGGGAGAGGGCCTAAGAGCCAAGCGCTGGGCGTGGAGAAGAATATAAACCAGTATAGGAGGCCGCCGGTGTGTGGCCATGAATGCCAAGCGAGGAATGTGTTTCTAAGAAGTCGAGCGTGATCGATCGTATCAAGCGTTGCTGGTACATCAAGTGGGATGAGGATTGAGCATTGATTCCATACTGTGGCCATCATTCGTGACCTTGGAAAAGCAGTTTTGGGGAGTGGTGGTGGCAGAAGTGTGGTGCTGGTTGAGTGTGATGACAGAGCTGGAGGAGGACACAGGGAACAGTCAAATCTTTTAAGAAGTTTTGCCGTAAAGGAGAAGAGAAAAATGGGGAATAGCTGAAGGGGTTAAGTAAAGTCCAGAGAAGACATTTCTGTAAGGCGATTAAGATAAAACTGTGTTTATACGTGCTGGAAATGGCCCCGCCACTAGCTCAGGCAAATGGATGGTGACCCAGAAGGGAACATTCCTGGAGTGATGCATGAATAGGCAAAGGCGGTTTTATTACAAATGTAATCAAACCATAAACTCTAAACCACTGAGATTTACTCAAATTCAACCCTCTTTTGCTTTTCTGCTTCTTTCCATACCTCGTCGGTTATCAGGGCCAAATCTGTGTAAGAGCAGCGTGTCCTTGGGAAGCACTGTGCAGAGACACGTCCCGAGTCTGATGTGGACAGCAATGCGGACCCCCTGCGTACGGGCAGTTCACAGGACAAACGCTGCCAGTGCCATTTGCAGGGCTCCGGGCAGGAGGAGGGGCTGGTGGGGGGGTCATCCTTAAAGTTGAAGACCTAGGGAACATTTGGTTCCATTTGTCACGGCACACTGGCAATGCGCACAGTCCTTCACGCACGGTCCTCTGGCCCCTGATATGCACGCATGTGGTGATTGGTCAGGAGAGACCATGGGTTTGCCTCCTCCACGGAAGGCGGGGCTGCTTCTCTGTGGTCATCTGCTGTTTAGTACCCTCAATGTGTATCCGTTTTGCAATTTTTGTGTCAGATTATCTATTCATTTACTTTACCTAAGTATTACATTGTTAACAATTGTTTAATCCTCTCGTTATCACACTTAGAAGCCAAAACCCTGCCAGGTGGCTTTTAACTTAAGAAAATTGAGGAAAAAGTGGGAGCCTTTAAACACTAATAATTACAAGGTTTAATTCTTTTTCCTTTTTTCTTTCCCAAGCAAACTTTTTTTTTCAGTATTATCTGCAGTATATGACACAAAGGTTGATTCCCAGAGGACAGAAAGGTGATATACTCCGATTGTGACAAGTGCCCCAGGACGGTGGCAGAGGCTTCATGAAAGACAAAGGATATTAGGTTCTGAAAAGTCATTCACCACTGGCTCTTGTCTGCTGTTATTCCAATTACCCAGTCTCCTCATGAAGCTAATTTCTAATCGAGTAGCTTCTAAATTCAAACCATGGTACATTTTGTGCATTTGCAGAACTGGGGTGCCGCTGGGGACAACACCCCAGTTCCCACCCTCAGACCATTTGTGGAGGTGAGGACACAGCACACACTGGAATCCGTGCTTGCTGCATGCTCGCCGTGCACACATCCTGCCACGACCCGCTGAGAGGTCAGTCTCCTCGTCCCGACCATGTCTTGCTGGGGGAGGCTTCATACTGTCTTCACCCCCTTCTCTGCAGGGCCCAGCGGTGTCGGCCGCATAGAGGCACCCAAGAGGTATTTGTCAAATGAATGCATACGTTAAGTAAATAATAAACCAGGAAACGCGGCCATTCATTTCTGCTTGAAAGTAGCTTGCAGTTTGGAAGACAGGGGCAATATATCTAGTTTTCAGTTTCACTGCAAATGAACTCCACCCACCCCCAACACTTTCATCAGAATTAACTTTTTTATTTGCTTAGTGTTTGGGGGCCTCTTTGTTTTTCTATGACTCTCATTTTGAGTCAGGTGGCAAAGAGGTAAGATCTAGTTTAGGGTATCCATCTGTACCACAAGAAACTTTCAGCAGAGACTATAATGTTTCTCTCCTCTCCACCAGGCTCCACTTGATGTGGATGTGGACTGCTGTCCCTCACTTCAAAGACTTGGTGAGCACCTGCCCCTCTGCCTGGGAGGTCCTCCCTCCCCTGTCCACCTGAAAAACTCCTGGGCAGGGAGGCTGAGAGGATTCCTATAAGAGGCTGTTGTTGGAATCAGAAATTTTGCTTTAATGAGAAGTTGGAGTAGACGGTTTTGATTCCACCTACCTCTTTGTATGACATTAGGTAAAATTCTCAACTTCTTGGATCTCAGTTATTTCTTTTGCACGAATGTGGGTAAAGCTGATCTTGATGGACGTTGTGTTTAGTGAGGTAATATGTAAATACAGCATGGGTACAGGCCCTTAGTTAGTGCTCAGCGTTGACACCGCTATCATCACCACCACCACCATCATCATCAACACCATCACCACCACCACCATCACCACCACCACCATCACCCGCACCACCACCACCACCACCACCACCATCACCACCACCACCACCATTACCATCACCACCAACACCATCACCATCATCACCACCACCACCACCACCATCACCACCACCATCACCTGCACCACCACCACCACCACCATCACCAACACCATTACCACCATCATCACCACCATCACCCACATCACCACCACCACCACCACCACCATCACCATCACCATCATCAACACCATCACCACCACCACCACCACCACCACCACCACCACCACCATCATCATCAACACCATCACCGTCATCATCAACACCATCATCACTGTCCTCCCACCATCAGTTCATATATGATCTACTTTGTGAAGCCTTCCTGGCTCCACACATCCCTGTTTCATGGTACACACCCAGCACTCATCACATTACACTGTCCGTTCGTTTTCATGTTGGCTCTCTACAAGGCTGATCCACTTGATGGCAGTAACCTTGCCTTATTAATCATTAGATCTCTGGTGTCTAGCATCTAACATTGGACCTGCCACCTAAGACTGGCTCATTAAGTGTGCTTTGAAAACATACAGGGATAAAATCAACTTTTGTTGAGGCATAAAGTTGGCATTCACCACGTATATCAAAAAGTAACATGAAAATGATAGACCCAAGTCTGGGAGACTGCATGTAAGTATAATGATAGTAAATATGGAGATTCAGTAGGATTATATTGTTTATAAGCTCTACAAGCAATCTAGTAAGTTGGGACTGTTTTAAACATCAATATACAGGGGTGTCTGGGTGGCTCAGTCAGTTAAGCGTCTGCCTTCAGCTCAGTTCATGATCTCAGGGTCCTGGGATCGGGCCCTGCATTGGGCTCCCTGCTCAGTGGGGAGTCTGCTTCTCCCTCTCCCTCTTCTCCTCCCCCAACTTGTGCTTTCGCTCACTCTCTCTCTCAAATAAAGAAATAAAATCTTAAAAAAAATCAATATACAAAGTAAATTTATGTGAATTTATAGCACTAGGAGTATTATTTTACTATTTGAAGCATTTGCAAATATGTTAGCTGTGTTTTTGTTTTGTTGACATATTGTTGGATATGTCTTCATTTTTTTTGAGATGGCTTTTTGATCAAGTACACAATCCCTGATCAAAATATTGTCTGTCTGGGAGACTGCAAGTGCTTTAAACTTATTTTGTTTTATCATAAGGTTTTAAAGCACTAATTTTTTTTAGGAGAACGGGGTTTGCCTGATTTCCATTATGTTCAGAGTTATCATTCAGCAGTGGTCAGCTCTGCAAAACTTGGGGATAAGGAGGTAAATACGAGAGATGCCATTCTGGATCTCCGTCTCCCGTGATCCTCCCTCCCCACTCACAACAACCTCTTCATTGCCTTCTGAGCCCTGAAAAGCTAAAAGCTGCTACTGGAAGTTGGAGGCAAGGGTTGGGAGGGCACAGTCTCTCAGCTACTGTCTCAGTAATTGCTATTGCTTTTGTGGGAATTACAAAGGTCCTAAGATTTGGAAATATCGAGGTGGTTAGAAGCTTCTCACTCTTTTTCCTGCATTCATTACAGAAACCCAGATTTCTGGGATGCCTGGCCTCCAGTTTGCTTGGATGGTTAAACAGAGGACCTCTTGGGCTTTGGAGGCCCCAGTACAAGTGACCTGGGAGGCTAGAGCTAGTAGAAAGAACATGGGTGTTGGGGCTGAGTAGACCTGCAGACTTCACCTCAGTTCTGCCGCTGCTAGTGTATTCATTTTTCTAACCCCTCATTCCTGGTTTTGTATCTGGGTAATTATAATAGCTACTTGAAAAAGAAATAGAATAATATCCATTAAGCATTTAGCATAGTTCCTGGCCCATTGCCCAATTTCAATATAAAAGGAAGAGGCTGGGTAGGGGGAGAAAGAACAATGGACAGGGAATCTATAGATTGAAAGAGACTTAGAGGACACACTAACCAACTGCACCATGTGGAGCTTATCTGGGTCCTCAGTTGAGCTACTGCAAACTATATTGGAAAGTGTACATGCTGAGTGGACGCTTCATGATATTAAGGAATTATTATTTTTTTAGATGTACTAATGATGTAATAATGATATTGCTGTGTTAGAAAATGAGTTCCTAGCTTTTAGAAATAGATACTGCAATATTTATGAATAATATAAAAAAGTCGCTTGTAAACATTTCTTTGATAAAAAAAGGTGTAAGGTACACACTGCTTTTTTAAAAGTTCAAGCCTGTATATATACATATAAAATTTGACAAGCAAATAAAATATTACCATACATGTGAACTGGGATAAATTAAATGCAGGCACATCTGCCTGTTTCTATTCTTGTTGGCTTTACTAATCGGGTGTCCAGCAGAGTAACACTGGGCCATGACATTTCACTACAGGAATTTTCAATGTTTTCTGTACATCTTCAGTGCTTCTTTTCTGACATCATAAAATAAACGCAAGCAACTCTTAGATATTATAAGTAATGCACATTTAAAATAAAATTACTATTCTTCTTTTATTCCTTTAGATTCATTTAAAACCATGCTGAGATTGCAAAGTGTGCTGTCAACAAACACATTCTCAAAACTACTCATCTGGGCACATGAAAAGATGCTCAACATCACTCATAACCAGAGAAATGCAAATCAAAACTACAGTGAGACAACACCTCACACCTGTCAGAATGGCTAAAATAAAAAACACAAGAAACAACAAGTGTTGGCGAAGATGTGGAGAGAAAGGAACCCTTGTGCACTGTGGGTGGGAATGCAAATGATGTGGCCACTGTGGAAAACACTCTGGAGATTCCTCAAGAAGTTTAAAATAGAGCTACCCTACAATCCCGTAGTCATACTGCTCAGTATTTACCCCCCAAATACAAAAATGCGAAGGGATACATGCACCCCTATGTTTAAAGCAGCATTATTTACAATAGCCAAAGTGCAGAAGCCCGCCAAGTGTCCACTGATAGATTAATGGACAAAGGAGATGTGACACACACACACATACATACACACACACACAGAGGAATATTATTTAGCCGTAAAAAAGAATGAAATCTTGTCATTTGCAAGATGGATGGAGCTAGAGAATATTTATTACACTAAGTGAAGTCAGTCAGAGAAAGCCAAATGCCAAATGATTTCACTCATATGTGCAATTTAAGAAACAGAAATGAGCAAAGGAAAAAAGAGAGAGAGAAACAGACAAACCAAGAAACAGACTCTTAACTACAGAAAACAGACTGATGGTCACCAGAGGGGATGTCGGTGGGGGAAGGGGTGAAGCAGGGGATGGGGACGAAGGAGGGCACTTGTGATGAGCACCGGGTAACATATGCAAGTGTAGAATCACTGTATTATACACCTGAAGCTAATAAAACACTGTATGTTAACTATACTGGAATTTAAAAAAGTCAACCTGTCTGTGGAATCATGATCTTATTGATACTGCATAACCAGAGAAGAAAAAAATTGCATTTTGAGTTTGATAGAGGCCTGAATAGTCTCGAATACAAGATTTGGGATTTATGTGTGAAATGAGACTTATTACTCTCATTGACCAACGATAAGAGCACGTTATATACTTGGGGGGGAATGTCCAGCAGGAGAGGGCAGGGAAAATATGTGAACTCATCTCGCGATGCTGTCTCTCTCAAATATCGTGGATAACGGACATTGGAGGGACCCCTGCCCAGCCTCCTTACCTCATGCTTCAGTGAGAAAAGGGAGGTTAATGTACTCTCTTCTTTCCATGTCCTGCATTGGTGCCTACAAACTTAGCCTCTTCAGCACCTGCTTCACCCCCTTTGTTCCAGCTTCCAAACAAGGCGGTCCCTTTCCATCAATCTTGTTCTACCTCTGTTGTCCACATGCATTAAAAAGTTTTTTAAATTGTGGCAAAATACACATGACATAAAATTTACCATCTTAAACATTTTAAGTGGTACAGTTGAGTAGTGTTAAGTACATTCACATTATTGCACAATCCATCCCCAGAACCCTTTTCATCTTGCTAAACTGAAACTCTACACTCATTAAAGGATAACTCCCCATTTCCTGAAAGAACAGCCAAACTTAACTTTCCTGATCTCTTACCTCTTCTTCACCCACTACAGCCATGATTCCCTCGTCTACTCTCCTGTTCTCTGCATCTGCTGGCAGACTGTTTCTCCGTAACATTTCACTCTGCTCCCCGCTGATAATGCCCTCCTGACTTCACTCCTGTGGGCTGAGTGTTCCTGCTGGTTTCCATGCTAAATGTTGCTACATGTTCCATTGCTAAACATTGTGTACGTGTTGCTGTTTTCTGGGTTCTGTCTGCCCTTGGCTTTGATCTCATTCTACAGGCATCTCCATCTCCCGCAACCTCAGTCACCCACCCCCATGACTTCAAGTTGAAGTTTCCCATGCCTGTATAAATCTCCAACCGAGGCCTCTTGCCTGAGCTTTAGGCTCAGCAAGATTTATTTAATGCCTACACCGTGCTGGACACTGTGATGGTCTTAAGGTTTCAGAGATGGTCAAGAGAGACCCGTTCAAGCCAGGTCGCTGCAAAAGAAAGTCTGCGTATCGTAATTTTTACTTCTAATCATATTCTAAAGCCATTTGTTCTTCTCTTGGTTTCTAGGATTCCACAGTATCTTTTTAAATCCATATTCATAACTGCTCAGCATCCCGAGCTGGATCTTGGGCACCCTCCTTTCCCCCAGGGACACTGTCTCCCTTCCACCCAGCCTTGGGGCTGTAGCCACACTGTATGGGGGTGACTCTAGCTACAGCTCTGACCTCTCCTTGGAGCTCCAGACATGAACACCCTTTGGCCAACCTGTCACCTCCACTTGGATGCAATAGCTCAGATTTCACACGGTCCAATGGAAACTCCCATTTTCTCCTCTCAGATCTGCTTTTTCAGTGAACACTGCCACCATCCACCCAGTGCACATGCTACACATTCAGCTGTGTTCTTTGATTCCACTTTGTCTCTCGTTCCCCATATTTAACCCACCTCCCATCCTTCTTACCTCGCCACACAAACGTACCCCAATTCCATCTGCTTCTTTTCGTCTCCACTGGCAATACCCTCGTCCACCTGAATGTCTCCCACAAGGACTACTCTAATCGCTTTCTGACTGTTCTCGGCTTTGTTCCTGTCCACCTTCCACAGAGCAGCCAGGGATCACCTAAAAATGTACACCTGGACATATCACTTGCCTCCCTAAAACCAGGCAGTGATTTATATCGGTGGCTTCCTATGGCCTTTAAAATAAAATTCAGGGGCGCCTGGGTGGCTCAGTCGTTAAGCGTCTGCCTTCGGCTCAGGTCATGGTCCCAGGGTCCTGGGATCGAGCCCCGCATCGGACACCGTGCTCCGCGGGGAGCCTGCTTCTCCCTCCCCCACTCCCCCTGCTTGTGTTCCCTCTCTCGCTGTGTCTCTCTCTGTCAAATAAATAAATAAAATCTTTAAAATAAAATTCAAACACATTGTCCCATGTCTGGGTCACACGGCCTTCGAATTCTATCTGGGTTGACCTTGTCAGCCTCATCTCCCAGCTCTCTCCTTGCTGCTACTCCCTAGGCACAGCGGCCTACTTTCCATTTCTTGAGCTGGCTAAGCTTTTCTGTCTTAAGGATTTTGTATTCCCTGTATCCTTTGCCTGGAAGGTCCTTCCTCCAATTACAGAGTCAGCATTTCCCTTGTCATTCAGATTGTGCTCGGAGAGGACTTTCATAGCCATGCAATTTAAAATAGCCATTGGATGCTCTCTCTCCCATCAGCCTGTTTTCATATTTGCACAGCGCTTGACAGTATCTTCCATTTTTCTTGTTTATCTGTTCACTTCTCTGGTTATTTTCTATGTGTCTCTGCTAGAATGCTCTGTGAGAGCAGACACCTTGTCTCTTTGGTTCATTGCTGTGTTCTTAGAGCTTAGGACAGTATCTGGCAATTAAAAGATGCTTTAGAAATGTTTGAATAAATGAATACAATGTTTCTAGGGCCCAAATTTTCTAATTCAATCTCTGAACAACTGCCAGAGTGAACTCTCTAAAATATTTATCTCACCAAGCTACTCCTTCCTTAAAACACTCCAGAGGCTATACATTACCAAGAGAATATAATCCACATTGCTTAGCACAGCCCAAAGACCCTCTGTGACCCAGTCTCTGTGTCTCTCCTATTTCATTTCTCACTGGATCCTCCTAGCGTCCTACAAGATCCCTAATGACTAGCATGTCCAAGACGCCATGCTGTTTCATGCCCGTGGGTCTTTGATCCATGTCTTCATCGTGTTTGGACCACCCTTTCTCCCCCTTACTCTTCCCACTCCAAGCCCCTTATTTACTCAGTTTTTAAGATGCAGCTCAAATCAGAAAGCTGTTCTGACCCCCCATCATCCCAAACTCCAGCCTTATCTCCGTGAATTACACTTGCTTCCATGAGAGCTGCTATAACTCACTACCGCTCCTATTTGCTTTCGTGTCTCTCCCCACTTGAACTATAAACTCCACGAAGGCAGGCACAGTGTTATATACATATATCATATCATATGGTGTTATCTATCATCTTATTCCCAGATGTGACTGGTGGCTGGCCCTCACACAAATGTTGGCTGAATGACTCACTGAATAGTATAGACCAATTCATTTTGTCATAAAAATGCAAGGAACTTGAGCATGCCTGACATCATTTGCATTGGGGTTGATAGATGCTGCTCTTTATACTGTGTTTACTGTGGCTTGGGACCCACTGCATAACTCAGATTAATGTAGATTAATGTTTCCAAAAGCTTAAGAAAAATGTGCCCTGGGAGAACGTAGTCAATTTATCACCTAAAACCAATTCTTTGATCTTCACAGGGGAAATGAATGGGCCTGACAAGAATCTGGAATACTTAAGGAAAAATTGATTAAAGAAGACTTCATGAATGATTAATTATAAAATTTAATATCTGTGGGAGAGAGTTTTACTGACATTTAAATAAATGCCAACAAAACAAGCTGCAATGAAGATTTGCTAAAGCAAATCAAGCCTCATCAAGGTATTCATTCCGAATCACACTGATACAAATATAGTATGTGCAACTCTGAAATAAATGCTCATGTTAGCTGTGATTCATTGATTGAAACTTTGCAGTTGGAATGCTTTTGCTTTTACCATGATAATTGCATGTCCTGCATGCTTCATTTCCCTGGGCTCCCAGTTTTTCAGTTCTACTGCTTTCTGGTTTCCAGTTATGTCTGCTTTTGCTGACACCTTTTCAGAAAGTCTATGGTGACCTTTGGATGAACATATCCAATGGCCCCAGCTTACTTGAGTCTTTGGAGTATGTAATTCATCAATTCAGTGAATATGTATTTACCATCTGCTCTGTGTTAGCGTTAGACACTGCTCTGGTGAAAAAAGAGCAAAAACTAAGCCAAACCAGAAACAACAACAACAAAACAACAGACTTGTTTCCTGACTTCAAATATCTCATTATTTGGTTGGAAAATAGACATTAAATAAACATTTAATTACAGTGTGATGAGTGCTATCAAAGAAGAGCACACGATGTTCTGAGAAACACGGAACCCAGTGTACATTGGGAATCAAGGCAGCCTCTCTGAGGAGGAGGCCTTACAAGGGGAGAAAGGAGAAGAAAATCCAAAGGGAGAGAGAAAAATGATGATTTAGAAGGTATGTCTGATTGGACAATGCATGAAGATCATGGGTCCTGTTTGGCAGGTCATTCCCCCCAGGCAGCAGATGAAGAGAACCGTCAGATACCACAAAGACACCGAACAGTCATGGTGATAAACATGGATCAAAGAGAAAGCATCTGTGGAGCCATATTTTATGGAAGATACGAGAGGGACTAGCTTGCAATACTGTCTTCATTTTGAGGTGGCTCCGAAAAAAAGAATAGAGAGAGAACCAAATTATGTGGGCATACAGATAAGGAACGTAAACTTCACTATGTAGATGCTGCAGCAGAAGAAAGAGAAAGAAGTTGGCTCCCCGTCAAGGCACCAATTCTGCCACATTCCACCCAGCACATCAGAGAGTATGTGGGAAGTTGGTTTTCTCTCTGACGTAGAACAGATATTCCCTTCATCCTTGATGGTCTATAAACTCAGGGTGCATCCATGCCCTCAGCAATGGGAAAGATGAAATCATTGGCTGAGAAGTGTTTTATGTGTCTAGGACGGCGAACAATAAGCATATAAGAGAAACCGATAGTTTTCGCAGAAATGAAACTTCCTTTGTGTGGTTAGCACATGTGATTAAAACAAGAACTGCCGAGCGTGCTCATCACCCTGTTTGGGCTTTTCTGGATCTGAGGCACTTTCATTCCTTATACAGAAATAGGGAAAAGGACTTTTTCTTTCTCCCTCTTTAAAGATTAAAAAATAAATTCTTAAAGAGAGTAGTTCTCAACCTTGTCTACACATCAAAATTACCTGGGGCACTCCGAAATCTCTAGGTGCCTTGGGACCACTGCAGAGGGTCCTTCTTCAGTGGGGCTGGGTTGGGTTTTTGAATCAGTAGTTTCAAAGTCTTTCCAAATGATTCTGATGTGTTGCCAAGTTTGAGAACCACTTTAGTTAACTCACCTCTGGTCTCCTTTTTCCTTTTATTTATTTCAGAGAGAGCGAGACAGAGACAGAGAGACAGAGAGAGAAAGAGAGAGAGAGAACATAGGGGGAGACACAGAGGGAAAGAGAGAGAGAGAATCTCAAGTAGACTCCCCACTAAGCACGGAGCCCATGAGGGGCTCATCCCAGGACCCTGAGATCATGACCTGAACTGAAATCAAGAGTTGGCCGATCAACCAACTGAACCACCCAGGCGCCCCTCTTTTTTCCTTTTAAAGTAATCCCTCTTCAGGCGCCTGGGTGGCTCAGTCAGTTGGGTGTCTGCCTTCGGCTCAGGTCATGGTCCCAGGGTCCTGGGATCGAGCCCCATGTCGGGCTCCCTGCTCAGGGAGCCTGTTTCCCCCTCTCCCTCTGTGCTCTCCCTGCTTGTGCTCTCTCTCTGTCAAATAAATAAAATCTTTAAAAAAATAAAATAAAATAATCTCTTTTCTGAAAATTAAATGAACAATGAAAAAAATAATTCTGTGATCATATTTCTTAAAATAAAAGGAGGTGCATCCACTAGAACATCTGTGACCTTCTTGCGCTGCCCTCATCCGCAAGTGTGTTGTCGGTGGTGGTGAGCGGCTGGACAGCAGGCCCCAACAGGCAGCCTGGCTTTGGCTGAAGGACTCAGCGGGGTGTCCCAGATAGTCTCACTTGCTACCACTTCCACATGACTCCACGTGTCTACAACACAGCCCCGGATCTAAGTCTTCTCTCCGTTTGACAGACCACATTTTCCGACGAGGCTTTCTGAAAATATGACCCCTGGAACCATGTTCACCTCCCCCACTGGCCATGATGGCTCTGTTTCCTCTAGCAGATGTCAATAAAGACACACAACACTTCCTCTGAAACCCTTGGCGCCAGAAGTGTTTTGGAGTTCAGAACATCTCAGACTTTGGAAAGGCATGTTCTACATTCCATATTTTAGGGGCCCTTCCTTGGTAAGGTTGGAGGAACACCTGTAACCAAGCATTCTAATGTTTGCACAGGAAACACCTGATACCTCCCAGGAGGAGGTGGGCTGAAGAAAGACCATGAGGAGCCTCGCATCTGTGCAGGTCAGGCTTTGCCACTAAATGACATTGCTAGAAACTTTATGAATAAAACCCTTTTGAGTCCTGAGCTCTTTGGATTGGAGGCTGCAGATAAAGGAATGGAAGACTGGGCGGGGGTGGGGTAGCAGCACTATTTAAAACTTGGGCACAACTGATCTTGCCCTGACTTGACTATTTTTCTCATTGCTCGTAGCAGAGACATACTCACATGAAGGTATATGGATTTCCACTGTCAGTTGCATTCTGAGTGTTAACATTTTCCATTTGGTCAGAATTGGAAACCCCAGAGAACCCTAGATTTTTGGGGGTGGGCGGGGAGTCAAGCAAAAATAGATGAAACAAGAAGACAGTTAGCTGTTACCATTGAACCCTGGTGACAGAAGCTCAGAACTTAACTAGCTGACTGAAACCTCAGGGGCCACATTTTGCCTGTGGTCATCCTAGTAACTGTCCCTTCTTCGCCACCAGGTACCTTTCCACCTTGGGTGGTAAGTCAGATCATGTTCCTGGTTGTACTGGCCAAATTTCTGCTGTATTGGCCTTCTTCCTATCTGTCAGGACACGAGGCCAGGGGTTCCTGGGGGAAGGTTGAGCATGTTGTAGAGACTGAACTGTTACACTTCGTGTGTGTGGTCTCTGTTCTCACAAGGTGGCGAGGCCTGAGAGAACTTTGAGTTATGTGCTTTTATTTCTTATTATATTGGCTACTCTTTGAGAGATTTTTTTCCTGTGTATTCCTCAGAACATGTGGTAGCGTTGGTGGGTGGTTAAAAAAAATCCTATGTTTTCTTAATAGTTGATAGTAGAATTCCTTTTGGGAATAAATGGTGTTCAATAAAGAAAGCTCCTTGGAGCACTGGAGTATGGAAAAAAGAGGTCTACAGTAGGATTCAGAAGTCTGGGCAGAACAAATGGAGGGTAGAATTACTTGGTGTTTAAAAAATAGTTGGTGGTAGTGGGAGGGAGGGAACAGAAAGGAGAGAGATCGTCGGAGCAACACGGGAAATCAGCCAAAAGACTTCATAGAACGGGATGACTATTACTCAATTCTAATTGCTTCCCGGTCAGCAAGTCAACCCTATCCATTTCTTAATTTCTCTGAACTTTCTGCAAAACCTGCTTTGCAAAGTCTTTGTGTGAAAATTTGTTGTTTGTCTGTAAAACTAAGGAAGGTACCTCAAGAACCCAGGTGGCAAAAGAGAAAAAGCTGCAAAAGATGCCAAGTGGAGAAGAAAAAGTCAGCAGAATCAAGAGGTGGTCATGAGAACACAGGCCCCCGAGGGATATACGGAAATCTTGGAGAGGGCACCCTGCTCTCAACACGAAGTCTGTTGGAGACCACAAGCAGTCTTGCCTAGATTTTAAGAGACAGGATGACTTTGGGATGTCATCTAGATTAAGCAGTAAATGTTGGACAAAGGTTACAGAGAACATTAAACAATGATCCATGCTAGACTGACTTCACAGAATGCTACAGTCACGTGCATGACGGAGAGTCCTAGAAAGGGAATTTGAAGTTCTGGGTTTGAATTCTCTCTCTCTCTCTCTCTCTCTCTTTTTTTTTTTTTTCAACTTCCAGTAGCTTTCCCCACCTAGAATCTAGATACAATGAACCCTAGCAGGATAGTCTTCAATACGATTTAACTTTCCCACTTTGGGAGTTTTTTTGAAAATTTATTTATTTTTAATTTTTTCCCACTTTGGGTTCTTTAGACTACTTCAGTATTTGTAGATGTGAGAATTTATGTTCCAATAAGTGGGAAGCTAAAATTTGAGATTATACCAACCTATGTACTCCATATTGTTGTAGCTACGTACAATTTTATATGCCACATGTGGACTTTAGTACTGTAGAATTTGGCCTTCCTATAACAAGCTTATCTGTAAACAAAGATAATCTTTGCTTCTCTGTCCTAACCTATAAAGTGTTGCCACCACAGACCTTTTCACCATGTCCTTAAAAAACAGATGATTCTTCCTTTCAGACAATGGGGAAAGAAACCCAACAATTTCCACCCCCCCAAAAAAATGTTAATCCAGAATTATCAAATTTTGAAGTTTCAGAAGATGGAAAAACAGAAATAGATTATGGACAAGCCTTATCTAAGGCTTCTTCCTAAATAGGACTATAGGGATTTATAGTGTTGACCAAAAGAAGATACAGTTTTCTCATTAAACTTTGCTTCCATGGGACTCAAAATTCTGTGACAGATTTTTGATGAAGTTGTTTCCATGAAAAAGTACTGATTTTAAAAACTAATAAGTTAAAACTGCCACACACACACACACACACACACACACACACACCCCAAATGGTCCACAAAACATTTTCCTTACCTTCTGATGGTTTTACAAGGCACTATCATGAACCACTCTTTTATTATTAAACTTAAATGGTCAGTTCTGGGATGTTCTTCCATGACTAATTACCACTGAGGTGGCAGTATCAGGGATAATACCCATTTAGCCTTCTGAACTTCAGTCTCGGTGACCTTGCCAGCTCCAGCTGCCTTCTTGTCCACTGCTTTGATGGCACCCACAGCAACCATCCGTGTTATGTCACGAATAGCAAAATGACTCAGAGGATAGTCAGAGAAACTCGCAACATGCATGGGCTTGCCAGGAACCATATCAACAATGGCAGCAACACCAGATTTCAAGAACTTGGGGCCATCTTCCAGCTTCTTCCCAGAATGACAATTAATCTTCTCTTTCAGCTCAACAAACCTGCAAGCAACAGGAGCTTGTGGGACAATCCAGCAAGGTGCATAGCCAGCACTGATTTGGCCTGGACAGTTCGAGATGATCACCTGAGCTGTGAAGACAGCTGTTTCCAATGGTGGGTCATTTTTGCTTTCACCAGCTGCAGTGCCATGACAAATCTTGGACAGACATGTTCTTGACATTAAGGCCCACATTGTCTCCAGGAAGAGCTTCATTCAAAGAGCATTTCAACAGAGTTTACTTTAGTTGTAATGTTGATTAGAACAGAGGGGGCCATCAGGCGTGGTTTGAGAACACCAGACTCTACAGGGACAGTACCAATAGCATGAATTTGTAGATGTCCTGGAGGGGCAGATAGATGCAAGGGCTTGTCAGTTGGACAAGCTGGTGGCAGGATGCAATCTAGAACTTCAAGAAGTATGGCTTCACTGGCATTGCCATCTTTATGGGTGGCTTTCCAGCCCTTGAATCAAAGGATGTCTGCACTTGGCTCCGGCATGTGGTGGCCATTCCATACAGAAATGGACCCAAATGCTACTGTGTCGGGGTTGTAGCCAATTTCTTAATGCAGGTGCTGACTTCCTTCATGATTTCCTTGTCCCTCTTCTGGCTGGAGGGTGGCTCTGTGGGATCTACTTTGTTACCACCAACAATGAGTCGTTTCACACCCAGTGTGTAAGCCAGAAGGGCATGCTCCCAGGTCTGCCCATTCTTGGAGATGTCTGTTTCAGCAACACCAGCAGCAACAATCAAGAAGCACAGTCGGTGGGAGATATGCCTGTAATCATGTTTTTGGTAAAGTCTATGTCCCAGTGCATCAGTGATGGTTGCGTACTACTTGCTGGTCTGGAATTTCTACAGGGATATATCAATGGTGATAACCATGTTCATGTTCAGCTTTCAGTGTATCCAAGACCCAGGCATACTGAAAGGAGCCCTTTCCCACCTCAGCAGCTTCCGGCTCAAATTTTTCTGTGGTTCTGTTGTCAATCCCAGCATATTTGTAGATCAGGTGGTGGCAGACTTGCCCTAATCCATGTGTCCAGGGACAATGATATTAATATGAATCTTCTCCTTCCCCATTGTGGCTTAGATTTAAGGGTGGTTTTCATGATATCTGTGTCCTAGTGGCAAATCCATTGTGAAAAAGTGGGTTTGAATTCTGTGGCATTAAATAATCATGGAACTTCGGGAAGACACTCATTACTCTGAGCCGTAGGTTTCTTATCCGTCAGGAGAGAAAAGACATGAATTATTGGTTCTGTAATCTGTAAAATGGCTCCGACGGTAAATGGGATGCCCTAGGAAGGAGTGCAGAGTTTGGAATCAGATATCCGCATAAGATGTACCTGGGTTTGCACCTTGCCTCTGCCACTCACTGGGTGTGTGATATTCAGTTAGCTACTTATGTCCCTAAGTCTCAGTTTCTGCATCGATGGAGCAGTCTTAACACCACCTATGCCTCAGATGACTTTGAGAGGATTAAATATTTTAGTCTAGGTAGAGATGTTTGATAAATATTAGACACGTCTCTTTCAGATTTAAGTTATATTTCTTTGTGTAATTCTCTTCTCCGTAATCCTGCAAGAAAGACATTTCTGTTTCTGTCTTATAGAGCAGTTGAGCTTCACACCAACTCACCTCTGTTGAGCAGAAAAATAAATAACATGAAGTAACATTAATTCAAGTTTTTATTTTATCAATTATTTGAAAATTTAACAGCAATATTCAAATCCATATACTGCTATGGTTACTGACTCTAATGTACTCAGTATTAACCAAGAAAGCTCTATATAGGGAATGGTATCCAGAGAGGGGGTATATTTTGCCTACAGATTGTTTCATTATTATATAGTTTCTACATCTACTATAGAGATAATGCTTTTTCAACAACAATTTTAAATATCAAGTCAGTTTATTTTAATAATCCTGGAAAATACAGTAGTGGTGGACATCTTGCTCCCATTTTGTTTTTGTACCGTGGAGTGATTGGAAGTTGTAGCTGTCGGCAACTTCGTTCCTGTCCCCACGAAGCCAGGGGCAGCTCCAGTTAGATTTATAGTAAAAGGCGGCCCACAAAGAGAGAAGGTATGAAGTCCTCAATTCTCCTATGAAAATGGGAAGTTCTATTCTTTGTCTGGATAATCTTCCAACATTTCTCACTAAATAGCCAGCCATCATCAGGACACCTTGGGTAGAATATCATCTCATTAAGGACTGATTCTCCAGTCTCACTGGAGAACACCAAGGGTGAAGGGACAGGTCTTTCTGCCCCCTTTCTGTTCCTATTTCTTGGGTCCTTGGGCCTTCAGATTTAGTGAGGTTTGACGATAACCCCGGTCCATATCAATTCAATGTCCTGAAGACTTTATTCAACTCTGTGTAATCTGTATTTCTCAGTCTACCCCATTCATGCTGATCTGGGGATCATCTGCTCACATGGCTGTTATAGCTTTCACAGGGCCTGCGTATCTCAGAGGGGCATGAGAGGAGAGCTGAGGCTAGAACAAAGGTAGCACTACTATTTAAGGAAAGAAGAAAAGGGCTGACAGTGAGGACCAAGAGACAGAGGTCAGGGAGGTGAGCGGAGAACCGAGGAGAGTGGTGTTACCTTGGCGGCGGGGAGGAAAGACGCTCCTGTTTCTCAGGAGGTCTCAGGGGATTGACACGCATGCATCGGTTGTGACGCCAATCAGCACTGATGTGTGAGTTTTGTCCAGCAGTCCTCAGCTGTAGGAGGATGACACTCTCACCTTGGGGTAAAGCCGAGGAAGAGGAAGATGTGCTGAATGGTCTAAGGATGAGGAAGATATTAATGCAAGAATAAGGAGGAGGGGAAAGAAGCTGTTGAAGAAGTAGATTCATGTGTTGATTAAGTTTTAGATGAGGTGGGGTGCATGGGTGGCTCAGTCTGTTAAGCGTCGGACTCTTGATTTTGGCTCAGGTCATGATCTCAGGGTTGTGAGATCCAGCCCCATGGTGGGCTCCATGCTGAGCATGGAGCCTGCTTAAGATTCTCTCTCTCTTTCCTGGCTTCTGCCCCACAACTCCCACCCCCACTCATGCACGTGTGCCCTTTCTCTTTCTCTCAAAAAAAATTTTTTTTAGATGAGGTGATACTGTGATATGAAGTAGGCAGCCAGAATCTTGGTTAACATAACTGGGACTCAAAAGTCGCAGAGTTGGAACGAATGGTCAAATCTAGCAGAGTGCAAAGTCTAACAGAAATATACACGCGTTCCTCTACTTCTCCAAGGAATCAGCAGAGGGCTGAGTGAAACAGAGACAAGGACCGCTCCGCCCTCTCTTCCCCCTAAAGTGACAAGAAATCTTTAGATAACATTTTTCCTTTTTTAAAAGTGGATTTTGAAAGAGCAATAAACTAAATCAACACTTTTCTATCCGGACATAGGAACCACGTGAAGGTCAATTGGCAGTCTTCCGCGTGAAAAATTACCTTTCAGATTTTGTAGCTGACTTCAAATTCACTGATATAATATTATGAATAATATAGATAACATTCTATTTATTATGTAGTTATCGATGTTTTATATATACAGTAGAGAGACGAGTCTTGGTCCCCAGACTCAGTTAATCCAGAAAAACAATTTTTGTAACTCAACTGAACTCTATGCTCAATCCTCCTACTGTCAGGCTAAGAGTAACAAGCTCAGGTAATTTTTGGTTTCACCCTCTTTCTGGGGGGCAGAGACAAAGGCCCTAGAGCGATTTACATGTGCCTTGGCCAGTAAACTGGGGGAGCGGGAAGCCTTCTGGGCCTCAGCCACCTGCTCGTGTTGGCTTACTCTGCGACAGCATTTGGCCTGCATCACGGCCCTTTAGGATGGGGGCCTCGCACGGATGTGTGGCTGCGTCACTTAAGGGCAGGGAAACTTTAAGTGATGGACCACTATGCTGAGACTCCGTAAGAAGCCATTTCCTAGTCAGGGTATTGCTGCTTCCCCAGGGCACTGCCTAGAAAGAAGGGCACGTGGCTCCGGGACCCGTCACTCTCTCTGCTCTCATTGCCTCCTCCCTCAGCCCACAGAATAGCCTATTCTAGGCAGGGAGTGGAAGAAATGATGTCCCTTTGACCCCTGCTTCTCCCACACATGTTGTGTTCATGTCATCTCCAAAACTCTAGGTTCCAACCCCCCACCCCCAGATGCAGAGACAAAAAGTGCCCATTGGGTATTTCTGCTTTCTGACCAGCTGCATCCCTTCCCTGAGGCAACGAGCTCAGAGTTGCCCACAGGCTTGAAAAAGGGGAAATGGCTGGAGAAAGATGTGCCAAAGTGACCATATCACCACACTAAATTCTTTATTCTTGCAGCAGCAAAATAAAACAAACAAACAAAAACCCAAACCGGATAGGGTCTTAGATATTTGCATGAAAGCGTCCTTCCAAAAAAGAAGAATCTATAATTCTGCTGCTGTTAGGCGAGGCCAGGAAGGACAGGAGAAGCCGTGGGTAGTGGTTGAAGAAGAGAGCAGCAGGGGGTCAGACCCTGAGAGAAAGGGCTCTAGATGCGAGAGTCCTTGGCAAGAATCTTAAGAAATATTAGTCACCCAAACCAAAAACTTCTCTGACACCTCAGTGTGGACCCTGTCTCCTCTCTGGAAACCTCTAGCCATGACAGGGAGGCCCAGCCATTCTTTAATTCCAATTTCTCCTTGGACTGTGGCTTGACAGGACATCTCTCTCCATCCTCGGTGACCCTCAAGGTCCTGCCCTGGGGTCAGGACTGCGATGAAACATGGTGGCCTCGGAAATTTGATGGAAGCCCATTATCGATGAACATTTATTGATGCAGGCTGCTCAGGGCCCCACAATAAGGTCTCACATGTCATAAGCCTCCAGAGGCTTACAGCCACACCGTGGAGATGTGGTGTGTGTATCATCCCAGCACAGGGTGTCCCAAATGCCCTCTGTGCCACTGCCCCAGGAGTTTGGAGAAGGGGAAGAGTGTGAAACAGAACTCGGTTGCTGAGTCAAAAAGGCATATGCACTTGTGACACTTGCATCACAACTGCCTCGTGGAGCCCCATCTAAAAATAGTGCATGCTCCATCTGCAGAAGTTCTGACCTGAGCGGCTATGCCCGAGTTCAAGAAAGATGGTTATTCTTAGACCATTAGAAGCAACGAGAAGAAAGTCTCAACTGCAACAGCATCCACAATTAAGACTAATAATATCCGTCTCTCAGACATGTGCTTTGAAGGTCAAATGGACCACACAGGTGAGACTATGTAGAGGAAAGAATGGCAAGTGCCATTCAGACGTTTACTGGTATTGTTCATTATCATCATATATTCGAGAGGCGTAGCAGGGGCATCTGTACTTTGGTCTGACTACTAAATCCAGAGGGAGGTCCTTCTCTCCAAACTGATCACCCCGGTGTTTAAATCAGATTCTGGAATACCAAGGCCACCATTTCTAAATCGCATTTAAGATGAATGCCCTACCTTTTGAGATTTTACATTTTAGAAATGGATTCAATCAGAGAAGTACTTTGATGTTGTAAATACCTACACATCAGCTCATCTAGTTTTAAATTAATCAAAATATGTAGGCATCTTCACAGAAATTTCTCATATTCATAAAACAAGGCAATGGTTATTTACTTCCTCGTATCATAATACGTTTTGGGGAAATCTCTATGTGACTTACATAAGAGGAATAAATGCTGGTTTCGTGGAACTCCATTGTTGGAATAATGAATGCCTTAAAAAATACACTGATTCAAAGCCTGCCCAGTTCGCTCCCTCAGGCTGCGGAAAGTGTGCTCTAGTGAATCTTAGAAGGGAAGAAACTTCCCTTGCCCACTTCCTGTACATTCTTTGGAGCTGGGCTTCTGGCCAGTGCGAGCAGAAAATGACTAAGCTGTTAAAAGGTTAACAGCCAGCATGGTGTTCTCAGCCTCTCTCAAAGACACTTAGAAAACTAGTCACAGGGAACTAGGTAGAAGCCAGAGAACTCCCCAGAGAGTGCACTTGAACATATTATTCCACATGATTTCATATTTAAATTGGCTTGAATTCCCCAGGCACCCAGGGGGATGTCAGGGGAGGTGAAAAAGCACTGGGCCAGGTAGGGGCAGAGCCTGAGGAGGAAGCTGGTCTGGCATTAAAAGTGTGCTATAGATATTTCCCTGTGGTGAAAAAGCCCCACAATCATGAACATTTAGACAACCAGGAAAGAGCCATGTTTCTAAAAAATGAGGTTGAACTTCCAAGTGACATATGATCGTCTCTTCCGATACGTTCAGAATCCTGTCTTACATTAGCAAGGATTTCTTGTTCTTGAATCCTTCAGAAATGGCTTTTCAAGCGTCTCCTACTACAGCCAGAAACGTTAACACACACCTACCCTGCCCTCTAGACTAAAAAAGTCCAGGGATTATGAGCAAATGTCTGGGACATTTTGGTTAATTGGAGATGGTGTCGGGGGGCAACCTGTATAACCTTTGGTTGTCTTCACTACCGTGGCTTGAGAAGATTCAGGGTTGTGTTGGAAAGTGTGGGCAGAGGCAGGGGAATTTGGAAAACATAGAAAATTGTTTATTAGCCTTGTATGTTAGTGACCTTTCAATGGCAAAAGAGAAAAAGAAGTTTGCAAATCGTATGTTTCAAATGACAGAAATACAATAAATAGAATATGCACATATAGATAATAGAGAATAGAATCTGTTTAAAATACCTTGTAGGGCTGAAAATCTTTATCAAGTTTGCTATTTCACTCGGGGATAGATCCTCCCTAGACAAGGGGGGATTAGTCACAGGAGGAGGGAATTGAATTAGGAGGAGGTGGGATAAAATAGGGATAAAATTGAACAGAGACTTGGAAGCGAGGGATTTAGACTCAGCACAGTGCGGTGTGTAGGTTTGACAACAGACCACACAGGTGATGCACTGTGCGGTAGACAGCTTCGGGAGAACCCAATATGAGGGTGAGGGTGAAGAGATTCGACAATAGACAATTTCAGGCAAGCAGCATTCAAAGGTCTAACCAGCACTGCCCTAGAGAAATATGGAATTTCACATTTTCTCGTAGCTATATTTCAAAAAGTAAAAAGAAATAGGTCAAATAAATCCTAATGATATATTTTACTGAACCCAGTCCATCTGAAATACTATCCTAGCAACACACGGCTCTAGCTAAACTTAAGTGCTCAGCAGCTGTGTGTGACAACGAACCACCCAGAAATCAGTCAGGCTTTTGGCACCAGGGAAGTCTGTCAGACCCGAGGAAGACTAGCCTCATAATGACAGATGGAAATGGTTATGTTAGCTGGTAATTCACATACATACCTTAGGAAATTCATTTAAAAATGTCCACCTCCTCTGTAATAAAAGCTATAAAAATTAGAGTATCTGTGAGATACTATTTCTTACCTGTTAAAATTGACAAAGGTTTAAAAAGTTGCAGTTGTTTGTAGGTGGGCTAAAACGCCTATGCTGCTACTAGCAATGTAAACTGATGTCAACTGATGTACACTCTTTTGGAGAACAGCTTTACATTTCATGTCCAGACCTCTGAATTTTTTTTTTTTTTCAACTTCTAAGACTCTACAACAAAAAACAATAAAAACAATCACTTATTGAGTGTTCCTTATATCACAGATAAGATGCCTGGCGCTTCATGTATTTTATGTCTTTTAATTCCCACAACAACCTTATGATGGAGCTACTATTATCCAGTTTGAACCCTATAAAAATAAACCAAAGTATGGAAAAAATTTACATATCAATATGTTCTTATAGGGTTGTTAAAAGAAGAAAAAACAGAAGCCCTTTTACCCATTCCGCCCCTTCCCCAACACCTGAAGCTAAACCTCAATGTCTCAAAATCAAGGAGTGGGTCTGTAAGTGAAACTACTCGAAGGAATTGATATAGTCACCCAAGTATTCTTAAAGAATATGTAATGGCATAGAAAAATACATGTCTCAGTCTGTTATTGCTCAATAAGGCCGCATAACAAACCGGCGCTAAATCTGGGGGCCCGCAACCACCCGCATTTATTTCCCATGCAGATGTCTGCAGGGAAGCTAGGGTGGGGCTCTGCTTTTGGCTTCAGAAAAACTGGCTTTGGTTTCAGGCTCATGTATGAGACACTGTATTCATTTTGGAGCCGAGGGCCGAGGGGGCACCTGCTACCCGGGGGAAGCTCTTCTCATGGCCCACTCCTGGAGTGGAAGAGAGCAAGAGGGTAAGAGTATAACAGCACATTTTAGCATCTGCTTGCTTCATGGCTGCTAAATTTTCCTTGGCCAAAGTAAGTCATAGGGCCAAGCCTAAAGTCAAGGGGTGGGGAAGTACCCTATGCCTGCCATGAGAGTGTGACAAGAACGTGTATACATCATTCTACTACGAGGGAATAAGGACTTGGCACCAATCATTCCATCTACCACAGTCTGGTCTCCATCACCGTTATTCACATCCTTCGCACATACACTCATTCCCACCCTGACATCCCCCCAATCTCATTCTATGATGCCATCAGGCTAGAAAGATAGCAATGCTGTATTTACGTCAACTCCAGATGTGATTCCTCTTGGTCTGGAGACGTTTCAACCAAAAAGACAAGTTATCTGTCCCCTCCCACACGCAACATATAAAAACGGAACAGGAACAAGATGACCACAATGAACACCCCCATTCTAATAGGGGAAGAGCGAGAAGCCTTTAGCAGTCATGAGTTTATAGCAATCGTGAAGTCCTGGTAGGCAAATGTTGCCAGGTTCCTGTACCCTGGGGGCAGGGAATATTCCTGGATTAGACCCCAATCCTGGTCCCTGGGAATTGCTCTCCAGACCCACCTGACTTCTCCGCAGGCTCTTGCTTCTACTCTTCAGGAGGTCCTTCTTCCCTGGCCATGTCTGACGATGGCACTGGAGCCTATACCCAGTCCAGGGGCTGGGCAGCCTTCTCGGTCTGCTTTCTGCCTAAAGGAAGTTGGGCAAGGGGGAGGAATCCAGAGGTATCTGTGTATCTCAAAGAGTTACAATCACTTTTAATTCTGAGAGAATTTTTCTCAATGCAGTGTAATTTTTCCTCCCTGTAAATCCTAGACTTTCTGGGCTGTGTCTGTTCACTCTCAGTTCTATTTGCAAACCAGCTATGTTTTGCCTGAACCCATCTCTTATATCTTATCGTACCTTTTAAAATTAGCAGTGAGCCACTTACCCTGTCCACACTGTGCCTTGAACTTGCTTGCTCATTGTTCCAACTTTATCTCGTCCATTGTCTGTCAGTTTACCGCAGGTAACAGTTGGAAAAAAATGCGTCACTACTATAGCACATGGATCAACATTTTTCCACGCTCCGGTAACAATTTCCTCGTTGCCTTCTCCCCAGTCCCAAAGCCCATTGCACATATTTTGGGATTTGTTATGGCAGCACCCCATTTCTACTAATACTTTCTGTCTTGTTCAGCAATCGCCACAATAATGCCACGTACCAACCAACCAAAAACTCTCAGAGGCATGCAGCAATAAACATTAGTTTCTCACTCCTGTGGACTGTCTGAGGCCTGGCTCAGCTTGAAGTGGAGCATCTGCTGCCTCAGCTCCTGGCCTTGCGGGGTTGGGGGGGGGGTCTGTTCTACTTGTGGTACTTCTCCGGCTGTATGAGCACTTCTCATCATGGACAACCGCATTTCAAGAGAACACATCCAACCGCGACAGCACACCCCAAGCCTCTGCTGGCATCATGATGTATTCATCACGTCTTTATTCTGTATTTTCTGTGCTTTGGCCGCTTTGGGTTTTGTTGACCCTGGAGGGACTGCTATTCCAAGGAGCTGATTCCTAGAGATAGCAAACAATAGCCTTCAGGGCACCTTTCATATGCAAACCAGTTCAGAGGCCTTAACCCCTACTATCTCCTTTATCAAGCTCTTAGGCCAGTATCCTATTGGCCTAATTGCCCCATGGCCAGCGACCAGACAACTAAGGGACAGTCTCAAGGCCACAGAGCGCATTGAAATTATTCAAACTCGCCAATCCTGCATATCTTTCCTTGCTCACTCCTTCCCACAGAAACCACAACAGAGCTCTTGTTCACATTTTCCTATCAGGCCTTTCGCCTCCTGACTGGGCGAGTGCATTCCTGCGTGGCCAGTGGTATGGCATGCCCCCTTCTCTTGAGATCTGTGACTAGAACAAACTTTCTTTCCAATGACGGTTATTTCCTTACCTGTGGGCCTTGCCGTACCTAAATAATAAAACCTATACTGACCACGAATATCCTTTTGATCAACTTAAGTCACTTGGCCAAGCTCAAAGTCAAGGCGTGGGTAAGTACTCTCTGTCTCCCAGCTTGGCAAAAGCAATGCATATTTCTATTAGAATGGGGTGAAGGATTGGACACTTTTCACCAGAGTGGCAAAGGTGTGGATGTGTAATTCCGTTAGAGGGGAGTGAGGAATTATGACCAATAATTCAATCTGCCTCGCCGTGTATATATATATGTATATAAACTTAGATAAAAAATTGAGATATGCAACATGATTTCAGATATATAAAACAGAAACTATACAGAGAAAGAAGTCTTGAAAGAAAAACATTAAAATGTTAATAGGGTCTATCTTTGGGTGCTAGGGCTGTGAATTCTTCCTCTGTTTTCCAAATCGTCTCTCATGAGAATACATTCACTTTAAAATTAAAAATGTACTATATTAACTAGAAGCTTCTAATGGAGTCTTCTAAGTATTAAACTAAAATTGCTTGAATATCTTCTGCTTAAGGTCATGAACAGCAGGGGCAAAGGGGGATTGCCATTGATTCTACCTGTACAGGAGGACAGAGACACTCCAGAGTA
Source organism: Callorhinus ursinus (assembly GCF_003265705.2). Taxonomy (NCBI): domain Eukaryota; kingdom Metazoa; phylum Chordata; class Mammalia; order Carnivora; family Otariidae; genus Callorhinus; species Callorhinus ursinus. The sequence goes on along the minus strand of NW_027397081.1, from coordinate 7,289,792 downwards.
GGGACTCAAGCAGCGTCTGACATGGGCTGTGCTCTTTTTCTTTCCTGTCTAAGGCGCAGTGCGCAGATCCCTAGCAGTGGCATCGCCAGGGCACCTGTTAGAAATATGTACGGCCAGGGGCACCTGGGTGGCTCAGTCGTTAGGCGTCTGCCTTCGGCTCAGGTCATGGTCCCAGGGTCCTGGGATCGAGCCCCGCATCGGGCTCCCTGCTCGGCGGGAAGCCTGCTTCTCCCTCTCCCACTTCCCTGCTTGTGTTCCCTCTCTCGCTGTGTCTCTCTCTGTCGAATGAATAAAATCTTTAAAAAAAATAAAAAATAACACACACACGCACACACACACACACACACACACACACAAGAAATATGTATGGCCAGCCTTCACCCCAGACCTACTGGATCAGATCTGCATTTCAAGAGGGTTCTCCAGATGGTTTGCAAGCACGTGAGACTTTGAGATGCACCAACCTATTTCACACTGTTTGTTACAACCTCATTTAATGTCAACATATTTTTAATTCATGATTCAAAATGGTTGCTGGAAATTATTATTATAAAATGAAAAACATGCACGTAGTGGGATAGAGAGGCTAACAGACTGGCTGGCCCAAAGACCAAGTACTGATAATTTTCACACCATAAAATGAATTATTCAATCTGTAATATTTACTGTTTGCCAGTCTGATGTGGGCCCCTGTTCCAGGCAGAATAGCATCTCCTCCCCACACTGTAACACAGCTGTAATTCTGAGAGGTTAGTAAGATGTTACTAGGTGGCCCACTGGATTTGTTTCCTACAGCTACTGCAATAAATCACCACAAACTTGTGCCTTATTGCAACACAAATTTTCTCTTACAGTTCTGGTGAAAAGTCTGAAATGGGCCCATCTGGGCTAAAATCAAGGTGTTGGCAGGGCTGTGCTCCCCTGGGGGTCCTGGGGGAGACTCCGTTTCCTTCCTGTTTCCAGCTTCTACAGGCTCCTCGCATTCCTTTGCCTCCTTCATCTTCAAGGCTGGCGGGCCAGTAGAGTTTCTCATACTGCATCGCTCTTAAAAAACTTTTCTTTGGGGGCGCCTGGGTGGCTCAGTTGTTAAGCGTCTGCCTTCGGCTCAGGTCATGATCCCAGGGTCCTGGGATGGAGCCCTGCTTCGTGCTCCCCGCTCCACGGGAAGCCTGCTTCTCCCTCTCCATCTACCTCTCCCCCTGCTTGTGCTCCCTCTCTGTCAAATGAATAAATAAAATATTTAAAAAGTTTTTTTCTTTAAATTCGGGTATAGTTGACATATGATGTTACATTAATTTCAGGCAAGCGACATAGTGATTCAACTTCGCTCTCTGTTAGGCTGTGCTCCCCACGGTGTAGCTACCACCTGTCACCATACGACACTAGTACGATGTCATCGCCTATATTCTCTATGCTGTGCCTTTTATTCCTATGGCTGACTCATTCCATATCTGGAAGCCGGTATCCTCCACTCCCCTTCACCCCTTTTGCCCATCCCCCAACAGCCCTCCTGCCCTCTGGTAACCATCAGTGTGTTCTCTGCATTTATAGGTCTGGTTCCACTTCTTGTTTGTTTATTCATTTGTTTTTCAAATTCCACACAGAAGTGAAATCTTTCTTGATTTCATGAGAAATGTCTTTCTCAGTCTGACTTAATTCACTTTGCATTACATCCTCTAGGTCCAGCCATGTTGTCACAAGTAGCATGATCTCATCCTATTTTACGATCGAGGGACATTCCATTGTGTGTGTACATAGAGAGACAGATCGATCGATCTCCATCTTCTTTATTCATTCATCTACCAATGGCTACTTAACGTTGCTTCTGCTTGGCTACTGTAAATAATACTGCAGTGAACATAGAGGTGCATATATCCTTTCAACTTAATGTTTTTGTTTTCTTTGGGTAAATGCCCAGAAGTGGAATTATTGGATTACATGGTATTTCTGTTTTTAATTTTCAAAAAAGTTTCAGTTATTTTATTTTTTTGAGAGAAAGAGCGTGAGCATGGGGGAGGAGGGGGTGGGGGGGGAGAGTCTCAACACACTCCGCACTGAGCGTGGAGCCCAATGCAGGGCTCAGTCTCACAACCCGGAGATCATGGCCTGAACTGAAGTCAAGAGTCAGCCTGACTGAACCATCCAGGTGCCCCTCTGTTTTTAATTTTTTGAGAACCTGCTTTCCAGTGGCTACACCAATTTACATTCCCACCAACAGAGCACGAGGGTTCATGCTTGTATCGCTCTTAAAATGACTCTTTTCTGCCTCCCAATTCCACTTTTTTAAAAAAGGACCTTTTTGATTACATCGGTCCTCCCTACGTCATCCAGGTTAACCTCGGTATTTTGAGCTCAGTAGATTAGCAACCTTAATTGCATCTGCTACCTTAATTCCCTTTGCCGTGTAAATTTCCACGGATTAAGACATGAACATCTTTTCGAGCCTGTTATTCTGCCTACCATACCCATGAAATAGAGGTTTGGTGGTCACGTACATCTGCAAGTAATATTTCCTTCTTGGAGCTCTGTAGCGTCCATCAGCATAGCAAAGGCCAGGAGGACTCTTGAAGTAAGGAAGCCTTCTTAACTTGCACATGACATGAAGCCGAGCCGGGGAAATCCAGAGAAATCCAGGGAAAATGAAAGAACTGGTTTCTGCCCTAAAGGAGTTGAAGAAAGCTTTTTACTTTTTAATCATCTATTGCAAATTAATCCTGAATTCATTAGGGCTGAGGGAATGCAGGGCAGAAGAGTGAGTGAGAACATCTGTAGAAATCAGAAGGCCTAATTACCAGGCTTCTATTCCATTATGAGGCCCCCGCCGAGTCCCGTGGTGGTTGTCAGAGGCTGTGCCTATTTCCATTTTTATCAGTGATATATTGTGGCATTATGAATAATTTAAAAAATCTGTCCAGGTCACTTTCTTAATCTCTATAACTCTGTTTCTTATATATAAAATTGCATTAACAGTATCCCTTTCATCCGATATCACTGGGGGTTTTAATTAATGTTAAAATGCTCTTTGGCATCTATATGCAGAAGGAGTCATTAAATTTCAGTGCCAAATATTATGACGGTAGTGAGGACAACTCGCCAATATTTCATTATATGTGCAACGTTTTTCATTCATGTACTGCATAAATCGTTGGTGGCTACCTACAGTGTTATCCCTATAGCCAGAACAGCCAGCTTCTTTTATCCTTTAGATATCTTATGTTGAAAACCAAGAAATATGAACTAGAGAAAGCTGTGCCTTGTAAAAAAAAAAAAATTTTTTTTCCCAGAAGGCATTTGTTTTATGTAGCGAGCATAATGATGGCCTACAGTAAAAAAGCTTGAAAGGTCTCACTTGTTCCAAGATTATTCATGCAGCAATTATGCTATTGATGACAATCTGTTTTTATGATAATATATTATAAGCTATTCTGGATCCTCTCCACAAAGCATAGTATAATGCTTGCAGTCTTCCTCTGGACCTCTCTTACTAAGATACCCATTCACTTCCTTGATTGGAAAAAGCTAAGGAATATAGGCATTTTTAAAAAAGAAGTAAAGAACAAATCACTTGGAATCTACAATGAACTAGAACTTGTCATTTTAAAGTGAAGAATTACAAGAGAGAGGAGTTGCTGGGTTCTCTGACTTAGAGTCCAGATTATCTTATTTATCTTAGTACAAATATGTCCGAGTGAGCCTTGGAATTGTGTATATGGCCCAAAGGGAGGGGTCCTATTTATTTTACAGGTTACCAAGAGCAAAAGGGGTTTCCCAACTCTGACCTTGAATTTGCTTTTGAGTCACTATAAGTTTTCGAGCAGCTATTCATATGTCAAGTGAGCATTATTACTTAGGTTCTAAAGGTTCTTGTTGTTGTAGGGTATGTAACACATTAATTTCACTTTAGAAATAGTTACTGTGGTTGTTTTACCTGGGTGAGTATACATGAAAAGAAAGCAGAAATACATGTTAAAAGACATACTTCCTGATCTTAAAGAGATTAAACCTTACTCTTGTTTCACTCAAGTTTTGTTACAATTTTAAATTGAAGTTCTATCCACATGGATAGAGTAAAAATGCCTCACTGAAACATGTATTTGATGTTGTCATCTGTAGTCCCAGTTTTCGAAATTTACTAGTTTTTATATGAAAGGTGTTTTTAGTCCTCAAGAGCAGGACTGTTTCCCCTTGCTTGTTTTCCCTCTACTTCATTTTGCTTTGAAGATACCATTTGGGTAAACAATTTGAAGGCAGGTAAATAAATGTTGGGCTGAAGCAGCTGAGAACAAACAAGTTGAGTAACATCCTGGTCTTCTGGGTAAGCTGAGTAACAGAAATACTGGATTATGTAAAATAAAACTTAAAAACAGGTGCAGAAGTCAAGCTGGAGGAATATGGATAGAGGAAAGAAAATGAAACCAAGTGTGAGCTCACACTTAAGGCGCACCCGCCTTGTGTAACACACACAAGTGCCCGTTCAGGCTAATCGGCAGACACACTCCGGTGAGGTGGGTCACACACATTTGGCTCCAGACTGTTTAGCAGTCCGTGAAGTGGGGCAAAAGAATCTCTGATGAGGATCTCTTGAAGATAAAGAGAAGGCGGTTACTCAGCTGGCGTCTTGACTATTCCTGACGACGAGGCAAGAGGGGAGAGTCAGAATCTGTCTCCGTCCGTCTGTCTGTCTGTCATTCTGGATGGAAAGAGGGGCTGAGTCTGGACAGCTGAATTCCCTGAAGTTAGGTGCGCCTCTTGATTCTCTGAATTGGGCTGTTCAAAGAACAGAACTTTAAAATCTACTTTGTTATTTTCAGAAAGGAGGGGAGCAGTGTAAGTGACCATCTGAAAACATCAGATGCTACAACATCATTTTATTTTTAGCTCTTTAAACACGACCCTGGGACTTGAAAATGGAATCCAACGTGTTTTGTCAGAGATGCAACACCCAGTCATGGTCAGCTAGCACAGCAGAAAACGGAAGGTCACCAACAAAGGGAATTCTCGGTGAGAGCAAAGAGCTAAGGGAAGGTCCTCCCATGCTCATTGAGTCCTCTCAATACAATGTGAATGGACCAGATACCCTTCAAAGTCCATTCCAGGACCCCAAGTTTAAGTCAGGTAGTGATTTCTCCTCTAAACCTCCTATGTATAAGCATGTAATTATTCTTTACCTGTCTCTAGAGAAACCGAATTGCTCACAGCCCCAGTTCCATTGATAGAAGGGGTGGGGAACTGAACAAATCAAGCAAACAACAAATCGACTACGCTTAAATTCTGACTAATCACCCCCAAAGACTAAGTTCTAAACCAGAAGAAAATAAGATACATTAAGGTGGCAAAATTAAATTTTTCTTTCTTTCTTTCTTTCTTTCTTTCTTTCTTTCTTTCTTTCTTTCTTTCTTTCTTTCTTTCTTTCGAGAGAAAGAAAGAGAGAGCAGGGGGGAGAGGGGCAGAGGGAGAGAGAGAATCTTAAGCAGGCTCCACGCCCAGCATAGAGCCCCAATGAGGGGTTGGATCTCACGACCCTGAGATCATGACCTGAGCCGATACCCGGAGTTGGACCCTTAACTGACTGAGCCACCCAGATCTGTTTATTTCTTACAACTGAATGTGAATCTATAACTATCTCAAAATAAAAAGTTAAATTAAAAAAAGCATAAAGAAAAAAAGCAACAAAGATTCTATTTTCAGTACCAGTGTCCCATACACACTTCCTAGTCCCTAGAACCTGGCACATAAAACGCACTTAATTTTCTTGAATGAATGAATAAGACATGAATTTGAAACAAGGGAATGATTCATAAATTGATATTTATTTAAGATTCATAAGTCTTAAAACGTCCAGGAGAAGTAGAGACTTTTCCTCTTGTATTTTCTACAAACGTTTTAAAGTCTCTTCCCCTCTCTGCCATAATATTGGCTCATTCTTCTAAGTTTGTGGATGGACCCTGGAAGGATTGTTAGAATGTGCTTGAGACCACAAATCGCTCACAGAAGCCAATTGGAAGATTTTCACTTTTCCAAAGAAATTTTATTCAATCTTGTCCTTCCTTACTCTTTGGGGATCCGAGTTTCGTGAATTTCTTCCTGCTTTGACATCGTTGGGATCTGGGTCTTAGTTGGCACAGCGCATAGCAGCCCTGTGATCCCAAATGTCAGTATCCAAATGTCAGTATCGTGCCCTGGTTCCTACTTTATGTAATCTAGCACCTGCTGAGGTTTGGGGAAATGAGTATTTTTTGGGGGGAAGCGGGGTTATACTTTTGACCTGTTTGCTGATAGAATTACCCGTGAGGACTCTGTCACTTTATCCCTCTCTCTAAGCAGGAAAGTCTTGGTTGCCAAGGAGACAATCATCCCCTAGGCTACAGAGAGAAACCAGGTCCCTGAGAACTCATCCTGCTGAACGGGGGTGTTTCCATCCGTACAACTCTGAGGCCAGGACAGTCCATTTTGCAAGTCATGAAAGAGATGATTGGATTAATGATCTATTTATGCTTCTGAGGGAATTGCTATAAAACGATATTCGATATAGTCGCCGCGACCAGAACGAGGGGCCTGCTGTCAACTTGTCAGACAACTGATGCAGCAGCTCCCTCTAGTGGCCAGAGCCTGTGCAACAGAATGAAGCGAAAGGGCCTCTTGCAAATTCCAGAAATTAAAGCTAAAAAAAAAAAAAAAGTCTTCTCTTTTTTAGATGGGTCCCAAACTAGCAGCATCTGATGTTCATAAATACATCTGTAAGATTTACAAAATAAGCCAGGCTTCATAGGCACCAAGGGGTGACCCTAGGTTATGGTTGCTAAATGGCGAACCAGGTGCAAAACTGTAAGCGATGTCTGTTTACCTTTGAAGCTTCTCCTTCAGCACTGCTTTATCCCCTGTGCTGTAAAACCTCCCAGCTCTCCCCAGTGAGTGCAGCCCATCACAGGCATGTTAAGAATTCAGGGCATTCGCCCTCTTCGAGATCTGTGATCTGGTATCAGGCTCATATTTCTCTGTGAAATTAAATCAATAGATTCCCTTTCCCAAAGGAAATACATTCTAAGCCCTGTTCTTTAAAAGTAGAATTAAAGGCCATTAAATTTTAAGTATCAGGGAGAGGTTAGCATTGGTTAGGGCAATAAGCCAGCCCAGCTCAGCCCAGCTCAGCTCATGTCTTAGAATCTTTGTCTCTGGGGGCACCTGCGTGGCTCGGTCGTTGACCAGACTCTTGGTTTCGGCTCAGGTCATGATCTCAGAATCATGGGAGATTGTCATTGTATTAGGTACGATGATTAAAAGTAGAAACTCTTTTCTACTTTTTTTTTTTTAAGATTTTATTTATTTATTTGACAGAGAGACAGAGAGCACAAGTAGGCAGAGCAGCAGGCAGAGGGAGAGGGAGAAGCAGACTCCCTGCTGAGCAGGGAGTGCGATGCGGGGCTTGATCCCAGGACCCTGGGACCACGAACTGAGCCAAAGGCAGACGCTCACCCAGCTAAGCCACCCAGGTGCCCCTCTTTTCTACTTTTTATATTTTTCAAAAAATTATTAAAATAATTAGACTTTAAAAGTAACAGGCAGGGGCACCTGGGTGGCTCGGTCGGTTAAGCGTCTGCCCTGGGCTCTGGTCATGACCCCAGGGTCCTGGGATTGAGGAGCCCTGCTCAGTGGGGAGCCTGCTTCTCCCTCTTCCTCTGCTGTGCCCCCTGCTTGTGCACATGCACTCTCTCTCTGTCAAATAAATACATTAAAAAAAATCTTTAAAAAAAAGTTACAAGGAAAGATCAGCTTTTAAGAATTAAATGCCTAAGAAAAATGTATGTGCTGTCCTTAATATTATTTAACTTCAAAGGCTGATAATATAATTAGTTGATTAATATTTTATTACTCATTTAAAGTTTACTTTGATGTCAAAATCTAGGAAATTGTACATGACTGAAGATTTGGTCTTGCCAAGTGGTAAGACATCTGTAGGTTCTGCTATGAAAGAAACATTTTCTTCTTATTCTCTCTGATATCTACTTTTTAAAGGTACCCTTATATCAGGAAGAAGGTAGACAGGCCTACAGATCAAATTTAAAAATTCCAACAACCTATCAAGAGTATCTGGCTCACTTCCCTTATTTCCATTCTCCTTTCTGAATCTAAGAGCCTAGGAACTACCCTGGGGTTTATTTCCCCAAATTAGATGAAAATATTTTTCTTTCTTCCTCCCTCCCACCCTGTCTTTCTTCCTATCTCCGTCCCCCTTGTAAGAATTACCATCCTTCACCTTCTCTCTAGCTGGGTATAGTTAGAACCTGCTTAGGAAAATTAGTCCCTGCTAATTAACTTGGGTATTTATTACTTCTAGCAAGCCCTCCATCAAGAAGTATTTAGACCTATCTGTTGGAGAAAAGAAGAGTAACAAAAACTGTAAGAGACTATGTGGAAGTAGTAACTGGCTTGTGTAACAAGCGATCGCTCCAGTTCTTCGAGAAATGATACTCGGCTACTCAAGTTCTGCGTCCCTTTCACTGAATGCTCCATTCCAAGTAGAAATTGGTATGATTCCATCATAATGTCCCCATCATCTTCTTTTTATGTACTTAGCTTAAGAGGGCTAATATAGGATAATGTATTTTTACTTTTTCTCATGCCGTTGGACGAAAAGAGGAAAAAATCAATCCTGACATTTGGATTCCCAGCTGTTACATAATAACTGCATGCAAAAAAAGGCAACTTGAAAGTCTTTGAACAAAAGATTATTTGTTTTGAGCTTCTCATTCCAAATGTCCTCCTTATATGTGTCATTAAAAAAATCCAAAACTCACCATGTTGGGGAAATCATCTTAATTTTAAATATACCTTTCAGAGCTATCTTCTTACACTTCTGCTTCTCTTTCTCCCTTTCTCCCTCTTTCTCTCTCCGACACACACACACACACACACACACACACACACACACGAAATGATTTCATTTCATACCCTTGCATTTGGGATGGGTTCGGTAGCAAGCTCGGGGACAAAGTAGAAAAACGGCCATTTAGCCTAAGAAACTAGGTTGTAGCTTTCCTCTACCAAGAAACAATTGTATAGAGATGAGAACATATCGAATAATTCTGACAGTAATTTAATGTTATCCACTTAAAAGTCATCTGACAGTTTTATTTTTTTTTAAGACTTTATTTATTTATTTGAGAGAGAGAGCATGAGAGGGGGGAGGGTCAGAGGGAGAAGCAGACTCCCCGCCGAGCGGGGAGCCCGATGCGGGACTCGATCCCCAGACTCCAGGATCATGACCTGAACCGAAGGCAGTCGCTTAACCAACTGAGCCACCCAGGTGCCCAGTCATCTGACAGTTTTAAATATGGAGATTTTAGTTTCTCATCCACATCAACAGATACTAAAATTTCTACAATTCCTTACGGCTATGTCAGTTTTGATGTGCATAATGCCTTTCCAAAGTAACAGTCAGCAAAAAAATCTCCACGATAATTGGGAAGTTTGGAAGAAACAAAATTACCTCTTTTTAAATGACAACTGAACAGCTTCTTAAATCATTCAAGTGTTCCTTCACTTTAGCCCTTGGTTCTAGCTCTTGCTTGAATCCCCAAGCGTTTTCTTGCCTAACTCTCAAAGCGTTGCCCGGCCGTTGAAAGCTAGGAGCCTGGGACCATCATGTCCCCCTGGAGCCAGCATCTGTTTCTCAAGGGATTTGCTCAAAGTCCTGCGGCCAACTGGGCTGGAGCGGGGCCTGGAACCGCGGCTGGGTGCACTCTGTCCAATCTTCCTGCTGAGTTGTTCTCTCAGTCCTAGAGGACTCCAGCCTTCCCCAATTTTTCCTCTGAGATCCATTCAATAGTGCAAAAGACACGTATCCATTGAAAGGGAGTGCGCTTCACTATCAGAGCAGGAATGATGACTCCTACCCTTAGGTTCTTAGGCACAGAAATAAAGTTTTCCCACACAGACACAGACAAACATTAATGGGATCCGCACAGGATATTCTATACTCTCTGTCATAAATTGTACTAATAGCAACAGGAAACTTTGAAGCAAGAACCAAACCATACAAAAGAATGGTGAGTCTTCAGTATGAAAAGTGATTTACTTAAGATACTCATAATTAAAGCTTCGTATTATTTTCTGTTTACTTAAAATCATTACACGAGCAGAGCATCAAAATTCCATAATTTGCTCCTGATCCTTACCTGCTCCTAGACGGCTAATAACTTACTACGTTAGACAGAAAAACTTTGTATAAATATGTCCCTTCTTCCATTTTGTTTCCATAAGTAGCAACTCAGTAATCTTCCTTGTCTCTTATTCAGACAACTGAGAATTCACATGTAGTATTGAACATTTCTCTTCTTAAAACATAAATAACTTGACTTCCTTTGCTAACTTTTTCAATTCTCCAAAAATTGAGGAAACAGTAAGGGATTGGTTTCCTGAAACTTAATTCTAAGCAACAACAGAGAGTTGGTGTGGGTCAAGATTTCTGAAGGGAGGATTAACTGGTTGTATCTACATTTTATGTTTTGATTCAGGAAATAGTCACCAAAAGCAGAGAAATCTGATGGCTAATATTCTTGCATAAAAGCATGCCAAGGACCAGTAAAAGATGTTGTAAAGGCATGTGGCTTGACTTTCAAAGGAGAATGATTGAGGGTTGAAAGTGTTCGCATAGAGTGAAAAGCATGGCACCCTTGCATTCTCTCAGGCCAGAAATACAGGAAGTTATGTGGGAAGAACTGTAGTCCCCACTTGAAGACAATTCAAGAGAATGGTCTTCATTGAGGGAAAATTTCGATGTAATCTCATTTAGAGTAAACCTTCAGCTGGAACTCAGAACCCTCTTTCGGAAAGATTTCAGATGCCAGCTGGTTTGACGGAACATGTGGGGAATCCCAGAAATGTCATTCATTTTTTTTTTTTAAAGATTTTTATTTATTTGACAGAGAGAGCACAAGCAGAGGGAGAGAGAGGGAAAAGCAGGCTCCCTGCTGACCAAGGAGCCCGATGTGGGACTCGATCCCAGGACCCTGGGATCATGACCCGGGCCGAAGGCAGCCGCTTAACCGACAGAGCCACCCAGGCGTCCCCCAGAAATGTCATTCTTATTGGCGTTTCCTTGAAGTTATATCAAATATAATTGTTCCAATGTTGTCGAATATATTCTATTTAGTGTCTTATTCTGACTTTACCAAGATATCATACATACTGTTATTTCCACATTTCTGATCATTCTCCAAAGGTCCAATCACAAGTGTTAATGAAATGTGTACTGTATGCATTTACTAACTGTGATGGACATTTGGGTGGCGAGAGATATAATGCCTCCCTCCCCTTTCCAACAGTAAAACCATTGTGTTCTTTCTCACTTCTCTGATCTGGCTCCTTCCATCACTCTTCCCCTCCTTACTGCTTGTAAACTCTTAGGTCTTTTAAAACCTCTGTTTGAGGGGTGCCTGGGTGGCTGAGTCCATTAACCCGCCGACTCTTGATTCCGGCTCAGGTCATGATCTCAGGGTTATGGGATCTAGCCCAGCATTGGGCTCTGTGTTCAGTGCGGCGTCTGCTCGAGGATACTCTCTCCCTCTCCCTTTGCCCCCTCCCCTGTTTGCACTCTCTCTCATTCTCTAAAATAAATAAATAAATAAATAAATCTTAAAAAAAAAATAAAATCTCTACTTGAATTTCATCTTCTCTGACATGTCTACCCAAATTCAGCCAAACTGACTTAATCTCCATCCATGTTTCCAGAGATATATGCCCATATTGTGCATTATGACATTTTTAAGGCTGTATTATGCTTATTTGTCTTTAAGCTCTACCTCCATTAGGTTGTTATCTCGTGTCTGGGTTGTCTCTGCAACCATCTCCAACATAAGGTCTCATGAAAAATTTGATGACTGTTTGTCTTTGAGGAGCTTACTGCCAAGAAGGGAACATATTTAAGACAACCAAAAATCAAAGGAGGTAATAATTAATATGTTAATTCACTCAACACATTTTTATTAACTGCCTCTTTTGGCCTGGGATAGAAGTGAATGAAACAGACCTGGCATCTGCCTTCATAGAATTTAAAATTTGGGCTTAGAGATGGCTATTAAGTAATAAATTGTACAAATGATTTGTGAGTAGTGCAACAGTAAAGAAGTGCAAGGTGCCAGGAGACTGAAGAACGGGCATAGGGAACACCACTTTCAAAGGCCCTGAGGTGATACAAGCTTGGTGCTTTGGAGAAACTCACGGGAGACTGATGTCCTTGATGTAGGAATGGAAGGAAGAGATTGGCAAGAGATCAGTTTGTGCAGCTGGGCAGTGTCTGGATCATGTGGGGACCTTTCAGTCATTCAAAAATGTCTGGAATTTATTTTAAAATCAACAGAAAATTACTCAAGAGTGTCATGTGCATCATGATCACATGCAACATGATAAAAAAATTTTTTTAAGAAAAGATTATTCCAGCTGCAAGATGAATATTGCATGTGGAGAGAGAAGTTAGCTGGGTAAACGGTGATGGTAATTTATGCTGGTGTGATGTCAGTGGTAATGGAGACAAGTGGATGACTCTGATGGACGTTCAGGAGCAAGATTTCCACAATACTGAGAGATCAACTGGGTCTACATGTATGCAGTTGTGTGTGTGCGTTGTGGGGGTGGGTATATTGTGTTGGCTAAGTTGTGGAAGCATGAGGAAGAAGAAAATGTCAAAGATGACTCCCAGGTTTCTTAACTGAGCAGCTCTGTGAATGACAGCATATTTTTAAATGCCTATGTGGAAAAATTTAAGAAATGGAGGGCTGCTTGCCCCAACCTCCCCCATCAATCTTTCAATCTGAAATTCTACTGAGTCTTTATAGAGTATTCAGGTGCCTCCTATAAAAAGGCGAAAGACCCTGGTGATGGTGGTGATAGCTAACTTTTTTAAAACATGTTCAGTAGGGACTTATTGGGATACCAACCTCTCTCAAGGAATGAGCCTTGAGTGCATGGGACTTGCAGGGAAGGGCTGTTGGAACAGGTGTTGAGATGGGGCATGGAGGCCTGGGGAAAGAAAGAAGGCCTGAGGGGTGGGCCTTTCTGGCTGACAAATGTAGTAACTTTGCTACAGAGTGGGGTGGCCCTAAAAAGGATGTATCATACTGTCTCCAGAGAAATGGACTCAGCCAATGTGTAATTGCAATTCAAATCTATTCTCCTTTGCTCTCAGCTGAGCTCTTCACCATCATAATGACAATCTTACCGAAAATAAAGAATGTCTTTGAGCTTCACTGTCCCTGTTACCTGATTTCCAGCAACTTCCCCTGCAATATCTAGCTCCTATGCACATAATATGTTGTCTGTGACTCAGCCCCTCTCACTAACGTAATACGCTTAAAAAACTGTTTCAGAAAGTTTTAGCTTTCTGCCACCCCCGCCCTCCATTTCCCTCCATCCTACACGTTGAACTAAATATACACCAGCTCCTCGGACCAAAACTGGTGAATCCCTTTATAAAATGCACAAGATGGCAGTAGAACTCCTTGAGGGCAGTTGGAAGAGCTGTGCAAGGGGAATGCCTATGAAAATGGTCAACTTGCAGCTCCCTACTGTTACCTGAATTAAAGGCAGAGAGAATTTATAAGAGAAAAAGTAGCACAGTTAGCTAAATGCTGCTTCATCATTTCAGTCTGCTTGGTATTCATATCATACGAGGAAAAGGTTTTCCAAGTTCACTTGTCTCTTGTTTAATGAAGTAAATGCATTTCTATTTTCTTTTTAAGCCATAAAATTAATTTCCATTAAATAAACCCTCTTCTTTCCTTACTGAATTTCATTATTACATTGGGGATATAGTCCTTTAGAAAAAAAAAAAACTGTTCATGAATATTCTTAAATCATGGGAATGCAGCAAATATTTTGATATAGCTCATTTAAAGGAAAATAATAATAATCTGCCAAAAAACATGGACAATAGTATAAAAATACTTACAAATATTTCCAAAATATCAGTAACATTGTGCTATATTACAAATAAGTCAAAAAACATTAAGAAAGAAAATATGGTACAATGCCAGGTTCTTTAGAGGTAAATGATCAAACTTACATGGCTATTCGCTCCTTAAATTTTTAGTAGTTTGGTTCAATTTTTCCACTGCTTTGACCTGCCTTATCCCCTTTTAAACTGCATATTAAATGTAATTCCTTAAAAAAATTTTTTTTTTCAGTGTATGAACTTGGGCTCTTTCCAGCTATTAGCTCATGCTGGCTCTTCAATGTCCAAAGCAGTGTTGTATTTATTTACCCAGTCGTACATGTTTCTTACTGGGTGATGACATTTTTGCTAACATTTGCATAATGTGGTGCCGTACACAGAAGGCTTTTTTTCACATACATCATCACGTTTAATCTTTACAACAACATGTGTTTTTTTTTTTTTTTTTAAGATTTTTATTTATTTCCTTGACAGAGACACAGTGAGAGAGGGAACACAAGCAGGGGGAGTGGGAGAGGGAGGAGCAGGCTTCCCGCCGAGCAGGGACCCTGGGATCATGACCCGAGCAGAAGGTAGACACCTAATGACTGAGCCACCCAGGTACCCCAACACTATGTTTTGTAGGGATTATTAATATCCCCAATTTACAGAAGAGAACAAAGGACGTCATAGAGGCTAAGTAACTTGTTCAAGGTCACAGAACTTCTACATGAACCTAGGTTTTTTGATTCAAAATAATAGGATCTTTCCACTATTACTGAATCTCAAATGATTAGCATATTCAAAAAATTATGTTCATTTACCAAACCAAACCAAACCAAACAAAAACAAAACAGAGGCACAGAGACAAAAACCTCAATGGCCCACTGTAGGGGGCCCATTGAAGACAGATGGGGACAAATTGTGGAGGGCTTTGTAAAGCAAGGAAGGGGAATTTTATCTTAAAGGCAATGGAAAGTCACTGCAGGATTTTAAGACGAGGCTGACATGATTTGCATTTTATAAAAAACAACTCTGGTTACCTTGAGAGAAGAGGTCTGGAGGCACAAGAGTGGCCTCAGGGAGCTTGCTGAGGCAGCTATTCGAGTAGTTTCTGAGGAAGAGGTGGTTTGGGATGGTGGCCACGGGCATCATGAAAAATGGGCAGATTTGAGAGACATTCAGGAGTTACAAAGAATGGCCTTGATGATTGACTATAGACTGGGGATAAAGGAAAGGAGAGTGTCATGGGTAAATGTCAGGATAAGCACCTGGGTGGTTAGAGGTGCTATTTACTGAAACAGAAAATATTGGAGGAATGTCTGAATTTTCCCTGAAATGTTATTTGACTACCATCTAATAAATCAATAAAAATTCCTGTTAAGGGAATTTCTATTATAGTTTTAAATTGCAGATCAGAAAGGCTTGTACTTTTTTTGCCTGAAATATTCTTCCTCTTGTCAATCCCCATTCTACAAACCAACCCCAATCTGTCTCCTCCAAGAAATCCTGTTCCGTCTTCCCAGCTGGAAATCTGTCCTTTGTCATCCCATGGCATCACGTCTATACCTCGGGCTTAGATACTGTCACACTTTGCCTTTACTTTGGTGTTTATATCTACTGCCTGAACCAGACTATAGTTCTCTTGCATGACGTTGGAATAAATATAGACTGAATAAATACTTGAATTAATAGATTTAAAGTGCCACTTTCCTTCCATTTTACAGCAAGTAAGATGGTCTGCCGACTTAGAGAGGGGAAATTCAACATTATAAACAAGAAACTTAAGTCAAAATGGGGAAAGGGGGGGGGGATTAGGAGACTCTTGGAGCTCTAATCTAAAAGAATTTAAGTTCTAGCCACTTTATGGACCAGTGAAAAGACTTTACATGTGATCTCAGAACTATGATAGACAATCTTTTAGAAATCAGAGAGCATGCCAGTCTCCCAGATGAATGTAGATGGGAGAAGACTGCAATTTTAATGAGGAAAGAATGTTAGGCTCCAGAAACAAGAAGTCACTAATTTTTATTTAAGTCACAGAAACAACAAATTAATTGATTATCCCATTTATTTATGCTATAAAAATCTATTGACTACTGAGGATATAAAAAGATGAATAAGAAGGAAGACACAATCTTCAGAGGAGAACCAGAGGCTTGAAAAAATAAATGTAATACAATGTGACCTGTGTTCTAATAGAGGTATGCACACCCTGCTACAGAAAACAAATGAGAGAGAAAGTAATTCTGTCTGAGCATGTGGTCAGGGATAGTCGTAGACAGGAAGTGACATTTGAGTTGCTCTTCAAATAGTGAATAGGAATTCCCCCATAGTCAGATAAGGAGCATCATAGGTATGCAGAAATGCATAATCAAATGATGAGAGAATTGCAGTGCCTGTCTGAGTAGGTGGAACAGAGCATGTGTGGGAGAAAATGACATGGGGTAAACCCAGAAAGGGGGGTTAGAACTGAGATAGAGAGGGCCTGGTCTCGGAGCCACGGTAAGAGATTGCAGCTTGATCGTGTAGAAAATTTCAGAGCTCATTTAAAAAACACATGGTTTACAAATGTACAGGGAAAAAAAAATGCAGTGATGAGTAAGAATATAGTGATGTGGGTGAGAACCCATAGTGTGTGGCCCAGAGGGATGCTCAATAAATACTGAATGAATAAACGGAGGTTCATAAAGAAGTTTTTCAATAATAAGATTTATAATTTGATGATATAAAATATATAAAAAATAGTTTTTCTTTATACCAGAAGTGAACAACTGGAAACTCTAATGGAAATGATGTCCTTCACAATAGCAACAAAACATAAGCTTATAAGAAAGGAATAAGAGGGGCGCCTGGGTGGCTCAGTCATTAAGCATCTGCCTTCGGCTCAGGTCATGGTCCCAGGGTCCTGGGATCGAGCCCCCTGCTTGTGTTCCCTCTCTCGCTGTGTCTCTCTCTGTCAAATCAATAAATAAAATCTTAAAAAAAAAGAGAAAGGAATAAGAATTATTTACCCAAGCATCTAAACAACAGAAAAATTCATAAAATAGACATCTTAAATGTGATTATTGGTTTTAAAATAATTCCATTGCTATTACTGAAGAAAGATTTGAGTTAAGAATTATGCAGCTGAGAAAAACTGGTTGTTGATTTTACAGAACGTACAATTTGTGATGGTTCTCGGTAGCTACCGGTTTTAGCAAGCACTATCTTAATTTATTGAAATTCAATTAATGTAAATACTTATATGCAACGTGCCAATTTTAAAAGTACGCATCCTTTTGGGTAAATATTATTAATTCATAACAAGCCGGATTCTTGACTTCATGCATATACCTTGTTCTGCTCTATTTGGAACAGATGAGATCCACACTGGACTTCATGAAGATATTGCAGTAAAAGGGAAGAGAACGTCAGATTGTATAAAAAGGAATATCCAACTTTATGCTGTCTACAGGGAAGCACATTTTAAATGTAAAGATAAGGATAATATAAAAGTAAAAGGATTGAAAAAGATATACGATGACAATACTAATATAAAGAAACTGGAGTGGCTATATTAACATCATACAAAATAGACTTCAGAAAAAGGAATATAACCAGAGATAATAAAGACAGACAATCGAGAAAATCAATAAAGTGGACACACCTGTGGCTAGTCTGGTCAAGAATAATAGATGAAAGTCACAAATTATCAATGTAAGAAATAAAGGAGGAGCTATCACTATAGGTCCTATAGACATTAACATAAGAAGAAGAAAATAATTTAAGTGAAGTTTTGACAATAAATTTGACAACGTAGGTAAAGTGGACAATTCCTTGAAAGACATAAATTATCAAAATAGACTCAAGAAGAAGTTAAAAACCTTAGCAGCTTTTATATCTATTTTAAAAATTGTATTTATACTTAAAAATCTCCCCCACAAACAAATATCCAGCCAATATAGCTTCACTGGTCAATTTTGCCACATATTTAAGGAATGAAAAGTACCAATGCAATGTGAATTCTTTCAGATGAAAAATAGATAGAAATAGTTCATATCTTATTTTTATGAGGCCAGGATAGAGGGATACCATGTTTAGGGACTGGAAGCCTCAACATTGTGAAAATATGAATTCTTCCCAAATTAACCTATAGATATAATTTAATCCCAATAAAAATTATCACCAGTTGCTTTTTTGGGTAGAAACTGACAAATTCATACCAAGAATGATATGGAAATGCAGAGGACCCAGATTATTTTTATTTATTTATTTATTTATTTATTTATTTATTTGAGACAGAGATCACGTGGGTGAGTAGGACAGAGCGAGAGAGGGAGAGAATCTCAAGCAGGCTCCATGCCCAGCACAGAGCCTGATGTAGGGCTCAATCTCACAGCCCTGAGATCACGACCTGAGCCCAAACTAAGATTCAGGCGCTTAACCATCTGAGCCACCCAGGCACCACAAGGACCTACAATGTTTAAAACAATTTTAACAAAGGGAGCAAAGTTGGAGAGCTTCCAACTTACTGAAGCTATAGTAATCAAGATAGTGTGGATTTGTCTAAGGAGAGATATATAGGTCAATGGAATAGAATAGTGAGTTAAGAAATATACTCACACATATGGTCAGTTGATTTACTATAAAAGTGCCATAGTAATTCCATGGGGGAAAGCATAGCCATATTGCTGGAACAGCTGTTTATCTTCATTAAAAAAATGAACCTTGACTCATCTCATTTTATTCACATAAGTTAACTCAAAATGAATCACAGAGGTAACTATAAAAACTAAAACTATAGAGCTTAGAGTGAGCAGGCATTCACAATGTTGGGGTAGACAGATTTCTTAGAAAGGACACAATCCAAATAAACCATCAAAGGGAACAATGGGAAACTGGCCTTTATAACAATGAAAAACTTCTGTTATTGGAAAGACATCTTTAAGAAAATGAACAAGTAAGTCACAGACTAGGAGAAAATATTGGCAATATATCTGATAAAGGACATCTACGCAGAATGTGTAAAGAAGTCTTATATCTTAATAAGAATAAGGAAAAATCAGTAAAATCGGCAAAAACAGGCAAAAAGTTTGAACAGAGGCTTCATAAAATAATGTATATAAATGGTCTCTAGGCTCATGAAGAGGGAGTCAGCATTGTTCATCATCAGAGAGATGGGAATTAAACACACAATCTGATATCACCATACATGCTAGAATACTAAGACTGAGAAGACTAACCATAGCAAATGTGAGTGCACATGAGGGATCACTGGAACTTTCATACTTTGCTGGTGGGAATGTCAAAAGGTAACAACCAGTTTGGAAAACAGTTTGGCAGTTTCTTACAAAGTTAAATGTATGCTTATCATATGACTCATCATTTCCATTTCAGGTATCTATCCGATAAAAATAAAAACAGATGCTACCAGAAAGACTCATACACACACTTTCTCTACAGCTCCTTTCATAATAACCCCAAACTAAAACAACCCCAATTGTGGTCAAGTGGATACATTTTGACATATTTGCACAATGTGATACTGCTCAGCACCAACATGGATGAATCTCAAAAATATTATGCTGAGTACAAGAAGCCAGACACAAAATAGTGCACAGTGTATAATTCCATATAATCAATAACAACAGAAAGCAGATAAAAGTTTTCCCTGGGGATGGGGATGAAAGGAGATTTTGTAGCAAAGAGATGTGAGAGAAGTGTTTGGGCAATGCAAATATTTGATCTTCATTGGGTACACTGATGTATGTGTTTTTCAAAACGCATAAAATTATGTCCTCCAATTTGGGGCATTTTATTGCACGAAAACTGTTATCTTGATAAAGCTTATTTAGGTAAATGCACCTATACAAATGGCGAACATCTTTGGCACAACTTTGAGAGACAAAGGGTTATTCTGACTTCATATATAAAACCAAATAAATAAATAAGAAAAATGTTAAGACTCAAGAGATAAATGGTAAAAGGTCATGTAGAAGAAAGGAATTCACAGAGGATGGAACACGAATGAGTAATAAGGTTATAAAATGTTTAAGTTGTTTAATAATCAAGTAAGTACAAATTAAATGATTAAAAATAGTTTTGCTTTTTAAATAGCAAAAAATTGAAAAATATTATAATGCTGATGGAAAGAGTTTGGTGTTGGTTCACTGTTGGCAGGAGTGTGAATCAGTAAAACTGTGTTAAAGGAAACTGTAAATATATACTATGAACCTTAGGATTTCCATACTTTGCTCCATTAATTCAAATTTTAGGACTCTATGCAAAGGAAACTCAAAAATACTATAGATAAAGCTTTAAGTAAAATAAGTTGACTTCAGACATACAAATGGCCAACAGACACACGAAAAAATGCTCAATATCGCTCAATCAGGGAAATATAAATCAAAACCACAATGAGATACCACCTCACACCAGTCAGAATGGCTAAAATTAACAAGTCAGGAAACGACAGACATTGGCAAGGATGCAAAGAAAGGGAAACCCTCCTACACTGCTGGTGGGAATGCAAGCTGGTGCAGCCACCCTGGAAAACAGTATGGAGGTTCCTCAAAGAGTTAAAAATAGAGCTACCCTATGACCCAGCAATTGTACTACTAGGTATTTACCCAAAGGATACAAACATAGTGATCCAAAGGGGCACATACACCCCAGTGTTTATAGTAGTAATGTCCACAATAGCCAAACTATGGAAAGAGCCCAGCTGTCCATTGACGAATGGATAAAGAAGATGCGGTATGTGTGTGTATGTATGTATGTATGTATGTATGTATGTATGTGTGTATATATATATGTATGTATGTATGTATGTGTGTATATATATATGTATGTATGTATGTGTGTGTATATATATATGTATGTATGTATGTATGTGTGTGTGTATATATATATATAATGGAATATTATGTAGCCATCAAAAATTGAAATCTCACAATTTGCAACAACATGGATGGAACTAGACGGTATTATGCTAAGTGAAATAAGTCAAAGAAAGACAATTATTACATGATTTCACTCATATGTGGAATTTAAGAAACAAAACAGAGGATCATAGGGTAAGGGAGGGAAAAATAAAGTAAGACGAAATCAGAGAGGGAGACAAACCATAAGAGACTCTTAGCTCTAGGAAACAAACAGGGTTGCTGCAGGGGAGGTGGGTGGGGGGATGGGGTAACTGGGGGATGGGCATGAAGGAGGGCACGTGATGTGATGAGCACTGGGTGTTATATGCAACTGATGAATCACTGAACTCTACCTCTGAAACTAATAATACACTATTTGTTAATTGAATTTAAATTAAAAATAAATAAATAAAAATAAGTTGACCTCAGCCTTATTTGTATTATCAAAAACCTAAAAAGTAGCCTAAATGTTGAGTAACACAGGAATGTTGAATTAGTGATTTTCAACTTTTGAGAAAATCTAATGGAAGTCTTTTTAATCAAACAAAATCTTACTCAGAACTTCAGTGAGTAAGACCCGTAAGAGCAGATCTGTTCTGGGCATCGCAAGACCTGCCTCTTTCTGGTTCTGCAGTGGATGTTGTTGGAGGCGCGACCTGGGAGAAACAAAGGACTTGGCGAGCACAGTTTGAAAACCATTCCATTAAACAAGCTACTATAATTTATACAATGGCCTATCATCATATGTGCAAAGAATATTTGGAGGTATGAGAAAAATCTTTGTGATAAAAATGTAAACAAAAGATAGAATACAAAGTTGTAGATATAATTTTATGATCTCAGCTGTGTGAAATATACCTGGAAAGAAGATGGAGAAGCAATCACTAATAAATAAATCGATAAGAATAGGAATGTTTTCATATAAAATAAAACTGACTATGATATCTGGGTAGTGAGATTATGACTCATTTTAACGTCACCTCAAACTTTTTGCATTTCCCAAGCTTTTAAGAAGGGTGTACCATTTCACGATGAGAAAAATGTGTGTGTGTATGTGTGTGTGTGTTTCAAATTTGTCTTGCCAAACAGACCCCGTTTTGCTTTTTTCATATGTTGCGGGGTTCGTGGAAATTCTGTTGTCCTATCTTATTTCAGCTCAGTGGCTGACAAAATTTCTCATGATATTTTATCATGAAAAACACTGTAAAAACACTGGCTGTGTGAGGTATGGTTCGGTGGAGTCGCCACTGGTTGAGCGGTTCACTCAGTTATGAACATCCTTACAGGCATGAGGACTCATGACTCCCCCAGCCGCTGCTGGGCCCTAGGGATGTAAAGCCAATAAGAAGGGGTTCCCACTCTCAGAGACAGCTCGGGAAAGAACATGCATGAGTACAAATCATCATGATTCCACTGCAGGCGTGCCAGGGACACCAAGGAGTGGCTGTCCTTGGGGTGACATCACAGAACAGGGTATTTGAGGTCCCCGTTTTAATGGGGACCACCATTCAAAGGGCTTTACTTCGTTGTACAGTCAGGAGTCAAGATTGCAAGCCACAGAGGCTATTATGCAGAAAAGGAGTTTTATTTAAAAAGATTAACATAAGGCTGTTCAGCCTGGGGAACCAGACTCCAGAGTGAGTTTCTAGCAAGAATATCTAAAACCCTGCTGTGGAGCCGGGTCCAGTGAGAGGGGGAGTTATCACCATGGCCAACCCTGCCGCATCATGATTCCATCAAGATTCCTTGCCACCACTCAGCCCTTGCAACTCCTCATCTCTGCAACCAGCGTCATCAAGAAAATCATGGCCACACAAGGCCTCCTTCTTCAAGGTTCCTTCCGAACTGCCTTCCGGGTGGATGAGTAAATGTTTGGGGGAGCCCAGATCACAGGCCAGAGCCCTCGCTGTAAGGGGGGTGCAGAGTTGTGGGGTTTGCCTCAAGTAGACAGGACTCATAAGACTGGCACCTCATACGTAGCGTGGGTGCTCAAAATATGCTGGACAACCGGAAAACCAGATCATTACCTACCACACCGATGCTAGATCACTGAATCCTTACGACAGCCCTATGAGGTGTTGTATTTTCTCCATTTTTTTAAGATGACAAACACTAAAGATTTAAGAGGTCCAAAAAAAATGTGTCCAAGTCTCTTAAGCTAGGAATGGTAAGGCAAGGAACTAAAGTCTGGCCCCCAAACTCATGTACTGTTAACTAACTACAAACCATACTCTGACTCACAGAGGAGGGGGAAGCTGGCAAAATCCGGAAAGAAGAGTTTTCAGGATCGTTTTGTGGCTGGAACGAGTGTTCACCGTAAACAGGAGGAGATGAGCTGGGCAAGGTAGTGAGGGTCCAAACCATGAAAAGAGGAGAAGTTGGTACAAATGACTGGGCTTAGCAGATTTAGGGCCCAACTGGGTTTTATTTCAGAAAGAATCCCTTGTAAAGATTTTTAATCGATGCCTCTCCTGGAACTCCCTTCCCCTGATCCCCCCCCCCCCCCCAACCAAGATCTCAACTCCCTCCAGTTGTCCTGGCCATAAACTGTTTGAAAATTTATTTTTAAAGATTTTATTTATTTGTTTATTTATTTATTTATTTGAGGAGGGGATGGGAGAGGAGGGGAGAGAGAATCTGGAGCAGACTCTGCACTGAGCCCAGAGACCCATGCGGGGCTCAATCCCACGACCCTGGGATCTGAGGTCACTATAACCTGAGCCAAAATCAAGAGTCAGATACTTAAGCAACTGAGTCACCCAGGCGCCCCTTGAAATTTTATCAGTCATTAGGTCTTAGCCTGTTGAAAGCTACGGGAGTTTCTTCCCACACAACATTCTGTGCATGTATCTTCAGGGTGTCCACAGACCCTCCCCTGGAGCCCATCTACAGATCGGTCATGGGCTCAGAAAGGGGAATTTCACTGAGAAAAGGACCTGATGAGAATAAGAAGGAATAACTGACGATAGCATGGGGCACAAGTTTAGGAGAGGATTAAAATGGAAGAAGAGAAAATCATCAGGATGCTGCTGTAAGCCTCCGTTTGAGCAAGAAATGATGAAGACTTAGTTAGGTAAAAATTGTTATTCTGTGAAATCCTAAGGGACATCTCTTCAGGCAGCCCTGCTTAAAATCAGCTGTACGACTGCAGGGTAAGTAAGGCTCACCTGACCCGAGGTGGTTCACTTGAGGACCTCAGCAGCTTGTTAATGTAGGCTAGGAGACACGGGCCAACCGAGCAGATGCCTCGACTCCTGAAGGCCTCTTAGGCTGACTGAATAGATGTACAGTGTTTCCTCAGGAAACTGTAGCCCCCCGCCCCGTGCCCTTCTCCTGTTGAGCCATAAGCAAAATAATTCAACAAGCTGACACCTCAGGTGTCACGTTTGAAAACCATGTAGCTAAAGTAAAAAGGCATTTAGGGGAAGGGTGATAGGACAGGAAAATGCCGGAGGATTATTTCCCGCCCACAGGAGGAGGGAGCAGAGCGTGGTCGTGCCCGAGGCGGACTACCAGAAGGCAGGGTTGAGGTTTTCAAACATGGAAGGCCAGCATGTGAAAGAACAGCTACGTGAGCTCTCTCATACTTCAGACATCGGAAAGAGGGTCCCTGGGAAGAAGTCAGATTTGGGCTCGGCTTCCAAGAGAAGCATGGCATAATTTGAGCTAAATAAAGAGGCACGGCCTGCCTCATCCTCAGAGAGACATTCAGACAAGAGCTGGGCAGCCATGTGCCAGAAGCCCTCTGGAAGGGGATTCCACATGGAAGCCCAGGGGCCGGAGCTGGGGGCGGGTGGTGGATGAGGAAGACGGAGGAGGGAGGAGCTGCGGGCGCTCTCAGTTACCTTACCTTCTGAGAGCATGCATTACCACAGTTAGACAG
The DNA here is from genome assembly GCF_003265705.2 of Callorhinus ursinus. Classification (NCBI taxonomy): domain Eukaryota; kingdom Metazoa; phylum Chordata; class Mammalia; order Carnivora; family Otariidae; genus Callorhinus; species Callorhinus ursinus. The sequence continues at coordinate 7,265,077 of NW_027397081.1, read as the reverse complement.
GGGCATGTCTGATTACTTAAAGAACTGAAATAAAATTACTGAGAAACAAAGTCAAGGCCAAAGGACTCTTGAGGCCGCAGCAACTCACGCTAGATTGGAGCGAAGGGCGACACGACCCTAACTTAGGTCCTCTGCCATCTGAGTTTTCTTTCTCCGCGGCCGCCGTGCCGCAGCGAGGTTGCATGGGAGGAAAGTGCGGTCTTTTGTTTTGTTTTCAGGGGGGAGGGGCAGAGGGAGAGAGAGAATCTTAACCTTAAGGCGCAGACTCCACTCAGCGCAGGGCCAGACGCGGGGCTCGATCCCACAACCCTGAGATGGCGACCTGAGCCGAAATCAAGAGTCAGACGCTCAACCAACTGAGCCACCCAGGCGCCTCGAAATAAGTGTATCTGATGATTGAAAAGCAGAGAGCCATGAGAGCACACATTGTTTGAGAAGAAACTGGAAGAGGAAGAAAGGGGGGAGGAAGGGATAGAAATTCTTTTCCAGGACGAGCAGGTAGTTATGAAGACAGCAATCATCATAAAGTCACTAATATTATTTTTTTATAATTATTGAACATGAATGATGTGTCAGACTTCGTGCAACGAGTTTGGAGTGGTTAAGTAGCTAGCTAGTAAGTAGAGCTGGGACTATTAAACAAGCCATTTAAATATCTTATCCAAAGATCTTTAGTCCCCAAGGTGCATCCACAAGAGCTTATGACCCAAAGTCTGTGTAATTGAGAGCTACTTTATTATCTTAGTATTAATTAGATTATGAAGCTCAAACAGCTTTCTCTCAACAGGGCGCTCTCTCTGTTTCTCCTTCTCTCTCGCACTCTGTCCCTCTTGGATAAGGCAACGTTGTAGCTGCAAAGCCAGAGGGATGCAGTTTGAATTGACAGGGGTTCTCTCTGTTTATGAAGAACAGTTTCATGTTCATCTACCCATGTGCTTGGTATCCATGCAACCATATAAGAGACCAGCTTTTGCATATTTATATTTTACTTCTTCCTGCCATGCGGAGATAGGGAATTACATGGTCACTTAGAAGTCTGACTGTCCATTTAGAAACACCTCATAATACCCAGTAAAATAAAATTACAGACGAAGAACGTGTTTTTCTTTTTTTCAGAGATTATGTTTGTGTTGTAGTTAATCATATGGGTACAATTCATACTGACTATGACTCCGCCTTATTGCAGCTTACCTCAGCTTGCAAATCAGTCCTCCAGATGATCTGCAAAATTCTAGTTGGTTCACAAATCCACTGTTCATGCCCACCCCTTTATTTGTCTGTTCTTAGTGACCCTCTTGCCTTCGATTTAGTCTTGCATTGATAAGCCAAGAGAATGGGAAACATCTGTTCATAGAGAGTACTCTTGGAGTTTTAATAGACAAAGACTACTCTGAAAATTAACATATAATACACATTGATATAATAGCACAGAGAGTGTAAAACACGTTTCTTTCAATAGCCTGTAGTTGACACATTTTACTAAGAATGTCATTTCCACAGCCATCTGAGTTGAGGGACAACGTTAAAGAATGTGGGTGTCTCTCCACAAATCTTTGATCTCTTAGCCCCATTGATAGATGTGTAAAATCCCCTTGACCACATAGGCAGCATTGCCAAGGGTGGTCACTGCTAACTTTCATGCACTGTGTGTGGCCCTATAGTAGATGATTTACCCTAGACTTACCTGGACCTGAATAAGAGCCATGAGAGGCTGCGGAATAGTGTGATATCCTTCTAGGCAGCAACCTGACCATAGACATCAGACCCTGCCACACTTCTTGCTTTGTAGTCTTCCTTTTCCTCCTATTTTCAAGTGGAAGAAATTATTAGCTTCTATAACCTGGCATGAGATCTAATTAATTCACAGCTTCAAGAAATATTAATACTAGAAGAGACATTACCTTATCCTATTACAGTGATATTTTTCAAACTACAGGTTGTGGCCCATTCGGGAGTGGTAAAATCAGTCTAATGAATTGAGATTGATTAAATATGGTCACAAATTCTCTGATCCAGCTATTATTTGAGTAAAGGGGTCTGTGTCTCCTCCTTTTGAATCACGCTCATCTTAGTAACGTGTTTAATCAATAGAAGGCATCACAAGTATCATTCTGGGACTTCAGAGTCTAGGTCATAAACAACCTTGCAGCTTCCACTCAGGGCTCCTGGAATGCTCACTCTTAGGACACTCTCTCTGGGAACCTGGATGCCAAGCTGTGAGAGTACAGCCCACACGGAGAAGCCAAGTGTAGATGCTCAGTTGACAACCAGGACTCAGTTTCCAGCTGACAGCTGGTGGCAACCGCCAGCCATAGGAGCGAGTCCCTTTGGATATCCAACACAGCTGAGCTGTCAGAAGTCTGGAGGCCCAGCCTACATCTGACTGCCACTGCATAAAAAACGGCAAGGGAGAGACACCCAGGGGAGTCCACTCAGCCCACAGAACCCCTTGAAGTAATAATAATAGCATGATGTTTTTAAGCCCAAAGTGTTGGTGTGTTTTGTTTTTTTAGCAAAAGGTAAACCAGAACCCAGGTCAAGATAGTTTTTTTAATGAGATAGAATAAAATAGAATAGAAAATAATAGAAAGGACAAGTGTTGCTTTATAAAAATTTTTATGATGTATGCGTGTGTCAGAGGGAAAGGGAGAGATATAGATGGAGAGAGATAGAGAGATAGAAATAGAAGGGCTATGTTATGATGTAAAATGTTTGCCTATGTTGTAGGAAAAGATTATAGAGATATTGCCCATGTGCTATACAATTTACTCATTTAGGGTGCACAATTCAATATCTGTTAGTATATTTACCAAGTTGTACAACCATCACCATAATCAATTTTAGAACATTTCCATAACCTTCAAAACAACACTTAACCATTAGCTGTGACTTCCCATTCTTGTCCCTGCCCAGTTGCAGGCAACTACTGATCTACTTTCTGTCTCCATACGTTCACCGTACCATTCTGAACATTTCATATAAATGGGAGCATGCGATACAGATCTTCTTTGACCTATGAAGGGGTTAGGTCACAATAAACTCATCGTAAGTTCAAAATACAATAAGTCAAAAGTGCATCTAATCCACCTAACCTACCAACCATCATAACTTAGCTTAGCTAGCTTAAACGTGCTCCGAACACTTGCATTAGCTTACGGTTGGGCAAAATCATCTGACACAAAGCCTGTTTTATGATAAAATGTTAAATAGCTCACGTAGTTTATGGAACACTGTACTGAAAGTGAGAAAGAGAATGGTCTAATGGGCACAGAATGGTCGTATCCTTTGTTTACTCTCATGGTGGCATGGCTGGCTTGAGGCTGTGGTGAGCATCATGGGAGTGTACTGTACCACATATTGCTTGCCTGGGAAGAGACCAAAATTCAAAATTCAAAGTACAGTTTCTACTGAATGTGCATTGCTTCTGTATCATCATAAAGTTGAAAAATCCTAAGTCGAACCATCATAAGTTGGGGACCATCTGTATGTGGTCTTTTGCGAATGGCTTCTTTAATGTAGGATGTCTTGAAGGTTTATTCATGTTATAGCATGTATCAATATTTCATTTCCTTTTATTGCCAATAATATTCCATTGATGGATATATACCACATTGATTTATCTATCCAGCTGGTGATGTGGCATTTGGGCTGCTTCCACCTTTCAGCTATTATAAAGAATGTTGCTATGAACGCCCATGTACACGTTTTTATGTGGACGTATGTTTTCACTTATCTTGGGCACAGTACATCTTTGTTTAACATTTTGAGAACTGTCAGAGTATTTTCTAAAGAAGTTGTACAATTTTACATTCTCAATACTATATTAGGGTTCCAATTTTGCCCTATTTCTGTCAACATATGCCATTGGCTTGTCTTTTTGGTTATAGCCATTCTAATTCATATAATGTAGTATCTCATTACAGTTTTGATTTACATTTCCATAATGGAGAATGGTTTTGAGTATCTTTTCATGTGATTATTGTTCATTTCTATCTCCTCTTTAGAAAAACGTGTATTCAGATTCTTTGCCCATTAAAAAATTAGGCTATTTGTCTTTCATTATATTTGTTTTCTATTCATTCTGGAAATAAGTACCTTACCAGATAAATGACTTGCAAATATTTTTTCCCATTCTATGGGTTGTCATTTTACTTTTTTGAAGGTTTGTTTTGTTTTGTTTTTTGTTTTGCTGCACAGAAGTTTTCAGTTTATTTAAAAAAGTCTAATAATTTATTTATTTTGTTGCTGTGCTTTTGGTGCTGAATTTAAGAAAGCTTTGCCCAACCCAGGGTAGTGCCTATTTATTACTATGCTTTATGATTTAAGTTATTTTGCTTATTTCCATGATCAATTTTGAGTTAATTTTAGTGTATGGTGTGAGGACGGAGACTGGCTTTATTCTTTCACATATAGGATAGCTTGCTGTCTCAACAAGATTTGCTGAAAAGACTATTCCTTCCCCTATTCAATTGTCTCAGCACTTTGTGTAAAATCAATTGATATAGTCCGTTAAGCTAGATTAGAAGTCAGAAAAAGTCTTGTATACATTAATGTGTTTTTATTTCTTTAACAGGAACCTTAAGGTTATCTAGTCCATCCTTCAATGAAGCCTTACTATGGGTTTAGATTTCTTTGCCACGTACTCCTATTGCACTCTATACTCCTACTTTAATGCTTATTGAATTGCAATTTTTGTTTATTGTCTGCTTTCTTAACTAGATGTAAAGCTCCAAGGGCAGGGATTGTGTCTACTCTGCTTGCCTGGTCCAGTGCTTGACATAGAGTGAATGCTCAGTAAATATTTGCAATATTGTTGAATTAAAGGTGAGTGAGACCCCAAAATGTGAAAATGTGAATTGACCTTTTCAGGATTATATACCAAGTTAGAGTGAGAATCAAGACTATAGTCTAGTCAAGAGAGATCTACTTCACTCTATCATGTTATTGGCCCTAATCCTGTGCAATGTAGGTATGAATATACAAGAAGTTTTAGAGTAAAGGTCTTGTTGGAATGCCAATTAAAAAAAATATGCTGACTTCTTTGGGTGGCTGAAATGGACCAATTCCTTGAAAGACACCATCTACCAAAATCACACAAGAAGAAATAGACTAATCTCAATAGGCCTCTACTATTGACTGAATATTTGTGCCCTCCCCCCACCCCTAATTTATTCACTGAAATCCCAACCCCCAATGTAATTGTATTAGGAGGTGGACCTTTGGGAGGATTATGTCCTGAGGAAAGAGCCCTCAGGAATAGAATTGGTGCTTTTATAAAGAGGCCCCAGAGAGCTCCCTTACCCCTTCTGCCATGTAAAGTTCCAGCAAAAAGAGATGGTGGTCAGTGAGACAGGAAATTGGTCCTTGCCAGATACTGAATCTTATGGCACCTGGATCTTGGATTTCCGAGCCTCCCAAAATGTAAGAAGTAAATTTCTGCTGTTTATAAGCCACCCAGTTTATGGTATTTTTGTTATAGCAGGCTGAATTGACTAAGATAGCCTGTGTGTGTGTGTGTGTGTGTGTGTGTGTGTGTGTGTATTAAATAAGTCAAATCAATAATAACTTTACCAAACAGAAAGCACCATGCCCAGATGTGTTTACTAATAAATTCTAACAAATGTTTAAAGAAAAAAATCACATCAATTCTCTGAAATTTCTTCCAGAAAATAGAAAGAGAGGAAACCCTTCCTAACTCATTCTGTGAGGCTATCATTACTTTAATACCCAAACCAGAAAAAAAAAATTACAAGTAAACTACAGACCAATATCTCTCATAAACATAGATGCAAAAGTCCTCAATACAATATAGCAAGTCAAATCCAACAGCATATGAAAAGAATTGTACACCACAACCAACTGGTATTTATTCCAGCTATGCTAGGCTGGTTCAACATTAAAGAATCAATGAATGTAATCCAAAACATCAACAGGCTAAAGAAGAATAATCACATGGTTATACTGATAGATGTAGAAAAACCATTTGACAAAATCTGACATCAATTCATGATTAAGAACTCTCAGAAAACTAAGACTAGACAGGAAATTCCTCAACTTGATAAAAAATCTACCAAAAACGTACAGCTAACACAGTACTTAATGATAAGAGATTAGAAGCTTTTGTGTTAAGATAAAAAATGAAGCAAGAATGTCCTCCCTCATCACTCCTGTTCAACACTGTATTGGAAATCCTAGCTAATACAATAAACAAACAAACAAACAACAAGAATTTTGATTGGGAAGGAAGAAATAAAACTATCTTTGTTCACAGATGACATGATTGCCCATGTAGAAATCTGAAAAATCAAAAACACAAAAACTTACTGGAATTAGTAAGTGATTTATAATAAAGTTACAGGATACAAGATTAATATATAAAAGTTAATCACTGTCTTAAATACTAGCAATCAACAAGTAGAATTTGAAATTTAAAACACAGTATTATTTCCATTAGGAGTCAAACAAATGAAACACTTAGTGGTAAACCTAACAAAATATGTACAAGATCCATATAAAGAAAACCACAAAACTCTGATAAAAGAACTCAAAGAAGTAAATAACTAGAAAGTTAGTTCCTGTTCATGGAGAGAAAGACTTAATATTGGTAAGTTATCAGTTCTCCCAACTTAATCTATACACTCAATGCAATCTTAATCAAACCCCCAGCAAGTTATTTTCTAGATATCAACAAACTGATTCTAAAGTTTTCGAGAAGAGTCAAAAGACCCAGAATGGCCAACACAATATTGAATGGGAAGAACAAAGTTGGAAGACTGACACCACTCAACTTCAAGATTTACTATAAAGCTATAGTAATCAAGACAGTGTGGTATTGGTGAAAGAATACACAGATCAATGACAGAATAGGAGCCCAGAAAGAAACCCACATAAATATAGACACTTAATCTTTGACAAAGAAGCAAAGGCAATACAATGGGGCAAAGGTAGTCTTTTCAACAAACGGTACTGGAAAAACTGGACATTCCCGTGTAAAAAAAAAAAAAAAGAATCTACACACATACCATACCTCACAAAAAGTAGCTCAAAATGGAACATAGACCTTAATGTAAGATACAAAACTATAAAATTCCTAGAAGATAACAAGGTAGAAAATCTAGGTGACTTTAGATATGGTGATAACTTTTTAGATACAACACTAAAGGTACCATCCATGAAAGAAATAATCAATAAGCCAGACTAAAATTGTCATAAAGATACTCAATGGACTTGAGACAAGAGTGGAGGGCCTCAGTGAAACCCTCAACAAAGAGACAGAAAACATTTAAAAAAAAAACCCAATCAATCAGAGATGAGGAACTCAATCTGTGACCTGGAGGATAGAGTAATGGAAAGCAATCAAGCTGAACAGGAGAGAGAAAAGAGAATAAAAAATGAAAATAGATTAAGGGAAATCAGGGACACCATTTGCATTATAGGGATCCCAGAAGGAAGAGAGAGAAAGCAGGGCAGAAAATTTATTTGAAGATTAATAGCTGAAAAATTCCCTAATCTGGGGGAAGAAACAGAATTCAGATCCAGGAGGCACAGAGATCCCCCAGCAAAATCAACCCAAGGTGGTCCATACCAAGACACATAGTAATCAAAATATCAGAAAGTAGTGATAAGGAGAGAACTTTAAAAGCAGAAAGAGAAAAGAAAACAGTTACAAACAAGGGAAACCCCACAAGGCTACCAGCTGATTTTTTCAGCAGAAACTTTGTGGGCCAGTAGGGAGTGGTATGGTATATTCAAAGTGCTGAAAGTAAAAAACCTGCAACCAAGGGTATTCTATGCAGCAAGGCTATTATTCAGAATAGAAGAAGAGATAAAGAGTTTCCTAGACAAACACAAATTAAAGAAATTCAACACCACTAAACCAACCTTACAAGAAATAGTAAAGGGGACCATGAGTGGAAAGGAAAGACCATAAGCAAGAGCAAGAAAAATAGAAGTACAAAAGCAATAATGTTAAAAATATCTATAAAAATCAGTCAAGGGTTTCACAAAATAAAAGGATGTAAGGATGACACCATGTACCTAAAATGAGGAGAGGAGTAATAATGTGTTCAAACTTAAGTGAACATCAACTTAATATAGACTACTATATGCCTAAGATGTCATATATAAACCTAATGGTGACCACAAATAAAAAAACCAGTAATAGATATTCAAAACATAAGGGGAAAGGAATCCAAGTGTCTCACTAAAGAAAGCCATCAAACTAACAGAGAAGAGAGCAAGAGAGGAAAGGAACACAGAAGAACTACAAAAACAACCATAAAACAAATAACAAAATGGCAATAAGTATACACCTGTCAATAATTAGTTTGAATGTCAATGGACTAAACAGTCCAATGAAAAGACATAGAGTGACAGAATGGATAAAAAAGTAAGACCCATCTATATACTGCCTAAAAAGACTCATTTCAGACTTAAAGACACATGCAGACCAAAAGTGAATGGATGGAAAAAACATTTATCATGCAAATGGAAGTGAAAAGGAAGCCAGGGTAGCAGTATTTATATTATACAAGGTAGACTTTAAAACAAAAACTCTGGCAGAGACAAAGAAGGACACCGCATAGTCATAAAGGGAATGATCTAACAAGAAGATATAATAATTCTAAATATTTATGCATCCAACATAAGAGACCCAAATACATAAAGCAGTTAATAACAAACATGAAGAAACCAATTGATAATAATAATAAGTAGTAGGAGACTTTAATGCCCCACATACACCAATGGATAGATCATCCAAACAGAAAATCAACAAGGAAACACTGGCTTTGAATGACACCTTAGACCAGATGTATTCAGAACATTCCATTCTAAAATAGCAGAATACACATTCATTTCAAGTGCATATGGAATATTCTCCAGAATAGGTCACATGTTAGGCCACAAACCAAATCTCAACAAATTCAAGAAGATTGAAGTCATACCATGAATCTTCTCCAACCACAACACTATGAAACCAGAAACCAAACACAAAAATAAATGTGGAAAAGAACACAAGTACATGGTGGTTAAATAACATGCTTCTTAAACAATGAATTGGGCAACCAAGAAATCAAAAAGGAAATTAAAAAAAATACATGGAGACAAATGAAAATGAAAACACAATGGCCCAATCTTTGAGATTTGGCAAAAGCTGTTCTAAGAAAGTTTATAGCAATATAGGCCTACCTCAAGAAGCAAAAAAACCCACAAAACCAAAAAAATAACAACCCCAAACAAAAAAACCCCCAAAGAACCAACTCAAGTAAACCATCTAACCTTACATTTAAAAAAGCTAGAAAAAGATGAACAAATAAAACCCAAAACTAGGAGAAGAGGAGAAGGAAGGAAGTAATAAATATTAGAGCAGGAATAAATGAAATAGAATCAAAAGAAACAATAGAATAGATCAATGAAACTGGGAGCTGTTTCTTTGAAAAGATCAATAATTTGATAACTCGTTAGCCAGACTCATAAAAAAAAAGAGGACTCAAATAAACAAAATCAGAAATGAAAGAGGAGAAATAACTGAACCACAGAAATACAAATAATTGTAAGAGAATATTATGAAAAATTATACGTCAACACATTGGAAAACCTAGAAGAAAGGAATAAATTCCTAGGAACACATAAACTTCCAAAACTGAATCAGGAAGAAATAGAATAGTTGAACAGACCAATTACCAGCAATGAAATTGAATTAGTAATAAAAAAAACTCCCAAAAAACAACAGTCCAGGACCAGACGGCTTCACAGGTGAATTCTACCACACATTTAAAGAAAAATTAATACCTATTCTTCTCAAACGGTTCCAAAAAATAGAAGAGAAAGGAAACCTTCCAAATTCATCCAAAAGGCCAGCATCCCTGATATCAAAACCAGAGAAAGACACCACACACACACACACACACACACACACACACACACACACACACACAAACTATAGGCCAATATCTCTGATGAACATAGATGCAAAAATCCTCAACAAAACATTAACAAACCAAATCCACAACATATTAAAAAAATCATTCACCACAATCAAGTGGCATTTATTCCAGGAATGCAAGGATGGTTCAATATTTACATATCAATCAATGTGATACATCACATCAACAAAAGAAAGGATAAAAACCATACAATCATTTCAGTAGATGCAGAACAAGCATTCGACAAAGTATAACACCTATTCCTGATAAAAATCCTCAATAAGGTAGGTTTGGAGGGAATATACCTCAACATAATAAAGGCCATATATAAGAAACTCACAGCTAACATTGACTCAGTGGTGAAAAACCAAGAGCTTTTCCTCTGACATCAGGAACAAGACAAGGATGTCTACTCTCGCTGCTTTTATTCAACCTAGTAGTGGAAGTCCTAGCCACAAAAATCACACAGGAAAAAGAAATAGAAGGCATCTGAATTGGTAAGGAAGAAGTAAAACTTTCACTATTTGCAGATGACATGATGCAAATATAGAAAACCCTAAAGACTCCATCAAAAAACTACTAGAACTGATAAATAAATTCAGTAAGGTCACAGGGTACAAAATCAATATACAGAAATCTGTTGCATTTCTATACACTAAAAATGAATCAGCAGAAATAGAAATTAACAAAACAGTCCCATTTACAATTGCATTAAAAATAATAAAATACCAATGTGTAAATTTAACAAGGGGGTGAAAGATCTGTATTCTGAAAATTATAAAACACTGATGAAAGAAATTTAACATGACACAAAGAAATGGAAAGGTATTCTATGTTCATGGGTTCAGAGAACAAATATTGTTAAAATGGCCATACTATACAAAGCAATTTACAGATTCAGTACAATCCCTATACCAACAGCATTTTTCACAGAACTAGAACAAGTAATCCTAAAATCTGTATGGAACCAAAAAAGACCCCAAATAGCCAAAGAAATCTTAAAACAGAATAACAAAACTGTAGGTATCACAATCCCAGAATTCAAGTTATACTACAAAGCTGTATCAATTGACACAAAAATAAAAACTGAGGTCAAAAAAACAGACTAGAGAGCCCAGAACACATGATTATTTGGTCAATTAATATATGACAAAGAAGGCAAGAATCTGCAACACAAAAAAGATAGTCTTTTCAACAAATGGTGTTGGGAAAACTGGTTGGCTACATGCAAAAGATTGATACTGGACCACTTTCTTACACTATACACAAAAAGACAATCTCAAAATGGATTAAAGACATAGGGGGCAGAGCAAGATGGCGGAGGAGTAGGAGACCTGGATTTCGTCTGGTCTCAGGAATTCAGCTAAATAGGGATCAAACCATTCTGAACACTTACGAACTCAACAGGAGATCGAAGAGGAGAGTAGCAACAACTCTCTGAACAGAAAAGCGACCACTTACCAGAAGGTAGGACGTGCGGAGAAGTGAATCCGAGGCAATATTCGGGAGGATAGACATTGGGGGAGGGGGGCCTCCATCGGCCACTTCTGGCAAGTGATAGAGCAGCGGAGCACAAAATCGGACCTTTTAGAAGTCGGCTCCGCGGAGGGACGTCGCTCCAGTGGCTAAGCGGGGGGTGGAACCCTCACGGGACAGTGTGGTCTCAGGACCCTTGGGGTCACAGAAAGACCGGGGGTGCCTGAGTGCGGCAGAGCTCCCAGGTATCGGAGCAGGGAAGCCGGCTGCAGAGACGGAGCCGAGGCGCGGGCTCTCAGCTTGGGGTGGCCATAAACTGTGATCTGCGGCCCAGTCGGGCCACTGCTCCTCCAGCAGGGACCCAACAAGCGGCAGATCCGGGGAGACTCCCCTTCCTCCCCCGGGAGGAGCGGCGTGGGAGCGCAGCGCAGGGATCTGCTGGGATTGGAGACTTCACACCGAGTTGGGTGCCAGAGATAGAAACGCTCAGTCACAGGCCAGGTGAGCACAGAGTGCGGCCAGAGACCGGGGAGATGGGAGTGACTGACTGCTTTTCTCTGGGGGCGCACTGAGGACGGGGGACCCTGAGTTCTCAGCTCATCCGGGGTGGAGATTGGGAGCCCACCATTTTCACTCTTGTCCTCCAAAGCTGTACCAAAAGCTTGCAGGGAACAAAAGCTCCCGAGAGCAAGCCCAAGGAGATGACTTAGCCCGGACCCGGCAAAGGCGGGGCAATTCCGCCTCCGGCAAAGACATTTGGGAACCACGGCAACAGGCCCCTCCCCCAGAAGATCCGCAAGAACAGCCAGCAAGCCAAGACCAAGTTTACCGATCAATGAGAACAGAACTCCAGCGCTAGGGGAATACTGCACATAGAATCCATGGCTTTTTTACCATGATTCTTCAGTCTTTCAAAGTTAATTTTTTTAAACTGTCTTTCTTTTTTAATTTTTCTTTTTCCCTTTTTCAACCAACATCTTATCAATCCCTTTTTTAAAAAAACATTTTTATTTTTCATTTTTAGAGTCATATTCTATCCCTTCATAATAGTTACCCTTATTTTTGGCATATATATATATATAAATTGTTCTCTCTTTAAAAGTTTCAGATACAGTTTCTTCTAACAGATCAAAACATACCCTAAATCTCTTGTGTATGGCTTTGTTCTAGTGTCCTGCCTGAGCACATTCTCTCCCCATTTTTTTCTTTTTTCTTTTTTTAAATCCTCTTCTTTCTTTTTTCAAACAACTTCTTATCTTATCAATTCCTTTTATAAAATTTTTTATAATTTTCATCTTTACAGTCACATTCCATCCCTTCCTCATATCAACCTTTATTTTTATACATACATAAGTTTTTCTTTCTTTGAAATTTTGGGAGGCACTTTCTCCTAACAGACCAAAATACGCCGAAAATCTAGTGTGTGGAACTGATCTATGCACCAGCCTGATCATATTTGATCATATTCTGTTTTATTTGCTTTGTTCTGTTTTTATCTCTATCTTTTTCTTTTTTTTTTTCTCTTCCTTTTTTCCTTCTTTCTCTTTCTTCTCCCCTGGTTTCAGGTCTTTTCTGATTTGTTTAGAGTATATTTGCTGGGGACGTTGTTAACCTGTTAGCATTTTCTCATTCATCTATTCTCCTCTGGAAAAATGACAAGATGAAAAAAAATCACCTCAACAAAAAGAACAAGAGGTAGTACCGTCTGCCAGGGACCTACTCAATACGGACATTAGTACAATGTCAGACCTAGAATTCAGAATCGTAATTTTAAAGATACTAGCTGGGCTTGAAAAAAGCATGGAGGTTATTAGAGAAACCCTTCCCAGAGAAATAAAAGAACGAAAATCTAACCAAATCGAAATCAAAAAGGCTATTCATGAGGTGCAATAAAAAATGGGGGCACTCACTGCTAGGATAAATGAGGCAGAAGAGAGAATCAGCGATATAGAAGACCAAATGATGGAAAATAAAGAAGCTGAGAAAAAGAGATAAACAACTACTGGATCACAAGGGCAGAATTAGAGAGATAAGCGATACGATAAGATGAAACAACATTAGAATAATTGGGATCCTAGAAGAAGAAGAAAGAGAGAGAGGGGCAGAAGGTATATTGGAACAAATTATAGCAGAGAACTTCCCTAATTTAGGGAAGGAAACAGGCATCAAAATCCAGGAGGCACAGAGAACCCCTCTCAAAATCAATAAAAATAGGTCAACACCCCGACATCTAATAGTAAAACTTACGAGTCTCAGAGACAAAGAGAAAATCCTGAAAGCAGCTTGGGAGAAGAGCTATGTAACCTATAATGGTAGAAACATTAGATTGGCAACAGACCTATCCACAAAGACCTGGCAGGCCAGAAAGGACTGGCATGAAACCTTCAGAGCACTAAACAAGAAAAATATGCAGCCAAAAATACTATATCCAGTTAGGCTGTCATTGAAAATAGAAGGAGAGATAAAAAGCTTCCAGGACAAAAAAAAAACTAAAAGAATTTGCAAACACGAAACCAGCCCTCCAAG
>NW_027397081.1:7185537-7241149 GCF_003265705.2 Callorhinus ursinus | reverse complement strand
TAGGGATCCGAAGGGGTACGTGCACCCCAATGTTTATAGCAGCAATGTCCACAATAGCCAAACTGTGGAAAGGGCCATGATGTCCATTGACAGATGAATGGATAAAGAAGATGTGGTATATATACACAATGGAATATTATGCAGCCATCAAAGGGAATGAGATTTTGCCATTTGCAACGACAGGGATGGAATTGGAGGGTGTTATGCTGAATGAAATAAGTCAATCAGAGAAAGACATGTGTCATATGACCTCACTGACATGAGGAATTCTTAATCTCAGGAAACAAACTGAGGGTTGCTGGAGTGGTGGTGGGGTGGGAGGGAGGGGGTGACTGGGTAATAGACATTGAGGAGGGTATGTGCTACGGTGAGTGCTGTGAATTGTGCAAGACTGTTGAATCACAGATCTGTACCTCTGATACAAGTAATGCAATATAGGTTAAGAAAAAAAAAGAAGATAGCAGGAGGGGAAGAATGAAGGGGGGGAAATCGGAGGGGGAGACGAGCCATGAGAGACGATGGACTCTGAAAAACAAACTGAGGGTTCTAGAGGGGAGGGGGTGGGGGGATGGGTTAGCCTGGTGGTGGGTACTAAAGAGGGCAGGTTCTGTGCGGAGCACTGGGTGTTATTCCCAAATAATGAATCATGGAACACTACATCCAAAACTAATGATGTATGGTGATTAACATAACAATAAGAAAATTACAAAAAAAGTTACAAACTTCCAGTTATAACATAAGTTTGATTTGGGAATACAAAGTACAGCATAGGGAATGTACTTGATAATATGTAACAAGTTTGTACGGTGACAGATGGCAGCTAGATTTGTCATGGTAATCACTTCACAATATATAAAATGTTGAATCACTATGTTGCACACCTGAAACTAATATAATATTGTATGTCAGTACACTTCAAAATTAAAAAGTAAATAAATAAAAATTAAAAAAATTAAAAAAATGGATTAAAGACATAAATATGAGAGCTGAAACCATGAAAATCTTAGAAGAGAGAACAGGCAGTAATGTCTCTGACATTGGCCATAGCAGCATTTTTCTACATATGTCTCCTGAGGCAAGGGAAACAAAAGCAAAAATGAACTATTGGGACTATATCAAAATAAACAGCTTAGGCACAGTAAAGAAAGGAATCAAAGAAACTAAAAGACAACCTATTGAATGGGAGAAGATACTTGCAAATGACATATTTGATGAAGGGTTAGTATCTAAAACACATAAAGAACTTATACAACTCAACACCAAAAAACCAAATAATTCAATTAAAAATAGGCAGAAGATATGAACAGACATTTCTTCAAAGAAGATATCCAATGTCTAACAGACATATGAAGAGATGCTCAACATCACTAAAAATCATCAAGGAAATGCAAATGAAAACCACAATGAGATATCACCTCACACTTGTCAGAAAGGCTAAAATAAAAAACATAAGAAACAACAAGTGTTGGTGAGGATGTGGAGAAAAAGGAACCCTCTTGCACTGTTGATGTGAATGCAAACTGGTGTAGCCACTGTGGAAGACAGTATGGAGGTTCCTCAAAAAATTAAAAAAAATGATATGAGGGGTGCCTGGGTGGCTCAGATGGTTAAGCGTCTGCCTTCAGCTCAGGTCATGATCTCCAGGTCCTGGGATCTAGCCCCATGTCAGGCTCCCAGCTCAGCTGGGAGTCTGCCTCTTCCTCTCCCTCCGTCTCTCCCCCTGCTTGTGCTCTCTCTCTCTCTGAAACGAATAAATAAAATCTTTAAAAAAAAATGATATGATCCAGCAATTCCACTACAGGGTATTTACCCAAAGAATATGAAAATACTAATTCAAAAAGAAACATACATCGCAGTGTTTATTGCAGCATTATTTACAATAGTCAACTTATGGAAATACCCAAGGGACCACTGATGGATGGATAAAGAAGATGCAGCATACACACACACACACACACACACACACACACACACGGGAATATTACTCAGCCATAAAAAAGAATGAAATCTTCTCATTTGCAACAACATGGATAGATCTAGAAGGTGTAATGCTAAGTGAGATAAGTCAGTCAGAGAAAGCCAAATACCATATGATTTCACTCATATGTGGAATTTTAAGAAACAAAATAAACAAACAAAGAAAAAAGAGATGAAAAACAGACTCTTAACAAAGAGAACAAACCGATGGCTACCAGAGGGAGGTAGGTGGAGGGGGGATGGTGAAATAGGTGACGGGGATTAAAGAGCACACTTATCGTGATGAGCCGTGAGTAACATACGGAAGTATTGAATCCCTATATTGTACACTGTAAACTAATGTAACACTGTCTGCAAATTATACTGGAATTAAAATAAAAAAAAGAAAAACGAGGTATCAGTATACCTCTAGTAGAATGGCCAAAATTCAAAACACTAACAACACAAAATGGCAGTGAGGATGTGGAGCAGTAAGACTTCTCATTCATTGTTAGTGAACTTCTCATTCATTGTTAGTGGGGATGCAAAATGATAGAGGCAATTTGGAAGACAGTTTGTCCGTTTCTTACAAAACTTAACATACTTTTGTCAAATGATTCATCAAGTACGTTCTTTGGTATTGATCCAAAGGGTTTGAAAATTTATGTCCTCACAAAAACCTCCGTACAGATGTTTATGGCAGCTTTATTCATAATTGCCAAAACCTGAAAGCAACCAAGATGTCCTTCAATAGGTGAATGGGTTAATGAACTGTGGTCCATCGAGACAATGGAATATTATTCAGAGCTAAAAGGAAATGAGCTATCAATTCATGAAAAGATATGGAGGAACCTTAAATGCCTATTACTACGTGAAAGAAGTCAGTCTGAAAAGGCTACATACTATGTGATTTCAACTATATGGCATTCTGGAAAAGACAAAACTATGTAGACAATGAAAGGATCAGTAGTTGCCAGAGGTTAGGGAGAGGGAGGGATGGTTTCGGTAGTGAAACTATCTTATTTGATATTACAACGGTGGATAAATGTCACTACACATCTGTTAAAACCATAGAGTGTATAACACTGAGAGTGAACCCTAGTATAAACTACTGACTTTGGGTGATAATGATGTGTCAGTGTAGGTTTATGGATGGTAACAAATGTACTGCCCTGATGTGGGATGCTGATAGTGAAGGAGGCTGTGTGCATATGGGGGTAGGTGCTAGAGAAGTCATTTCTGTGGCTTCCACTTGATTTTGCTCTGAACCTAAAACTGCTCTAAAAATAAATCATATTTTAAAAAACAACAACAGTTCAACATCCAATTAAAAAAAGTAATAAAGGAGCTCTTTTGCTTAGACGTTAGCAGACAAGATGAGGTAAGGTTGTCAGTCGGTTCACATAAACTGTAAACACACCAAGAATTCTTGCTGCTTAAAAATACTCATCATTGACTTTATCTGTTAATACAAGACTACTGACAAAATGTTAAGGGTTATCTGCATGATTAGTTTATATTTTCCTTGTTCAGCAAAAGGCAAGAGAAAAAAATAACTCTGAGTTGCAACATGAAAGCAATTTACCACCTCATCACCCTTAAACAAAAGGTTCAAAGCAAAATGTGTTCAATCTTGACATACACCATATGCCTGAAAATGCTCACTGAATAGGAACCTAGATGTGAGAATAATAATGCATATGAATGGCAACCAATAACTATTTCAATGAAATTTCTTATTCTGCACAGTTGGGTGTTGGATAATTCAGGTGCTTGGGAGGGAGGGCCCAACTCCTTTTGAGATGAGTATACCAGGGTCAAAAACAGTGAAGTGAGTTAGCCAGAAACACAACAACGACTAAAGCTCAAGTTATTTTTGATTTCCAGGCTCAGTTACATTTTTTAAAGTAGTTCTAGGCACAGTATTGGCCTAGTACCTAACTAGTGGTAGGTACTCAATGAACACTTCCTGGAGAAATGCTGGTTGAATTGGAAGAGTGTGAACTCATCAATGTATCTCTAGAACTGTCCAGGGGAGAGATGCATCGATCAGGTGATAAATCAGAACCTACTGGAGTCTGCTCACCATCACTTGGTGAAAATAGGTTTTTTTTTTTTTTTTTTTTTAAGGTTTTTTTTATCTCCTTTCCTCAGTAAGTCTATAGTAACCTCACTTTTAGGCCAGCAGATGGTGAGGTCAGCCTGCCACCCAGCCCCTGTTCTGGCTCTCATTATGTCTCACCTGAACTACTTCAATATCGTTCTACATTAGCTCTCATCTTTTAGTCTTATACCATTTTCTTCTCTTCTGCACGTGCCTCTGAAGTTGTTTTTAGAAAACACAAAGCTTGTCATATCACTTCCTCTGCCTAAAGCCCACTGCCAACAGGCTAAAGTCCAAGGTCCTTAGCATGAGGTACAGGGAACCTTACAATTTAACCATGGCTTGCCTTTTCAACCTGTTCTTCTTCTCCTCTCCATGCTTCCGAATGCTCTATAATTTCCAGCTGATCTGTTGCTCAGGCCCAAAACCTGGGAGTGTCCATGACTCCTTGGTTTCTGTTATATTTCATATATAACCCAGCAGCAAATCCTGACAGCTCTACCTTGACAATACATGGAAATCACCAGAGGCCTTTTCACTGTTAAGCTAATAATGCCTTGTGAATGTATGAGAAACTGAGAAACCCCTCCAGTTCTATCTGCTCATGCTGTCTGCTGGAGGACAAATTTTGGATTTTTTTTTCCCCACAACAAGATAAAACAAAACACAAAAGCAAAATATAAGCAAAGTCGCACCATGTCTAGCCACATACATGGATACCACCCTGGTCCAATTAACCATAATTATCTCTTGTATAATTTACTGGAAAATTTGTAACTGGTTTCCAAGTTGTCTCTGCATCATAGAGTAGGGTCATGGTTCTCTTACAACCTATCCCCTGCTCAAGTCCTCCAATGACTTCCAATTCACTTAGAACAAAATCCAGAGTCCTTACAATGGCCCTAGAGCTTCTGCTACTCTCCCTCTAGTTCACTCTGCCTCAGCCACATTGGCTGGTGTCCTTTCCTCCTGTATCAGGACCTTTGCCCATGGCCTCTCCTCTTTCTGAGCATGCTTCCCCAGCTAGTCACATGATCAACTCCTTCATTTCCTTCTTGTTTCACCCTGAATGTCACCTTGTGAATGAGGCCTTACCTATACAACTTATACAAAATAATCTCTCTCTCCTTACCCACGAACACTCTTACCCTGCTTCATTTTTTTCCCCTCCTGTATTCATCAATATCAGATGTGCTGATTTGTATATTGCCAGGCTTTCACATCAAGATATACATTTCTTGAGAGAGGGCAGTGCTTTTGTCTGCTTTGTGCATTTCTCCGTTTTTAATTCTACAACAGTACCGGGCACAGAGTAGGGGCTCAGTAAAATATCTCTTACATGAATTGAAGTGACCGAGAGTATGGGACAGTTTGGCTTCTTTCCCAGTGTTAAAGAGTGGATTATTAAGTTCAGCTTCTTGTGGGTCACTATCTGGTCAGTCCTTTGCTCTAAGTCACAGGGTGTCTGTATTGGGATCCCAGGTATTTGTATTTCTAATACCAATCCTCTATATAGGACATCTGTAAAAGGCTGTATTTTCTTTACAGTGATTTCATTTTTATTATTTTAGTTGGCCCTCATAACACAGTATGGAAAGTACCATCATTGTTATCTCCGTTTCTTTTTAAGTTAGGAAATCTGATACTTTATACCAAGAAGTGAAGCCCCAATACTTTAAAGATAACAGTAATCCCACAAAGCATATGGATTCAACCAAGACCTTAATTTAGTCTGGAAGAAAGGGGAGACTTAGGTAGATAATATAAAGATTTTGATACTTTAAGTACAGTCTGTGGAAGGATAAACTTAACTACACAAATAGTGTGAGATAGATGTTTGTAACAGTTAGATCCATCCAAAACTGCAGCAGGCCTCCTAAGGAGTGACATCGTTAGAAATGGTGCAGCAGAGACTGGACCACTGGCCTCTAGGCAAACTTGTCACAGAGGGGGTACCAGAAAGGAAACTCCAGGTATTCTTGCAACCTACTCATCTATGAATCCAAAACATGCATCCCATTTCTTGCTCCAAAGAACATTTTCAATCCTTAAGTGATAAAAAAACAAAACAAAAAAACCCCAAGAGCTATCATGCGTAAGGATGAAATGAGTCACGGTCTTGCACAGCTCCCTTCTGTGGCTCAGGCAGACGGTGAGAAGAAACTGTGGTAAAAGTTAGAGGAAAGAACTTGAGGGCTTAACAATGAGATCAAGGAAAGAACATCGGCTTGGGCAATACCAAGCAGTAGCACCAGAACAAAGACCACAAATTTCCTTTAATGCTTGATGCAAAATCCCAGTTCTGTGCTTAACCTCTCACCAGCGGGCCAGGGTGAGGGGGCAGCGGCCCAGCCAGAAGAATCTGTTGTTGACAACGTAGAAAACAGTGGCAGAAGGTCAGATGCTATTAGGAGATGGTGTTTGACATCCAGGGGAGGGAGCTGTTGTTTGCGAGTGGTTTTGACAGAAAGAGTTATTTATTTCCTGGCTTATCTGCAGCCAAGTGTGTGGGCCAGAAATTCTCAACAGATAAACAAGGGTCCCACCCCAAGGCACTCTCCCAGAGGCTCGCTCACTCAAATACTGTCTTTCACCTGCAAGGTTTAAGATAAATAAAATACCAGGGTGTCGCTGACATCCAACTCATTTTATTTAATAAATGTGATACTTGAAACCGACATCTGGGGAAAGGAAGAGGGGTCGAAACAGACCCCTTAACAAAAGGGCACAGGAAGAGATGAGCTTTTCATTTTGTTGAGTTTCCATTACAGGTTTAAATAAAAAACAACCTCCTATGCAATATTATGTTAATTATATATAAGAACACCATGGAAGCCACTGCCATGAATATATGAAGGGAAAACTGACCTTCTTCCAGGGTCTTCTATGAAGGAACTTCAGAGGCACTAAATTCCTATGGGTATTAGTTGAGGAACAATCCTGAACAAGAAACTTGAGAACTTAAGCGTTGGTTTGAAGAATATCCTGTTGTCTCTTTATTGTCACATAACTCGAATTTTTTTCCTTCCAATTTCTTTTCGAAAGCTCTCTCGGCCTCCTGTCTGATTATGTTGCCCTCTTGCTTAAGGGCTTCTGCTGGGTGCCTTCTGGACCAATCTCAGACTCCTGTGTGGCGTGGAAAACCCTTAACAGCCCCTGCACCCAGGCTGAGTCTGGGCACCGGCGTCCGCCCCACAGCACAGCCCGGGTCTCCTGAGCCCGCCAGGGGCTCTGCCTTGGGACATTTTAACTGCGCTTGGAATGCTTTTCTTCCCCTCCAGCCAGCGAGCTCCTTCTCATTTTCAACCCCGGGGCTGTTGGTGGTGGTGGGGCCGTGACCCTTTCTGAGGTGTTGCCCAAATCCCCGGATGGAATTATTTTTCTCTGTGCACCGAGGGGTTTTTCATACTCACCATGTTAGGCTGTTACAGCCTTGATGCACATATTTATGGCTCATGTTGGGTTATTAATTGAAACGGAAAATATCTTGTTCCTCCTGACAGTCTTCGGCATGATGAAGGTTAGAACACTGGTTCTGGATGGAGCCAGGCTGCCTGTCCCTTTCTACATGATGAGCCTTCTCTTAGCGTGTAAACTAGGCCTATTACCTCGACTTCACAGAAACCATTTGGCATAAGGTCGGTCCCTGTGTACTCAGCATATTTTAGCTATTATGGTTATCTTTATATGCCCAGAGCCTGGCAAGTTCCTGATTCTTAATAATCATAACAGTGAAGAAAAGCAGAAGATGTCACCCCAAAATATGGCTTCTTTGGCATAAGGATTGTTTTGAGAAACGGTGGGCATGAGAAAACATCTGCAAACAGCAAAGTTCCCTTTTGTAAGGGAAATTTACATTCATAAATCAAATCTCCATTCGTAAGCGTGTCTCCCTCTCTGTACCAGGAAGAGACGGTGACTCTAAATCACAAGAGAATCTTATCAGTGGAAAAGGTACCAACTTGACTCCGGATAACAAACCTCACCCTTGGTTACTGTGCTTTTCCTTGTAACTTCCCCTAACTGGCCTCACCACTCCCTTCCTTCTCCTGTCTTCACCTGAAGATGGTATTTAAGCTAGTGGTTTAGAGGATACACAAGGTACACACGTTAATAAACTGCATGTTTTTGTCTTGTTATTCTGTCTTTCATTACAGGGGTCTCAGCCAAGGACTCAGAAGGCTAGAGGTAACATTATTTTTCTTCCTCTACAACAGCAAACCCCAAACGTGTGTTATGTGTTAGTGTTAAGTACCTTTCATACGATGTCTCATTAGTTCACACATTCAAGGCCAAGACTTGGGAGAGACTAGCAGGCGCGTGGGGCACAAAACTTAAGAAAGTTCTCACTCTCAGGGTTGATAAGTGCCCTCTGTTGACCCTAAACTCATGTGGCCCTGAGAATGAGTGCCTTCTTCCACGATTGAACAGCTTTCTTGAGACAAAGTTCACACACTATACAATTCACCCATTTCAAGTGCATAGTTCAGGGGCTGTTAGTATAGTCACAGCGTTGTGCAACCATCACAACCAACTTTAGAATGTTCTCATGACCCCTCCAAAAACCCATGCCCATTATCAGTCACTCCTCAATTCCCCCCAAACTCCCAAACTCTGGGCCACCATTAATCTACCTTCTGTCTCTATAGATTTGCCTATTTCAGACATTTTATATAAACAGAAACACACAATCTGTGGTCTTCTGTGACTGGTGTCTTTCACTCACCGTAGTGTTTTCCAGGTTCATCTATGGACCGTCTATCACTACTTTATTCTTTTTATAACCAACCCACATTCCATTGTATGGAAGACCACATTTTGTTTATCCATTTATCAGTCATGGATATTTGGATTGTTTCCATTTTTTTTTTTTTTATTATAATGAATCATGCTATTATGAACACCTGTGTGGACGTTTGTTTTCATTTCTCTTGGGTATATACCTGGGGGTGGAATTGCTGGGTGAAATGGTAACTCTGTGTTTAACATTTTGAGAAACTGCTGGACTATTGCCCAAAGGGGCTGCACCATTTTACTTTCCTGTCAGCAATTTTCCAAATCCTTTGTACCCTCACCACACTGTTAGTCTTCATCTGTTTTTGTTATAGTCACCGCGTAGGTGTGAAGTGGTATCTCATTGTGGTTTTGACTTGCATTTCCCTAATGCAAATGAGGTTGAGCATCTCTTAAGTGATTATTGGCCATTTGTCTCTCTTCTTTGAAGAAATGTCTACTTAGATCTTTTGCCCATTTTTTTAAAGTATTCAGCTTTCTTGAGGTATAATTGACAAAGTTGTAAGATTTAAACTGTAAATCATTGTTGTACATATGTGCACAATGTACATATGTGTGTAATGTGTACATATTGTGCAAGGATTCACCTCATCTAGTTAATGAACACATCCATCAGCTCACATATTTATCTTTGTCCCTCCCATTTCTTTTAATTGGGTTGTCTTATTATTGAGTTGTAAGAGATCTTTGTATATTCTGGATACAGGTCCTATCGGACATGATTTGCAAATATTTTCTCCCATTCTGTGGGTGTCTTTTTATTTTTTACAGTGCCCTTTGAAGCACAAAATTTTTAAATTTTAATTCAATCCAGTTTATTTTTTCTTGTGTTACTTGTGCTTTTGGTCTTCTATCGAAGAAAGCCTTGCCTCACCCAAGGTCATGAAGATGCACTCTTATGTTTTCTTCTAAGAATTTTATAGCTTTAGCTCTTGCATTTAGGTGTGTGACCCACAAGAGTTAATTCCTATGTGACCTCCTTAAATTTTGCTTTCCAGAAGACTCACTCATTTCACCCTAGGACCGCCCTGCTTTCAACAGTTCCCTGAAGTCAATAATAATATTATCTCCATTTATAGATACTTAAATTAAGGCTGGGGTAGTGAAATCGTCTGTCACATGTTACACAGTGAGTGGCAGAGATACAATTTGTACCCAGCTCAGTGTTGGAACTCCTACTCACATGGCTGTACCGATGGTTTCTTGGTTTATACTGATGGGCTCTTGAATGAATATATAATTGACAAAAAGCTAAATTCCAATTTATGATATATTCTCCATTAGCCTGTTAAATAACAAAAATTCAACTGAGTACCTTTGAAGATCTAATTGGCTTTGTTAAACAATTCATGAATTGGGCAGAATCCCATCTAGCAAATAGAAAGGAGCTCCACTGAGCTGCAGAAAAGGAAAGGTTTTTAAAGGTAGAGAGGGAGTGGGAAAAAGGGAAATTATTAGCAAAGGATGCATTGTGCTAGACAAGGTCACCCTTCTAAGGGGAATGGAAGGAGTCTATCAGAAAATTTTCTAGTGCTGATCAGGAAATTCCAGGTTGACTTGCTAAAGGTTACATTCCTGGCATGAGGGAGGCAGGGTGAAACTGCACTTAGCTTGGGGGTTAAGTCTTGTTTTGCTGATGTGGGGCTCTTAACATAAGTGACTTCATTTGGGGTTTTCATTTTAACACACCTATGGAACTGTGGAAAAACATCCTTAGCTGCTATTTCTTCAGAAATAAAAACAGCTTGAATTACGGACATAGAGTAGATGAGACCTCTATGTTGCCCAGACTTTAATTGGGGTTGAGGATTTGCCCTGTCAGTGCCACAGGAGAGGGGAGAGAGGGCAGTTGAAGATCACGAGAGTTATAGTTTAACAAATCCCAGGTAGTGCATCTATTGTGTGGATTCAGTAATGTTTGATTATAACTTTCTGTTGTCAAGATACTGGGGTATCATGTTTCAAGAAAAATGTAGGAAAAGAAATCCATACTTAGACATAGCCTAGTGAGGTGTTATAAATATTCCAGTATAGAGAGACCAAACTCTTAATAATAAAACAAAAAACAGATTCTCTACAAAGGAACAATAAAATCAGGTTTACTATAGGAGAGAGAAAAAAAAAAAGGACTTCCAGGTGTGAAGGAAACAGAAAAACCAAATTCCTGGCACATCACAAACACTTAGTAAATATTTGTGGGGTTTTTTTGGGGGGGTGGTTTTTATTTTTATTTCTTTTTTTGTTGAAATTGTTGTTAAATGAATGTATGTTCTCTTGTATGCGAGTTCTCAGAAAGTACACAACTCAGTTACCTTTCCTAAAGAAGTTGCTTTAACTAGAACAGTGAAAAATTATTGCATGGATGTCCTGCTGAGAACTCTGTTCGTCTTTTTCTGTTGTCTGTCTGTTCCTAGATCTCATGGCTTCTTCTTCCCTTCTTTGGTGGAGTGCAACCTCTAGAAGAGTAGTTCCCAATCTATTAGGTTTCAAGACTCTTATACTTTTGAAAATTACTAAGGACCCTCCCAAAAAACTTTTGTTTAAGTGAGTGACATCTATTTTTTTTACACAGTACGAGACTTTTTATTCACCAATAAACTAAAAGTCCATTTCTAGATGTTTCTTTCTTTTGCATGCTTCATTTGTTTTATTAGCAAGCAAAACCCTATGAGGGTTTTCACATAGTCTTCAGACTCAGATCCATCTTCATCTTGAGTAATCTGGAAGTAACAAAGTTTTTAAGTCTCCTTGTCGGATGCAACCACAGAAAGCCAATCACGAAGATTGTTGTTCTTAAGGTATTTCTTGGTAGGACGTTTCGAATACGTTTTAGAGAACTATTTCTCAGAAACAACTGTGATTTTATTCTTGATGCGTTCAATGTGAACAACATTCCCCAGATTTCCAGTTTTTCCACTGACTTTAACCTTCTCTCTCAGAAACTATTCAAAATTTCCAGAATCAAGAATGCCATCTTCTGCTAGATGGGTTAAGGTCCAAATTAAATTTCCAAGTTGACTTCTGAGGCTTCTTATCTTTTGGCGCCATCTTGAAAGCCGGCTTGGCAAACAGAGAGAAAGCTATAGTTGCATATGGACATCTATTAATTTTTATGTGTTAGAAGTTAAAACTGAGAAACTTAAAAATATTCATTCATTCATTTATGCATGCATGCATTCATTCATTCAAAATAAGGATAATGAACATATTACCTGTTCAAATATCCAAAAATTAGTGAGACGAGTGTCATTGTTTTACATTTTGGCAAATCTCTTTGATGTCTGGTTGAATAAAAGACAGCTGGATTCTCATATCCACTTCTGCATTCAATCTGCTGTAACATCAAATGCCATGTAGCTTCAAGGAAACCCTACTCTTTGCTCGTGAGAGAATAAGAGCAAAATACAGGTGACATCTCAGTATGGTAATGAAAATAGTTTGCCCTAGTGGACCCTCTGTAAGGCCTTAAAAATCCCCAGGTGTCTCGAATCACACCTTGAGAACCACTGCTCTAGTAACTTCCTGAAGAAAGGCAAAAGTAAAATTTTGAAGACTTGCAAATCTACCAAGTTGTTTTCCTACTTGCACTTGATTATTTAGGTAAATGTAAACTTCTGGGTTGTTGTCTTTTGCCTCAAGGGTCATTGGCATGATGTTTAGTGACATTCTGATTCCAATTCTTTCTACACAGCCCATTTTTCGTCACTTGAAGCTTTTAGGATTCTCTCCTTGTTTCTAGTTTTCATTGCATTTGTTCTTTCAATCTTCAAAGTTATGTCTTTTCTCTCTGTGAAATTTTCTTGCATTAATAATTCCATCATTTCTTCTCTTCCATTTCCTGTTTTCCTTCTGGAACTTTCATTGTTCAGTATGTGATCTCTTCAACGGATCTTTACATTTTCTCTATTTTCCAACTCTTGTTTTACTGTCTGTGAGATTTCCTCAATATTATATTGTAACTTTTCTGTTTTCATTTTAGTTACTGTGTTCTTTTAATTTCCAGGAGTAATATTACTTTCAATTAAGTTTTTTCTTCCTACTGTTTACCTTATATCTTTCTCTAAGTTCCTTTGTTAAAAATACTGTTTTCTGAGCCTTTCCTCAAATGGCCAGTGATCCTTGACTGTCTGCTTTCAGAGTGGGACATTAAACAACTAGACAGCAGGGCATGTTGAGTGATGGGTCTCCCTGAGGCTTAGGAGCAGGGACTGAGCCGCTTCACTGGGAGATCTGTATCTGTCAGCATCTGCAGACGTCTTCTCCTGGCTGGTTGGGAGGAATCCTCCCATTTTCCCCCTGGAGGGTACAAACCTATGCTCCAGCATCTTGAGAGAGGAGCAGAGAATGAAACTCCCCACTAAATCTCGGTTTTCACCTCCACCTTCAACCATGTCTGCCTTTGTGGACCAGATCTTCCCTCTTCCAAATTCTCTCCATAGTCAATAGCCTGCCTTCTGCTGGAATTGGGGAGGAGAACTCATGTGCCTACATGAACTGGGGGGGCCAGGGGTTTGGGGGATCTAGTGTTGTCTGCTCCAGACTTGTCATCATTCTTCCTTTTCCAGTCCCAATTTCTGCTCTCCCAGGGTCTTTTAGCTTTTTGCATTACCCTCTACGAGCCCTTGGGTTTCAGCTTTCTCTGTTTTGCTGTCAGCTACCATCCATTCCATGACTCCAGTCTTCCAAAATGTGGTTTGCATGCCTGAGATCTCATCTCCCTTTATGTATTTGAGGGTGTAAACTTTAAAAGGATTCCTTTTTCAGAAAGGAACAGATAAATGTGTGCTCCATCTACTGCATTTACCTGGCAGTCAGCTGCAAGTCTATTCATGCTTTAAAAATAATGTAAAAAAGCCTGTTCATGAATTTTATAGGTTTCCCCACGGACCTTTGTCTTTATACTTGAAGTCAGAATCCTTATTTGGTGTATCTTAGATCTCCAGCATTTATTCTAACCATAATCTTTTTGCAAAATTTTGAATTACTACATAACAAAAATCAAAGTCATTAGTTATGTCTTTCAAAGAGTATAAAAGAGTTAATAATTTTGTCTCTTATTTTATGGAATTTATATTTTCAACAGTAAGATACAAGGTGGGTTTTCTGGAAAGTTTAATAATCTCTGAGGACATGGAAGAAGAGATTCAAGGTATAAGTCATCTGCTGGGAATCACATGGATGGTTACGACATTAAATATTGCCTTAGAAGGTTTGTGGAAAAGCAGAGAGGCATGTTACTTTGTAGATGAAAAAAAAAAAAGAAAAAACAACAGAGGAAAGGAAAGGTTAAATGCCTTAGCAAAAAATCATACTTTAGTGTTTATGGGGCTGGGATTTAAAAACCTTTGTTTTCAAACATCTAGTTTAGTGCCTTTTCTTCTTGACCCAGATAAACATTCTGCTTACACACCTATTTAAAGAGCCCCAGTGGGAAGACCGTACCAGGTTTCAACAGAATTTATTTCACATGCCTGGCTAAAATATAAAAATTCCATGCTTTTAACCAAGAATTGCTTACTTTTCTTAAATAGCTACTGTAAGTCATCCCTAGAGAAGTCATTTTTCATCACAGGCACACAATTCTACTGTAAAAGGGATTACCATTTTCATGAATATGTTTTTTCCTGAGCTGACCAATTAGTACATAAATGCATATAGCTATTAAATCTATCTTTATAGGAATGAATAGCACACTCTATATCTCAGAAGGTTAGCCTGGACTATAACTTGAGCAAATCCTCTTGAGACCAGGGCTGTGCAGAATATATTATTTATGGTTTTCCCCTCTCTGCTAATATGCTGCCTTTTAAGGAGTTCATATAAGGAATTTGAGGATGATAGGTACTATAAAAATGCAGGGTTGCTATCAGTACTAGAAAAAAATAAATATGAATCCTTTTCTGATTGTACTACTATGGATTTATCAGATGTTGTGCCTTTTGGTGTCTGGATTACCTTGATTCTGAGAACATTTCCTACTGATATCGTATCTTCTATCTGTCTTATAAAAATTAGTTAAAATCTGTTTTACTTAATCTTCTTCCTACAATTTTTTGTACTTTCTTTTAACCTACATTTCATATTTAGAAAATAACGCTCGTTTCATACCCTTTCCTCCTCTGCCCAGTCGCTCCAAAATCCCCCGTTCTGTCAAGAATCCTTTATCTACCATCTCAATGTGGAACTTACTCTTTCCTTGCATGGAAAGTTAAATTTTTTTTTTTAGTTATTATTTTTAGCATATGACTAATAAATCTTCCCTAGAGCCGTACTGTTCTCATTGTTTTTGTCACTTTTCACAATAAAATCTTAGAAGGCATCACCTATAGTCATTTAAATCTGTTTTTAAGGCTTCTATTGTATCTGAACAAATGGGTTTTCAGGTCTAGCCTATATTCTAGTTCTGCTCCAGAGCTAGGGTCATTGAGTTTCCACCTGCATGCTCAGTCTTGCTTGTCTTGTGGACTCAACACTGAGTCACCCAGCCACCAGGCTGACTTTACAGGGACATTTTGGGACCCGTGGCTGAGTTCCTCTATCATTCCCAAGTCCCAATTCCTCCTCCATGTGTCTGAATCCTGGTAACTGGGTGTCTCTTTGTCCTTAAAATCCACTCCATCTCAAGTGCTCTAAGACATATTCCTGACATTCTCCCCTGATCCTTATCTATCCAGTGGTGGTTTCTATCTAGTATCCCAGTGTACTCCCAGACTGAGACCCTGCGAGTTTTTCTGCCAGGTCACCTCCTAGGAATGGAGCTGGTTCTTAAACATCAGCTGGGTGGCTAGGCCTGACCCCAGCTCTCCATCAGGATGAATGCTGTGTCATTCACCCCAGACATCCGATTCCTACGTACACCTACATGCTGGGAGCTCCATTATTCTGTTGAGAATATTTCTTTCTCTAGATTGAATTTTTTTTTTTAAATTGCTGTATCTCTTGAACACTTCACATGGCTCATTAAAGGAAAGAGAGGTAGAAATGAAGATAGAAAGGAAGGAAATGAATGTTTATTGCATACATTTTATTTGACTCAAAAGCCGCTAGGCACTGTCATGTACCATTAATGAACTCTTGTTCCCACAAGAATTTTGTGAAATAGCTATTGTTTCCATTTCACAGGTTAAAAAAAAAAAAGGAGAAAAGGGGGGAAAAAGCCCAAAATGAGCAACTTGACTCAGCAGTGAGTAAGAAGCTGACCCGGGAATCAAACCTGGGTCTTTTGCTTCTGAATATCTGTGATGTTCTCAGCATACCAGGCTGCAACCTGCCATTTGGCCAATTTAAGTTTTATATTCTGCACATCCCTGCTTCTCTGTTCTATGTTATTTGATGTTCGCTATTAGGGAGAATGAAGACAATGTAGAAAACGTGATTATAGGTGACGAAATGGAAAGTCAGTCTCATTATTTTATAGTCACAACACATGTTGATAAGTTTTGGTGATGATGACACGGAACACATGCTTTCGATAGGGAAGACAAGACATCACTTAACTGCTAATGGTTAGAAAGTAGGAAGACATCTTTTAGAGTTGCTCAGCACGAATACTCAAGAGAGTATTTTAATTATGGTACGGGTTTCTAAATTATTTCCCTTGGACCATTAAGAAAGATACAAATCATGAAGCATGATTAGTGGAATCCACAAAATTCTCAAAGAAGAGCAACAACTCTGTTGACTGACATTTATTTTAAATAAAAGGAAGTGTCTGTAATTGCAAAACCTGAATTAAAATGCCATCAGCAGCATTAATAAACATCAGTCCTGTTCTTCCTTTTCACTAATGCTAGTGTTTATTCATTAACTTATGAAGATCTTAGGGAAATTAATTGGGGGGTATCTAAATGAGAGACTATGGAAAGTCTCATGGAATGTCCTCCAGCAAAGGCAACACCCTTTTGACCAGTGCTAATTAAAACAGTAAGACAGACTCTCTTGCTTTCTCTTCTCTGGTGTCTGCTGTGGGTCTGGTCATTCCTGAGTCTTTCCCGAGTGGACAATGGGTGAAATGGAGTCAGGGGATTTTTTCACATTACATCAAAATCACTCTCAATTCATCCAAGTTTTAATCAGAAAACTAGTTAATTTAGAGGGAGAAATACGAAAAAAAATATTTTTTGATGTACCTAGTGTGTATGATGGGGAGGGTCATGTTTAGATGAAAACAGTTACTGGTAGGTAAAGTTTTTGTTTGTTTTTATATGAAACAGACATACCTGGGATCATTTGAAAGGTCAAAGAACTCCTGAAAAGTGTGTTTTATAAATGTGATGACTTTTGCAATCTAGCCGTTGGTGGAGTGGACATGTGATGACTTTTGCAATCTACCCCTTGGTGGAGTGGACACCTAAATATTTTTCGAACGAATGAGACCACATGGGTCAGAGGACAGTCTTAATAATTGAATTAACTTTGTAATTAGGTTTATGTTCATGCCAGTTTGCTCTGGGGTAGCTTCAGAATCTAACCTGAGTCCAAAGTGACCTCCGGATAGCCTCTGGCCTGATGCTGGGTGTGTCCTGGTCTCTTCCAGATCATTTGGCCAAGGGGTTTGGTAGGGCCTCTTGGAATAACTTTTGTCTGCTCTCAATTCCATTGATAAACTTGAACAAGGGGAGGGGAAATGGAAGCCTGAAGGGTGAGTTATACAGATCTTTTCCCAGGGACATTCTGCTAAATGTTAGAATTTCTTCATGGGATGGAAGTAGACTAGGGAAAACTAGGAACAGTGCACCCAGGGACAATGTAAAAACAAGTTCTTCTTTCTTGGCAAAAGTAAAAAGAGATAATTTATATAAGAGGAGCTAACAAAGAGCCTGAACATGGAGCAGATATTTAATAAATATTAGTTCCTTTCCTTTTCCTTCTTGACAAAGTATGCCTGGAATATCTTTTTGGTGGTAGTGTGTGAGAGAGAGAGAGAGAGAGAGTGTGTGTGTGTGTGTGTGTGTGTGTGTGTGTGTGTGTTTGGAGGAGGATGCTAGGTAAGGAGAGAATGAAATAATTATATTCCCAAAATGGCATAGGTGATAGGAGAATACACTGACTATATATTTGGTGCCATCCTCACAATCTCTTCTAACCCCACTTTGGGGATTAACTAGGCAAGCCACACATACCTCCTTCCTAGAGAAACTCGTAAAGGAAGATATGATTCTGCCTTTGAGTGTCACAGTAGACATTTGAAGACCCCAGCAGAGATAATGGCTTTGGGAAGAGGGCTGAACTGCAAGAGCCTGGATCTTCTAAATGTCAAGGGTAGGATGTTGACCTAAATATCCTAAATATCCAGTGGTGTTGCAGAATTGATGGTAAGTCAGGACAAGTAAGTAAAGATTCCCCAAGCTGGGGGACTGAGGAGCACATTATACAAAAGGCAAGAAAAAGAGATGCTGGTGGGCGTCTCTCACCAAAGGACAGCTTCAGGAGCCGAGCAGAGGTGGGGGATGGATGATGGACACCTCCTGTATGCTCAGAGATCTTGAAAACAGACCTGGAAATTGGCATGTGACCTAAATCCCGAGTCACCAAGGCATGGAAGCAGTAGAGCACCCCAATTCTCCTAGGCCCATGGGCCGTGAAGAAGGTACAAATACTAGCGAGCACAGAGAGCTGGTGGAGCTGAGCAAGTCCCACATCTGGGAGGAGGATGTGCTATGAATGGATATCCGAGCATGTCATGTCGGACTGCCCTTTCCCAGCACATGCTTTCCAAGGCAGATGAGCTTGACTAACCTTCAAACCCAGGCCTCCCAGGACTCACTGCAATCCATGATGCTATATTATCTTCCAGCACTTCAAATTAACCTCCAGGAAAAGAGGGCTAAGGGAAAGAAGAATCCTTAACTGACAAGGTTTACCACCAGGTGGAATGGGGCCATGAAATAGAAACTCCATTTAGTTATATAAAAAAAAAAGAAAATGTTTCATACACATCTGAGTGTGCACAGTTTAAAAAATATATACAAATATGTGCAAATGTGTAAGAGCTGGATAGCCTTGGGGGCACATTTGAGAATGGAGGAGAAAATCAGAATTTTGTTTCTTCTTCAGCTCTGAAGAAAAGTTAAGAGGGCCAAATGTCAAACAGTAGGAGATAGTGGGCCCTGGGCCACTTCGGAGGGCTCCTGCCTCATCTAAACACAAAAGCATCTGAAAAACACTGAGTGGGTTAAATTATACCTGGGGCCATTTTTAAATGGGGTAAGACGGTTTCTTACCGTCTCAGAGGCTGTGCCCTGACTCACATATTTCAGATGGCTCTGTTCACCATTTTTCATAAAGACAAAATAAGCCCCTAGTGCTATAAAACTCCTCTCCTGAATCTGCCTTCTCATACTTGACCTGAAACTATTTTTCTCATCCTTTGTAATAGAAACTGGTTCCCGTATGGTTTCACAGCTTTTTTTTTTTTTTTAGTTGAAACTGTGGCTGTTTCTGGCAGGAAGCCCACCTTGGGTGGGGCTTCAGAGCAGAACGGGCCCGACAGGAGACCTCAGGGCAACAAGAATGCTTCACTTGATAAAAGTGAAACATGACCTGACCACACACTAAGATAAAGGAAAACCGCAAGAGAAGATTAACATCTCTCAAAGGCCATGGGCTTTCAGCCAGTTAAACATTATTATTTTCTTTCCAATGCATTGATTTCATTTTCATGCTAGTACAAATTTCTTTCTTGCCCTTTATAAAACAATTTCAGCAAAAATACATCACTCTCCAACCTGTCAGATGATTTCTCCAGAGGAGGTATGTTTTGGTGCAAACAGCCCTGGGATAAGAGAGGGATCAAGGTCCTGCGCTCAGTGTCACCCCTTATGAGATTTGGGGGCAAATTCCCCTGTGTATTAGTCTGCTCTGCCTGTCATAACAAAATACCATAGATGGGTGGCTTGAACAACAAAAATGAATTTTCTCACAGTTTGGAAGGCTGGGAGTCTGAGGTAAGGGTGCCAGCATGGTTGGCCTCTGGTGAGAGCTTTCTTTGGCCTCGTAGAGGCCACCTTCTTGCTGTGTGCTCACAGGGCGGAGAGGGAGAAAGGTCTCTCTTCCTCTTCTCATAAGGCCACCAGTCCCATCAGATTAGGACTCTACCCTTATGGCCTTATTTAACCATAATTACCTCTTAAAAACCCTATATTCAAATACAGTCACATTGGGGATTAAAGCTTCAACATAGGAAATTGGGGCAGGGGAGGGTATATAATTCAGTCCGTAGCACCTTGTATCTTAGTTTCTTCATCTAAAATAAGCTCAAAGAGTAAAAGAGCAAATGAGATAATTAATGTATATGAAAATTCTTTGCAAATTATAAAATCCTATGTGAATGGAAGATATTAATTAATTAATAAAAATAATAATATGGAAGAAAAACCCCGTCAGTAGAAAGGCCAATATATTTCTGACTTCTGAGTCAGGACATTTGAAAAATCCCTTAACCGCATACCTCGCCATAGGCAAATTGGAACAGCAAAGTCCTAAAACAGACGACCTCGATGAATGTGTAATCATTTTAACTGATAATGAAATATTTGTTCTTGTCTAAGCAATTAGCTTCAGGATACCTAATAATTACATCCTGCATCCCTTCTAAATTGCATTCCACATGTGAATATTGAATTACTATCCTAATAACGTTTAAATATCACTAATAACCCCAGTCAACACATCTGAAAACCTTCCGCAGCGGCCTGCACTTACATTAAGTGTCTGATTTATGTAAATAATAGCAAAAATTAAAAGCTTTTCCATTTTAATCTCCTTAACTATTATTTATTATTTTTGAATACTGGCAATATAACTGGTGCTGTGTTACATAAGAAAAATATTACACCAGCCTGAAGACTTGTAATTTAATCAGAAGAGCAAACAGTTCAAGTAGTTTTGAAGCATGGTTGTTAGACTTTGTAGCTTTCCTTCTTTGGGGTGTTAGCTATTTTTAGAGCTGCTTCACCACAGTGCCCTCAGCAACTATGACTGGCGATCACACAGGGCATTGCTATTTTTGAAGAGCTATACTCAGATCCACTGACTTCCTGTTTCTGTGTTAGTCAGTATGGTAATAGGGGACAGACATTCTTCTCAAAGAAAGGATCTCCCCCTCCCCTGGAATCCAAGGGAACAATTCCTCCCCAAGCATGGGACATTCTGATCTCTCATTCTGTAGAGACAACTGACCATATTTACAATAATAACAATAATAACAATGAACAATAAAAAACAGTAGTTTTTAAGCTGAAGTTCATGACTGGCTTCTTGGGCTCTGTAGACTCCATTTAAGTTAGCCTTCAATGGTCTCTCAAAAGGTCCATGACTAAAAAGGTCTGAAGTCACAGAAATAAATGTTGGTTAATTGTGTACTTCTTAAGTTAAGAAGTTAAGAACACAGTTAAGAAGTGCATACTTCTTTCCCATAGGACTTTTCTTTAATATATCGTATTGTTAATGGTGATATTACAAAAGAAAACTAAAGCATACTCTTATGCTATCATAAGAGATAGGTAAGTCACTATGCTTAATGACATGGAGAATACAAATGTGAACAAAGCATGTGGCCCTTACATCCTCAGGGTCATACAGTCTTACAGAAGAATTAAGAAATATATAAAAACAACAGTAAAACAAAGCGGACGTAAAAAGGCCACAGAGTAGTCATAAAGGAATTCTTTTTTTTCTTTTTTTATTTGAAAGAGAAAGAGAGACAGAGAGCAAGCGAGTGCACAAGCAGGGGGTAGGGGCAGAGGGAGAGGGAGAAGCAGGCTCCCTGCTGAGCAGGGGGCTTGATGCCAGGACCCCAGGATCACAACCTGAGTGGGGCTCAGGACCTGAGCCAATGGCAGATGCTTAACTGACTGAGCCACGCAGGTGCCCCGGCATAAAGGAATTCTTAAGGAAACTGACAATGAGATTAAACTCCATGGAGGAAGTAGTATTTGGACTGGGCTTTGAAAAAAATATGGAATTTCATCAGGGATAATTCAGGGAAGAACATTCTAAACAGGAGGAGTAGCTTAAATAAATGTGGGGGAGGGAAAGCAAGAGGTGAATTTAGACTATTGATTTGGGGAGCAGTGGGAAAGAACATCGTCAATTATTGGGTCTCTTGGCTCACAGGGTAACTTAAAATGTCATTTAGAAGGGAGAAAAGGAAATTAAAAATCTGTCGCAATAGTCCAGACCAAACAGGAATGACGCCCGAAGTCAGACATGATCTTTGGGATAGGAAATCAGGGTGGGGATGCATGTTCTATGTAGGTTCCAGCAGTAAATATCTAAGAGAACCATGAGGCAGGGAAGGGGACCGGGGACACATGGGGCTTAACACGTGTGAAACGTATCACAAGCTATGGCATTGGGAGTGTAATTTTTATGGAGGGGGTTGAATTTGATCCCATAGGTATAAAATGATCAGTTTTGTGATCATTAACCACTCTCTCTAACCTCAATAGGCTGCTTTAATTAACCCTTCCACTGTAGGAGTGTGATGAGGGTTCTCTTGTTTTTCAGAAAGAAGACACTGGGTTTTAAAGATCTCTTACAACACCTGAGAAGAGCCATACACACCCAAACACAAGGCCAAGCTTTGTTCCTCAGCAGAAGTCAGTGATGGTCACCAATGTGGGTGAGGAAGAAGAAGAGGAAGGTGCAGGCAATAATAATGCTTAAGGTCACTGGTCCATGGTGACTCAGCCAAGCCTCGAGACGCAGGTTCGCTGGGATCTCCACAGTGAGAGGCTGATGAACCTGTTGAGGGAGGCTGTGTGGGAGAGGAGAGAGGGAGGAAGATCCTTTGGGAGGATACACCTCAGAGAGGAGGGAGGAAGTTTTGGGGTAATGAAAGCAGCCTGAGAAGATAACAGGGAGGAGAGGATCACATCATGGAAGCAAAGGTGTGAGAAGATGGTGGTCAACACTGAGCAATATTGAGAGAGACTGAGAAACGCATGGTCCAAGAAGAGGCCGTTGGATTTGAGATTAGTACTTTGTTCAAGACCTCAAAGAAAGCAGTTTTAACAGAGCGATGGGCTGGAAGCCCCCTATAAGGGAACTGGGGAGGAACCCCTGCTGAGGAGGTGGAGAAGGGAGTGTTGCCCCCACACCAGAGAGGTGCGCTGGTGACTGCCCGCTTGAGAAGGTCAGAGAGCAGGAGAGAGGGAAGAGAGCTAAAGAAATCAAGTTGAGGAGAGAGTGAGAGAGTAGGAAAAGAATAGAAATGTTGAGAAATTCTTCGATGAGGATAAAGGTCCATAATATCATGATATATCATATTTATCTTCACATGAAATTTGTTCTTTGGTAGAGAGTAAATTTAGCATCAGAAATGTAAAGGAATGCAAAGAATCAGAACAGCCACTGACTATCCCACAGCAAAGAGAGGATTAGCTGAGTTTAGGAGAGTATAGATTGGCAGGGTCTCAAATGGCCCCAGTCTCTGGATCTCTTCTGGCTCGATTCAGCAACCAGGGAACCAGAGCAAAGCAGACAGAGGGCGTGCCCTGGGGGCTGGAGGGGTGCTGGCAGAAGGTCAAGGAGCATGAGGTCCGTCGGGTCCCCTCCGAGCAGAGAGGAATGTGCAGCCAGAACGTGCAGTGATTATTTCACGTGCATTGGTCCTGTGTCCTGAAGTTCCTTCAGGGATGAAGAGCACAGGTTTTGGGGTGAGAACTGAGCTGGTTGAGAATCCCAGCTGAGAGAGACTCAAAAAGTGGGCCTTTGTAAGGCAGCAAACCAGACCCAGGAGGTGGGATTTCTGGATACCCATGATCAAGAACGAATGATCAAAACACATTTGCTTCTTGTCTGCTGCCACTGAACAAATCAGTCTGACACCACTTAAAATAAAATAAATACAATAGTAATAAGTCTTCTATTAATATCCCTGAGAAGCATATGTTATAAAACTAAGGAAGAATCTTTAATGTTACTGTTGAAAGTCTAAATAAATACAGATACATATTTGCCCATAAATAATGAAGCATTCAGCTTCAATTCACAGGAATTTAAAAAGTATTTAAGTGTTTTGATGAGTGCCAAGCAGATTTGCCGTGTCTTTCAAATATTAATTAATGTATTAAAGAGAAAAAAAATGCAACCTCCTTCCAAACCCATATTGCAGTCTGGATGACTCTAAAATACATATTTTTAGTTGGAAGATAGTTTCTCTTTGCTCAAGGAACTGCACTCATAATTTGTGTTTTGCTGGGGTTTTTTTGCCCTACAGCTAAAAATTAATAGGGAAAAAAATTGAGAACAAAGAGGTTAATATCTAATTTATTGAGGGAATGACTTATTCCTTTCCCGGGAATAATTTACATCAAAGGCCACTAATCTCGACATTAAATATTAAAGAATAAAACAGTCAACTAAAAACAAAAGCAAGTCTTTTCACAGGTATCTTTTCAAATACCTGTGATAAATCTGAACGAGAACAAAGGACCCATCAACACCTTATTTCACAAAGGATGAAATAATTATTTTTTCTTACTTTCAAAAAGTTCTTAATTTTTAAAACTTTTTACTTTTAAAAATTAATGTTATTGTGGTATGTTTACATATAATGAAATGCAAATAAAATGCATTTTAGGTATATGGTTTGATCAGTTTCGGCAAATGTATGTACCCGTGTAGTCACTACCACCATCTTGATAAAGAATATTTCCATCCCACCAAAATGCCCCTGGTCTATTTGCAGCTAATTCCCTCCCTATCTCCTGCCCGGAGCAAGCCCTGTTCTGCTTTCTGATGGACTATTGATTTTGCCTGTTCAAGAATTTCACATAAAGGGAACCATATAGGATGCATTCTTTTTTTCTAGCCTCTCTCACTAAACATAATGATATTGCATTTATCAGTAATTCATTTCTTTTTTTTTATCGCAAAGTTGTATTCCCCTTGTAACGCTTATATCGAAATGTGTTAACCCATTCATCTGTTTGGAGGACACTTGAGCTATTTCCAGTTTGGGGCTTTTATGAATAAATCTGCAATGAATATTTGAGTCCCAATCTTTCAGTGGGCACGTTTTCTTTTCTCGTGGGTAAATTCCTGAGTGGAATTATCTGCATGTGTGGCAAGTGTATGTTTGACTGTATAGGGCCAAGCAGTTTTCCAAATTAACTGTACCATTGTTACATTCCAACCAGCAATGTAGAAAGTTCTAGTTACTTTACATTTTTGCTAATGTCACTAATGATGTCTTATTTGTGCTTTGAGATCTTTCTCTTTTCTTTCTTTCTTTCCTTCCTTCCTTCCTCCCTCCCTCCCTCCCTCTCTCTCTCTCTCTCTCTCTCTTTCTTTCTTTCTTTCTTTCTCTTTCTTTCTTTCCACTTTGAGTTCATAGAAGCACTTTGAGACCTGTTTGAGGAAGGAATTCTTCAGAGAGGTTTTGTGCTTTCTTCTTCTAGCTGAATCAGAAATGAAAATCAAGTATCTCTGCATCGGAAATCTCTTCATGCTCCAGTTTTTGCTCTTCTGAGGCCTTGCTGTTCAAACTTCCCTGATTTTCTAAGCTCTGACAGGAGTTCTCTGTGGACCAATGTCCCTGTTCCAGTCCCACTCCCAATTACTGGAAACAATGAGTGGGTCTTTACTTCTTACAGCTAAGGGAACCTAAGGACATCTCCTGAATTGTAAGCAGTTGTGGATACAGTGGGGACTACATCAGGAAAGAAATCTAGAGTTTCTTCTTTCATCTGTTACATGATCTTGGGGCCTCCACTTCTACCTTTTTTTTTTTTAAAGATTTATTTATTTATTTATTTATTTATTTATTTGAGAGAGAGGGAGAGAGGGGGAGAGAGAGCGAGCGAGCACGTGGGGATGGGCAGAGGGAGAGGGAGAGAGAGAATCCCAAGCAGACTCCCTGCTGAGTGCAGAGTCCGATGGGGGACTGGATCTTATGACCCATGAGATCCATGACATCACAGCCTGAGCCGAAACCAAAGCCGGACACTTAACCGACTGAACCACCCAGGTGTCCCTTCACTTCTACCTTTGTTTGTTAGAAACAAGTCTACCTTCCATTGCCCATGCTAGGCTATTGTGGAGTTACTTTGTTGCAAATCCAACAAACCCTGGGATGCCCCCAGGGCTTGGTGTTAGGCTTCCAGTGGCTGATTCAGGAGCCAATCATATGCTAAGTCAAGGAAAGAGGGGAAATGGGTGTGGGAGTTCCATATCAAATTCCACACACAGAATTCGTTCTGGAAACGCAGCAATATCCACCTTGCAAGGTCGATTTCTGGTTATAATGAAATTTAGGGAAATGTCTTCCTCTGTTAAGCAAATAGAATGCTGTACTATAGATATATGGCTTTTGGGGGCACCTGGGTGGCGCTCTCTCTCTCTCTCTCTCTCTCTCTCTCTCTCAAATAAATAAATAAATAAGTCTTAAAAAAAAAAAAGAAATATGGCTTTTGCCTACCAGTGCAAGTGTTTGAACACTTGGTGATGTTTTCAGCTATCCATTCTTGGCTGTGTCTCAGGTTCACAAGGTAAAAATAGGTACAGCATTTTCCAATTTCTAGTGCTTATTTATTTACTTGGTAATATAGTGCCCTTTTGGGTTAGTTGGCTTATTGATTAATCACTGCCTTAGGCAACTAATTTTCTTTTTCCTAGTTCAAAGGCTTTTCAACATTTGAAAGGTTGTATCTGCACAATAACTCATCAGAGGTCAGTAGTTTACAAGTATATTTTTTACTTGTAGGTTCATCGGCCCAGAGTTTAGAATGACAAATTCAGTCACAAACATGCACTCTGTGTTCTGGCAATGAGCAGGGAGTACTAGGCAGTACAAGATTTAGCATGCACAGGCGCACATTTGCAATGCCTTTGTGTGTATAGAAGGAAGATGAATTAGAAAGAAATAAAATTCAATGATAGGCAATATTTTCCTTCATTACTGTGTTCTGAACATCTACATACAAATCATACTGTAGGATTACTTAGGTAGAGAGAACTGGGGATTTTTTTAATAGACTATTTTTTAGAGTGGGTATAGTAGGTTCACAGCAAAATCAAGCAGAAGGTAGAGATTTCTTATACACCCCTTGTCCCCGTACAAGCCCAGCCTCACCTACTATGGGCATCCAGGCACCAGGGAGGTACATTTCTTACAACCCATCAAGCTACACTGACACATATTTATCACCCAGAGTCCATCATTTACATTAGGGCTCACTCACTCTTGGTGATGTATATTCTATGTGTTTGGTCAAATGTATAATAAGTTATATCTATTACTATGATATCCTATAGAGTATTTTTCTTGTCCTAAAAATCCTTTGTGCTCCATCCAGTCATCACTTGCTCCTCCCTAACCCCTGGCAACCACTGATCCCCTTTACTGTCTGCATGGTTTTGCCTTTTCCAGAGTATCACATGGTTGGAATTACACAGTATGTAGCCTTTTCAGATTGGTTTCCTTTACTTTGTAATATGCATTTTATGTTCCTCTATGTCTTTTCATGGCTCATTTCTTTTTAGTGCTAAATGATATTCCATTGTCTGGATATACCACAGTTTAACTGGTGGATTTTTTAAAAAAAATGTTACTCTTCAGGGGGTGTTTAGGAGGTAATCACATATGGAAAAAGCCACATAAAGTTGAAACAGGAAATGAAAAACCTAAGATAGTTGTGGGATTGGAAAAGAGATTGCATAACTGCACTGTAATACACAGTAGGCAAAGCACTAAATGTTTGTTGAACTGAACAGAAAGAGGGTTGTTTCCTGGAATACAACTTAAGAGCTGGGAGTAAAAGCAATGTGGGCCACAATTAACCATATCCGTTGTCACGTCCTCTATCAGAAGATGATTGCCTTCTAGTGATTTCTAGCATCTTCACAACTCAATCTTAGCAAATGGGCCAGTGTTTCAGGGGAATACTTGGAAGAAGTCAGAGAGTTTTCTCTATGCACGGTCTCTAAATAAATACAGGTATCCCCTGCTTTCTGAAGGTTCACGGTACAGCACATTGCTTTTACCAAAGACCTGCATTAGTGCCTGTTTGCACTGACCAATGAAATCCAAAGAGGGTTTTCGCTTTTACAAAAAAAAAAAAAAAAGCAAAAAGTGAAAATAGCGTTCAGCATTTGTTTTGCAGTGAGCTGTCGTAGAGACAGCCTGCAAAGCTCCTTCCCCGGGAACTCTTCTCAGCAGCTTGTACCAAGCCTCCGTGGCTTTGAACTGTGTCTGTGAGCATCTGTGATTTATCCTGATTTATTTTGTGCATCCGTGAGCCCGATGTGTCCTAAGACATCAGAAAAACCTAAAAAAGGTTATTGTTTGGGTCCAGGAATGCTCAAAAATGTCTCCGTATAAATGAATGGTAATTGTGTCATTGCTTTACTTCATTTAATCTAATAAAAGCTTGCATGGGAACGC
Organism: Callorhinus ursinus; assembly: GCF_003265705.2. NCBI lineage: Eukaryota > Metazoa > Chordata > Mammalia > Carnivora > Otariidae > Callorhinus > Callorhinus ursinus. Next base: position 7,212,905 of record NW_027397081.1, on the reverse strand, counting down.
TCTACCTCGGATAGTGGGGAAAACCTGTACTTATTTTTTTAAGGCAATTAATGAAAAATTCAGATTCTAAGAGGCACTCTTAAATCAAAAGTCCTTCCGCAAAATTCCAATTATTTTCTACTCAAGAGAATCCTAAGCAATAATCTGATACATTAGTGTCTATTTTTCAGCCCTGCTGGTGAAATTTTCCTTCTTGAATTGTTTCAAAATTCCCAAGAGTGCCTGACATGGGATAGATAAAGAAAGGTTCTTCCAAGGTGAAGCTCTGAGGACTGAGCGGGCTACCGTTTCTGGGCTCACTTACTTTGAAAAGAGATGACCTGCCTCTATGAGATGACCGGCAGTGGGGACACCCAAACAGAAGTTTTCATTTTTTATTTGGGGCCTAAAGATCAGCCTTGTCTCTGGTTTCAAAAAGAAATGTCACAAACCAGTAAGCATGTTGAATTTTCTAGGACATCAAGCAGCTTCCCTCCTCTCATTGTGTAACTTTTCGTAAATTTTTTCTGAGATTGTAGCAGTCCAGACATCACATGTTTATTTATTGATAGTTGCTTCATTAATTCAAGCAATACTCACCGAGCACCTAGTATGCACTCAGATATTCTTCCAGGCACTAAGGATGCAACAGTGAACTAGAAAGAAAAGAGCTGTTCTTTCATGGACTTTATCTTCCTGAGGGAGAAATAAACTATGAGCAAGGAGACAAATTAGATAGCTTTGAGGGTGGTAAGGGTTCTGAAGGAAATACAATAGGTTAACAAACTAGAAAGTCACTGGTCGTGGGGACTGTTTGTCATAAGGTGGTCAGTGCAGCTCTGGACAACAAAAAAAATCAATTTTTCTTTAAATAATTGAATTAAATTGCTAGGTACCACTGTGGACATATACACTCATTCCCCACTCTGGCTGTTAGGGATTCTCCGGCTCTCTTACCCTAGAGTGAATCTTGCTAGCCAACAAGCCCCCCGTGTACACAGTGGCCTTTTTGCTTCATTTAAAAATAAGATTAGAGCATCAAGAGTCTAGAGATGCTTAGGGAATACGGAAACATAAAAGAAAGACCTCTCTACACTCCAAGAAGAAAAACAAAATCAGAAACAACCCCAGAGGAAGTCGGACTAAGTGGTAAAAACCTCAAACAAACAAATGGGCGGTCTGTGTTGAGCTCAGCGAAGGGGCATTTTTGCCGCAACTGGGGTGTACAGGAGCAGAAATACGGAGGACTTCTGCAAGGTACACCTTGGAACCAAGAGAACATGATGGAATAGATAACAGGACTGAAACTTTGAAACTCTGGGAGATGATTAGGGCACGGAATACAAGGAAAAAAAGGTAAGGCTCTCAGACACTCCAGTGAACAACAGCCAACTAACCAACAAATTACATACGACAGTTATAATCCAAAACTGCTATAAACCAAATGCGGCATGACTTTTAGCAATTGGTAGGTATAAAGCAGGAGAATTCATTGGAACTAAATTTTAGGATTATTCTCTTGAGTAGCAGAGGGGGTTAGAGCATTACAATCTTGGAGAAAGAAGAATATTCATGGCACACCCAGCATCTCTGCATCCAACATGACGCGATTTACGATCACACAAACGCCGTTCACTAGCATTGACCTTCGCAATCAGCTTGTAAAGAGATCATGAAAACTATAACCAGTAACCAATTGTAACTGCTGTCAGCATTGACAACACGAAAGGAAAGCTAGAGCTGACAGATGTCAGAGGGTAAATGGGGAATGGGAGGTGAATGGAAGAGGGAACCCACTGAGATCACCAGCTCCCAAGTGGGTGACACCAGAGAACTGTCCATCTGAATAAGATGTGGAGGGTTAAGTCAGAAGTCACAGATGCAAAGCGAGAACAGTGATATAATGGTGTTGGGAGGCAGAGGGCAGAGGAGGTGGGAGGGGGTACAGATGCCCTCTCATGCATCTATAACAGCAGGAAGTTACAGATAATCATTAAAAATGATGCATCATGAAATAGCACTTTAAGCATACTAGTTAGGGATTTATAGGCAACCACCAGAAGAATCATGTAAAAGTGGTGCCCTCTAGAAAAAGACATCACAGCTGTGGATGGGTTGACCAAATAACTGGTCTTTTCCATTATAATAAGCCTGTGGTGCTAAATAATTTATATATATATATATAAAATTTGCATCCCGAGGAAATTTCCGAGCCATTTTTGCTTCCAGCCCATAAGGAGAGCCATAGATGCCTCCATCATCTGATGACATGAGGCTACGGACTTCTTCTGCATGATGATACAAACTTTTAATAATTTTGTTTTGGGAGGCAGGAGAGAAAGCCCCTGTGTTTTGAGGACAAGGGGAAAATCCCCCCTTAGGTTCTTTAGACTACCCTTTTCAGAATATCTGTTGGTGTTGTAAATATATATATGACATAAAATTTGCCGTTGTAATCATTTTAAATGTAAAATTCGGTGGCATTCGTTACATTCATTAGGTAGCATGATCATCACCACGATTTCCAAAATTTTGCTTGCCCCTCAACAGAAGCTCTGTACCCATGAAGTAATAAATCGACACCACCCTCCTCCCAGCCCCTGGTACCTTCTATTCTCTCTCTGCTCTAGGAATTTGCCCATTCTATGGACCCCATCTAACGGCGAATCATACCCATATTTGTCCTTCTGTGTCTGGCTTATTTCACTAATCTTCAAACTGCCTTTTGACAATTTTCTGAAACCTTCTTAGGCCAATGGCAGGATGTGAAAGCCTGGGGAAATGTGAATTAGAAGTATTCTACTCCATATAAAATCTTGGTGGTACCAGAAAACAAATGTATTCTATCCATTAGGAATAATGGCTGCTGGATTTTCCAGAATCCAGGACCGGTGACTGTGCCCACACTGTCTCTTCCTGGGTTATTGCAGCAGAACAGCACGGTCGGCCAGAGTGGGGAAGAAGGTCGTGTGAGAGCTGATGCCCCCCGTGCACACCGATGTGGGACCACCCACCCTAGAGCAGCTTCAACACTCAGCCAGCTCACTGCTACCTCTCTCAGGAGCTGAGGACACGGTTGCTCTGTGACCGTCCAGTAAGACGGACCACCCAAATCTTACTTGACCACACCGGGGGGAGGGGTACATCGGTCCCCAAGGGGCATTTTGTTCTTGCCAGTGGAATTCCTGCCTTTTCTCTGTTCCCTGATACTGTTTTGTTCATGCTCCGCATTTCTTTCTGGAACTTCTCACATCTTCCGGCGTGTTTGCAAGGAATGGAGACGGGTACAGTGATGTGAGCTACAACATACCTAAGGAGATTAAACCATCTCTTGTTATGTGTATTGATTTTCTATTGTCAACTAAAATTAGTTTCAAGGGTATGTCAATTTGTAAGAAAACTCAAGACAGGACTGCTCACTGGTGGATTATTTCCCATGATTTCTTGGATCATTGTCACTCTTGACAGATACCCTACAAGCAGTTATGCAAGGAGATGCTAAACTATCAGCATTTCATTAAAAACAAACCTCTGGATATAACAGGGTGACTACTTACCATACCCGAAAGCACAGGGAATGCCAGGATGGTTGCAAGAATGTCCCCAGGGAGCTCCAGAGCAAAGCATCTTCATGGATTGATTCACCTTTCCGGTGTCTGCAAAAGCACGTCAGGGAGAATCTTAAATTTCCCTGAAGTGACCACTCCTAGGAGGGAAGTGTGGCTGTAATGTCAAAATGAACTGGTGGGTGGGACCCCTGATTTCACGAGCTACCAGACATGAGGGTATACGAATGTATGAGTGTGAGAGGGTGTGCGTGAGTGTGTGAGGGTGTGTGTGTGTGTGCGTGCATGCGTGTTCAGGTAATGGGAGGAGAGCTTTGAAGAGAGTTGTTTTATTTTGAGAAGCAAGTGGTGTGTCACCTACCAGGAGACCCTATAAAGAATTATGCTGTTGGGCTGTTTTGAAGAAGACACCCATAAAAGGGAATTCCAGTGCAGACATAGGGATGGAGATATTAAGGGCCTAAAAGAACATGACAGGAGAAGCAAGCAATAGGGTCTCAAAAAAGAGGTTGAATTTGCACCAGGCATGAGGCTGTACTGGTCTGTTGGCTCTCGAGAAAGCTGGGGGAGGGAGGGCGGGCACCGTGGAGACGGCTGGTGTACGGGACACGGGACAGAGGTCGCGAGCAGGCTCTACAAGAACGCCCATGTTAAGTAGAATTCATCAGTTATGTGCATCTGGAGGGTTGTGAGAAGGATTGGGTTGATGACAGCTTAAGATTGCTGATTTACAGCTCGATGGAGAAGGTAACTAAGGAAGGGCTGCTCTCATCCTGTGTTCATGCACCCTCACGAAGCGTGCTTTCCCACTCTGTGTTTAAGGTAATTTATTCCTGGGGCGCCCGGGTGGCTCAGTCGGTGAAGCGTCTGCCTTCGGCTCAGGTCATGATCCCGGGGTCCTGGGATGGAGTCCGGCACGGGGCTCCCTGCTCAGCGGGGAGTCTGCTTCTCCCTCTCCCTCTGCCCCGCCCCTGCTCCCTGCTTGTGCTCGCTCTCTCTCTCAAATAAATAAAATCTTAAAAAAAATAAAATAAAAAATAAGTTAATTTATTCCCCTGTACAAGTAAGAGGGAAGCAGAACAGTAAAGCTGACCCGTACGTGCGGCTAGTCTCAGAGGACTTGCCATCCCAAGTGTCAGGTGTAACCCAGGGACGGAGCTCCCTTGGCCTTACAGGATCTGAAATAGAGCTTTTGGGGATCATTTGACTTTTTGTTTTCTGTCTTCCATCCTCACAGCTCATGAGCAGATTCAACCACCTTTTTTCAGGCACCTGTTGTCTTGGTGGGTTTGGGGCATGACCACGTAATGCTACTGCCCAGTTTGGCCTGGCCTACTCCAGATCAGGCCAAAATTCCTGGGGTCCTGCTGGGGCTCTTCTCTTAGACATCACAACTGACCTGTGAGGACATGAGTCAGTTTTACCTCCAGGTGCGTCTGGAATCCAGCCACGTTTCACCCTCTTCATGGTGAACACACGGATGCTCCCTACTGCTAACCTGTTTTCGCTCTGGCCCCAGTGCCTCACTGGGCACCTCTGCCCAAAGCCCTCTGGGGGCCCCGCCCCACTCACAGTGAAAGCCAGGTCCCTGATACGGCCTGCAAGGACGATCCCATGTACCGTGGCGCCTTGACACTCGGGCCTCAGCTCCACTCACCCCTGCACGCATCCCCTCCAGCCACTCTGGCCTTTCTCTGCTTACTTGGACACACCGCCTCTGCTCTGGCCTCTGTGCCTTGGCTCACTCTGTCCCCGCGGTCTGGAGCCCTCGCTCCCCAAAGATCCTCATGGCTCACCTCTTCACCTCCTTTGTATCTTTGCTCGCAGGACTCCTTCCTAGAGAGGGCTTCCCTGGCTGTCCCACTTAGAACCTCCCCCCGCCCCCATCCTGTGTTAGTCGCCAGCTGCTACATACGTTCTTATTTATTGTACTTATAGCCTATCACCCCTGACTGGATGCAAACTCACTGCGAGCAGGGATTTTGTATGCTGCTAGATGCCTAGTGTCTAGGAGAGCATCCGGCATAGGGCATGTCTCAGTGCACATTTGCTGAGTGAATAAGTGAATGACTGTCTCTTATTTTCTATTCCCGGAACCAGGACCCGGGTTTGTTGTAAGAAGTGTGTTCCCGATTCAGTCTCTGTGTCCGAGATCCTCGTCTCAACAGTGTGCCGGGCCCCTGGCCCTGGGTGACTCGGGCTTGTTTTCTCTTGTCACCACTTTCCCTTCGTCCCATCCAGCACTGCAGCCTCTCAGGCAGTGGGGGCAGCCTTCTCCTTCCTTCTAGCACTCTCTGCGGCTGCCTGCCCGGCTACCTGCACCGTCACTTGAGAGCATCTGTGTCCAGGGCTCCTCCCGTCCTTGCCGACTGTTACTGCTCTCCACAATCCCACAGGGCCTGCAGGAAGAACAGCCTGTCCTCCGTCACTGTGCCCTGCAGGAACAGTCCTTCAGCCCTGGGGTTCCGTCATCACCCGTCCAAGTAATACGTACAATTTGGGCACAACATATGGTCCCGTTTTCTTTCCACATTCAGATGAAGTGATTGAGCCCCCATCTTGTCTATGGTAGAAGACATTGCTTTCACCTCTGGGATGCCCTGTCCCATGATAACAAGAATCTCAAGGTCTTACTCACTCCAGAGATTTACATCAAGGGAAAAAAAGCAACCCAGAATCTATATTCAGTCCGTCGGGGAGTCCTGGGTTGTTGTCACTGCCACATGGTGTCACTGTTGAAATGTGGGAAGCCTGTGAGTTGGTGATGCCCTAGCCTGCTAGCAGGTGAGCTGCAGGTAGCTGGTGTCGAGCGGTGACCTGCTACCACCAAGCCCGGGACATCCAGGAGCCCGGGCCAATCCCGTTATCCAGTGAACGGAGATGCTTCAGGGACTGGGGCTGTAGCTGCAGGCTCTGGGTGAAGGGTTGAGAGAGAAAGTCCTGCTCTCCAAGTGTCCCCCTGAGCTCTTGCCACGGCACATCAATGTGGGATCCCAGTGGGGCGGCTCCATGGGAGCTGGCTCATTAATTCGTGCGCGCGCTTGTGCATGTGCACACACACACACACACACACACACTCACACATCGGTGCACTCTCCCCCCACCCAGACCTAAGAGGTCTTCAGCAGAGTCCTGTGCTGTCTGGGATCAGGCTCTTCCCTAAACCCCCAGTTCTGATCTGAGAGTACGAGAAACCCTTCTCTTGCCTTGATCCGAAACATGCTCCACTCGGGTGCCTGGGTGGCTCAGTTGGTTGGGCGACTACCTTCGGCTCAGGTCATGATCCTGGAGTCCCAGGATCAAGTCCCACATCGGGCTCCCTGCTCAGCAGGGAGTCTGCTTCTCCCTCTGACCCTCTTCCCTCTAGTGCTCTCTATCTCTCATTCTCTCTCTCTCAAATAAATAAATAAAATCTTCAAAAAAAACAAACAAAAAACAAAACATGCTCCACTCTATATCTCAGAAAGAATGACATTTCTTTTAGAGAGAGAGAAAAAAAAAACAACAACACTTTATTACACACACAGTGAGGCCCATGTCTCAGGTACTTGCCTTACCCAATTAGATATGTATACTTTTTAGACTGACCAATACTTCCTGGTCTTTTGTTTTTGCTGGGGATGTGGTACGATAGGACAGAGCTTCGCTTTGATGGAAAAAGAAACCCAAAACGAGTAGAGTGCTTTACAAGAATGATGCTATGGGGAGAAAGAGCAAGGAAACTCAGTTGCTCACTCATTTATTCACTAACAATAAAAATAATCATAATGGTTACCATCCACGGAGTGACTAGTACGTGCCTGGCACTTTGGGGTACATTATCTCATTCAACCCTTATAAAAATCCTGGAAGGGAAACATTATTAACAGGAAGGTAGAGATGAGAAATCTGAGGTGCAGAGAAGCACAAAGCCAGAGACAATGCAGAAGAGCCAGGATTCACATTTAAGTCAGACTCTCAAGCCTGGCCTCTTTCCAACGTCCTACACTCATTCTGTAGGAACTGAGTAGCTGCTGGAGTGTCTCGGCCCAGGACTGCGGGCGGATACATACATTATCCATGATTCCCAGACTCAACTACTACAGAGACGGCTCACCTACCGCATAAATTCGTCCCATCCTTTCCATTCTGGGAGGGTGCGATTCAGTTAGTATCTCCTTTCCCTTTTGAAATTCTACTTTGACTCATTGTTTTAGAGCAGAATGAGAGTTTTCTGGTCTGCTTCTTCCTGTCCCAGATGCAGGAAAGGGGGAGCATCCCAGCTACGTGGACTTCTGGAGCCGGAAGACCCTTGGAGATGCCGTGGAGCATGCAATTGTCCTTATTCGCAGGTAACTCCTGGGCCTCCAGTAAAGGTGAGGGTGTACTGGATGGATGCCTCCCTTTTGATGTGTGAACAAAGCCCCGGGCCTAGGGATTGCAAGGTGCATTTCTTTTTCTCTCTTCGGAGTTTAAACGACTCCTGTAATTGATAGGCACTGTAGTCACAAAATGAACTTGTGAATTGGAGAAAATAAAAGGCTGCTACCCTGGAAAACAGTGAGAACTTCTCCCATTTGGTGTTGCCTTATTCTCGTAGTTGGTAACTTAGTAGGGTTTGGACTCTCACCCTACAGCGGTTTCCTTCTGACTCAGAAAAAGCCCCCAGGCTCTTGCTCTCTATCTGAGGTCATTAAAATGCTTGAATGAGCTTCCAAGTTCCTCTCTGTTTAAGAGAAACTGACGTAGGAGGTGTGTCTGGGACTGGCATCAAAATGCCCCAGGAATGATCTCAAAAGAGGAACATTTCATTTTCCAATGACTTCATATGAGCATCAGGGATTCCAAATCCTCTTGTATTTTCGCACTTTTTCTTGGTTTGTCTTAAGGATTTCTCCATAGGAATTACTGGATTACATATTTGTGTTTTCGATGTGTCACAGCACATGCCAGAGGTGGGGTAGGGGGTATCTCCAAATGGGGAAAATGAAACCAAATTTCTTAACCTTCTAAGCTGGAATACTTATCATTAAAGATTTTTGTTTTCTTTTCTTTTCTGAAATGCAAGTAGGAAAATAAATGACAGAGTTTGAGGTCCTTGATACTAGAGCTTTTACCTACAGTAGGTGTTCCTTTTGCCCAATGATCTCAATTTTACTGAAAACGCAAAGGCATTAAGAACTTCACCTGACATGGAAGGACATCATCAATGCTATGGCAAAGACTCTAACTGTCTCCATACTTTGTGATGTGAATTGTATTCCTGTTCCTGACTCTACCAATGCATACACGTTGGTCTACCTCTATGTGAGGATAATGGTGTAGAACTCAAACATTTTTCATTTACTAAATGGATTTTACTTGAAATATGTACTCATTAATTTTCCCAACAATATATAGGTCATACCATTAATACTGAATGTCAGGGGATGTCTTGCTTTGGAGACAGCAGGCTCATCAGGTGTTTATTATTCATTTCTAAGGAGTTATTCTTCAGTCTCTTCAATCAGCCGCTGTGAACTTTCCTTCTTGATTATGCTAGAAGGTAAAACAGAAATTTGTGGTTTGGTGTGAGGAATTAGACACTGGAGTCCAGAGTTTCTCCACTCTACTTTTTACAGTATGTTCAAAGGCAAACTGATGCTCCAAAGTGGCTCGCTAATACAGACAAGGACCGTCAGTGTTCCAATCTCTGGTTAAAATTCAAAGAACTAAAATATTTCAAAAAGGCAAGGGAGTCTATTCCAAAGTAATAAAAATAAATTCTCCTCTAAAGAATAAGAATGTTAAGTATGTGCGATGCTTACTGGAACTCTGGATGTGAGTCTATAAGCCTCAATCAGGCATCACAAACTCAAACATCTCCAGGGCCAGGCCAGTGACGTTAATCTTGGCTTGTGAGGACCGAGATGGTCTGCAGAACGCTCAGATTATCGAGAAGGGGCAGCTCTTGCCGGTTGTTTCCATGTGGAAATGGGGACCTGGCCTTGTCAGAGTTTTCATCTCTTCAAGGGAAGCTCTCAGTCCAGATTTGTAAGAGAAAGTTCCCATATCCTTGACCTAGATTTTCATGGGCTGTTCTATTTCATCTTGGATATTATCTCTACATCTCGAACAGCTACCACCACGGAAACAATTTTGTTGGACATTTGGCCACATGAGTCAATAATCCAAATTTCCCTAAGGGTAGCCAAAAGAAAGGGAATATCACATCATTCAATGATTTTATATATATTTACACATAATACATATAAATATAAAACATATATATATATATATATATATAACAAGACAAACTCTTTTTTTTTGTTAAATATTTTATTTATTCATTTGACAGAGAGAGGCAGCGAGAGAGGGAACACAAGCAGAGGGAGTGGGAAAGGGAGAAGCTGGCTTCCTGCGGAGCAGAGAGCCTGATGCGGGGCTTGATCCCAGGACCCTGGGATCACGACCCAAACTGAAGACAGACGCCCAACGACTGAGCCACCCAGGTGCCCCAACAAGACAAACACTTAAATACAATCTACACAATCATATAACTAAATAATATTGTTTAAAAAACGAATCTTTTTATTAGCTAATTTACTCACTAATCCTGGATTAATATGTTTTAGGGATTATATCATTCAGGCAAAATCCAATGATCCACATACACTTTCTTGGCTAAGAAGTCTTTAGCTTTGGTTTCCCTGTGAGGGTTCTGGAGACCTTGAACTCACCGCAGACATAGATGACACAGGGCTAAGTCTCAGCCCTTATTTAGGTACTTTTGGACTCAAGATCTCTTTAGTTGCAAAAGATCTTTCTTGGGCTTGCTTCTCTTTCGCCTTTGATCCCTCTGTAGTGGATAGATCTGTTTACAAAATATCCACATTGATGTGAAGGCTCTCCTAAACTCAGTTAAATGCCTTTGCTTGTATTTCTTGGTGAACCTTACCTACTGGCTCCAAATTCCTAACTCATATAAGCTTGAATGAGTTAACCTCTTCATGCCTGAGTACTAATATGAGGATGCTCACACATTTCCAACGCTCTTCACTATTCTGGCCAATGCACCGTGTTATCTGATGTTCAGGGCCATCCTCTGGTTAGGGTATAATCCATTTCTATAGTTTGATGACGCTAGGCAAGTTGGAGATGTCTTCCTAACCCACTGTGGTTTACTCCTCTTCCTCCTCCTCCACATTCCCAGTGAATAGCTCCTCCATCCCTGTGTCAGGACCTACCAGCCTGTGTGGGATGTGTGCGTGTTTAGTCTTAGAACTCCTCAAAAATAAGGACAGCTCATTTATCTTATATTGCCAGTATGCCGTGTAGTTTCGACACATATAGGCATGCGATGAATGAACAAATTCTCACATTAGTGTTCCTCATTTTATCAAACATTTTTTTCTCTGAATACTTTTAAATTGCCTTTTGAAAAAAAAAACACTTTTTAATTTTGAAAAAGTGGGTTTCTTCAAAGTATCTAAGATCCAACTCATGAAAAAAATGGGTTGTACTGACAGTTTGGTTCCTACTTGGGTTCCACACTATACATACATACATACATATATGTATGTGTCTCATCCATAGTTTTAGATGTTGATGACACTGATTAGGACAATACTGAAGCCCAAATTCATAGACCTAACCAACTTGGCCCATCTTTGTGTTTGGGTCCAAGGGACTAACTGCACTCCCAAACCAATGTTCTTTTACACATATTTCATGTCCAGTACAGTGTGTTTTATAGTTTGAGAACAGTTATACAAGTACAGAATAGGCTCCGGATATGACACATGGTGGTTATTTTTTAAAAAATTTAAGATGACCCAATTTTGAGCACAGTTAAGTGGTTTTTGGACATATGAAGAATGCTTACGTTTGCCTTAGGGATATTAACTAAGAAAAGATAACCATCTTTAGTTTAAATATCATTGAAATTACATTTAAAGATGCCTCAGCCAATTCATCCCATGTAGAAAAATCTCCTAAAAGGAATATTGTATTGTAGCTCTTATGTTATTTAGCTTTATGTACTTAACAAATATATAGAAAGATGCATATCCAAGATTCCAAGAGTGGAACCTCAACTTACATAACATAACTTTACACTGTTAAAAAAAAGAGGGGGGGTTCATTTAACAATGGTTTGCTTTGTGATCATGATACAGAACCAATTAGATTGTAAGTCTCTTCCCACCAAATTCTAGATCCAGAACCTAAAACTCTGAATTGCTCTTGCCTGGTTCTGCTGACCTGAAAGTCCTGTAATTATCACATTAAACAGAATTAGAAAGGCCTGGATTCACGATTTAAATCTTCTGGATTTGTGTCTTTATCAGGAAGTAGATTATTTTAATTTACTGGTCAAAAGAGGCAGCTAAGAAACAGAGGTAGAAACACTATTTTACTGTTTTGGAGGCAACCACATGGGTAGGCAAGGGAAGCTTTGACTGTAATCAGCACTAGTCATTATCTTGGTCACTGGTCCTCTACACAGGGGATAGTCTTTTATGTGCCAGTATGGAAAGGACTGGTTGTCTGATGATATTTAACCACTGGGATTGCTGAGAAGTAATTTGTCAGCATGCATATCCTCGGGAATCAACTCTCAACTCCTAGCCACCCTGATCACTGTTTCTCAACCAATGGGGAAGATTCTACTCAGGCAGTTTTTTGGCATCTATGGGTCAGACTTTTGTAAGAGGGAGATATCTTCTGGAGATGGGGGTTTTCCTGGGGCCATCACTGCAGGAGAAACAGATCAAAGCTGGGTAAAAAGGAAAAGAAGTCTGGCATTCACCACTTCCCTTTGAATTCTCACAAAGAATATGGGCTCCTTCTGAGGTCTAATGTCCAACAGTCCCTGGAGGAGCCTGCCTTCTTTCTCAGGATTAGGATGAGAAGATGGGACTGGGCTTCCTCCTCTGGAGTGTTCAGAGACTAGTCTGTGAAAAACAGCTTGGCCAGATGAAAGATTGTTCTTTGGAGGACTCAGAGGGAAGTGGTTAATAACTTAATAACCCTACAAAAAGTAGAAATCTATAAATATTTCCATTTAAATAAATATGTCTCCTGTACTCTACCATAACTTGTATTTAGGTAATTCAATTTAATTAAAATTAAAGATATTCAAAAGCTATTCCTTTCTCTCAAAGGCCTTATAGAAAGATGAGATCACATGCCCATACAGGCTTTTATTTAAGCATATTCTAAAAGTGGCTCTTAGTAACATCCCTGAACTTTTACCCTAGTATCCTGTTAATGCGTGATGTCAGGGATTCTGGCCTTCAAGGACATGATTCTGGCCTTGGCCATGGCTGTTATGGATTCTGTAGTGAGTCAGGTTCAATTTTGATTTAGGATGAAGCCATTTCCTTTGATGAGGTGAATGAACTCTTCCTGGATCACTGCTGGTATTCATTATCTGGCAGGAGTTAGTCACAGAAGTTAAATTGGATTCTTAGGAAAAAACAGGTCTAAAAAGAGGAATATTACTGCCCAAACTTGTGGGGAGAAAGGGAATGTGATGGTGAAAGTCTCCTTTTAACAAAAGAAAAAAATCCTCTCATCCCTAGGTTATCACATCTCTCTTCATCTGCCTGAAATCTTACTTCAGATTTACTTCATCCGCCTGAAATCTTACTTCAGAGAGGAGACCAGGTCTCCTCTCTGCCCGTGCTCTGCCTGAACTCCACCCACACGCCTTTCAGACCCAACCTTGGCATTTGTCCAACAAACTGGTAAGGAGCTCAGGTATTCCCCCTCATCTAGAGTGCTCTTCTCTTTGATGAAGGGCTGTGATTTTGAAATCAGACAGAAGTGGGTTCAAATCCCAGCTCTGATTCTTCCTAACCTTGTGACATTCCACACGTTTTAAAGTCACTCCAGGCTTCAGTTTTACCATCGGGTAAAATGGGGTTAATAACACTTGTCTCTGAGTCATAAAGAGAGAAGAGATGAAGCACGTTAAGTGTTTACACAGACTGACAGGTAAGTCCCCAGTCACATACTGATATGTGAATATCCTGGCTTTTTCTCCCAATGTTCCACTTTGCTCATGAAGTGTTTTCTAGTACTCTACTGACATTGTCTTAACCACCTTCTATGTGGCTGTAGGAATTACTCTCAGAGCTCCTTTGACACTAACACCACACAGCTGGCTACGGTACCGTGGAAAGGACCCTGGCTTCCAAGGCTCCTGCTCTGGGCAGTACTCCCGGCTCTGCTATGTCCTAGCTACACTCCCAGTGAGTCTTTAACCTTCCTCACCCTAAATAGAGCACACACAGAGTCCTCGGATTATTGATTAGGTAAGGTAATTTTTTACTGAAGGCTTAATCTGTGCCAGGTCCTGTCCTAAATTCTTTACGTGCATTAATCTCATCAAAACCACCCCGAGATAGCTACTGTTAATCTCTCTGTACGTGTGGACAGGGAAACTGAGGCTCAGAGAGGTGCAGGCACTTGCAGGAGGTGGAGGTGGGCTGTGGGCTGTGGGCTGTGCGGACCAAGGCAGGCCTTCCCAAAGTGTGCCATTTCGGCATGTTGATTATTTCAAATAAAAGTTACTTAAGAGACAGCCAGTGTTAAGAATCCTCAGACCCTCCTCTGTCCCCCTGAAGGCAGGAAATAAATCTCCCACGTAAAAGGTACCTTCTCTGTACCAGGAGGTGAAGAGACATCCTTTTCACCAGAGATGGGAAATTTAGAGCTGTATAAACAACCAACCCTTATTGCCTTTTTACTAATTTACTACCACGGCCCAAATTCTGTTTAGAATTCCTTACTAATTCAAACTCCCAAAGTTAAGTTTTTTTTTTTTTTTTTTGTCCTGTCAATTCCTCACAGATTTATTGTCTCTTTGTCTCAAAAGTATAAAAACTGCCTGCCGTGGTCATTTCTTTAGGTCTCAATGTCATCATTGGGCCTCGGTGTGCACGTAATAAAGCTTTGGCTTTTTTTCTCCTCTTCATCTGTCTCATGTAAATTTAATTCTTCATCCAGTTGGAAGACCTTGAGGGTAGAGAAGAATTTTTTCCTCTCAGAGGCCAAGCACGCCACTCACAGAAGGGCTTTCTATTCGCTCAAGTGTGACGCCAGAGGAAGGCTGGGATATCGCTATCTGAGCAGCAATGCTGAGGTGCTTCATGTGTGTACTTCATCTCCCCCGTGAGATTGTAAGCTTCTTCAAAGCATATGGTGTGTTTTTGATTCGCTCTCTTTTCCCCACTATGGAGCAGAGCATTGCATTCTTACAGGCATTTAATAAATGTCCTATTGATTTACATGTGTAGCGGTAGCATTCCCTTCTCCTGAGGGCTTTCTTGAAGCTTCTCACCGTAGCAGTGGTTTAGTTGTCAACAGTAAGAACCACACAGGAATGACAATAACATAATAGTTAAGAGTTTCTGAGCACTTACTTTGTACTTCACGTCAATGTGGATTATCCGATTTACCCCTCTCGGCAATCCTAGAAGTTACATGCTATCATCAACCCGTGTTACAGATGAGGAAACTGAACCTTGGAGCCACTTTGTGATCTGCCTAATGTCTCTCGGAGCTAAGAAGGGTGGAGGTCAGAAGCCCGGATTTGAAACTAGGAGTCTGCTTCTGGAGCTGGACCTCTTGACTTCTTAAAAATTGGCCTTAGATCACCTGACCACCTTCTCATTTCTTATTTTACAGTTCTTCATTACCAGAATTCTTTCTGCAAATTTTTTTATTGTGGTAAAGTATGCATGATGTAAAACTTACCATTTTAACTATTTTTAAGTGTAGGGTTCCGTGGCATCAAGTACAATCACATTGTCGCGCAACCATCACCACCATCCGTCTCCAGAACGTCTTCATCTTCCCAGACTGAGACTCTGCGCCCATTAAACAGTAGCTCCTCATTGCCCTCTTCCTCCCCCTTGGTCTGAAAATGTTTTCTTCCAAGGTGTGTATTTGACCATTTCAATTCTTGAGGACTAGTTTGAGAATTTCTGTGATGGAAGTCTTGGCAAATACTCTACCCTGATGACTGTCTCTCTCAGCTTGGTCCTAGAGCCTCGTGACCTTGTTTTCTATCTAATATCAGCGGGCCTGGGGGCAGAAAGGTCTTAGGTGGACAGAGGGCTTCTCTGGGTTGAATCAGTCCTTTTCCAGGTTTTCTCATTTCAGGCCTTGTTCATTTTTCTTTTCTCACGGCCACTCCCCCATGACGTGGGCCCAGAGTTCTGAGTCACTAGCTTTACTTCCGTCAAAGAGAGACACAATGACAAAGGAAAACTGCTGTAATTATTATTTGCCGTAAGGTGTGTGCTGACTTGCTGGGTGAGGGGGCATTCTCGTATTCTGGGTGTAAAATTTTCAGCATCACCCATAGCTCAGTCACAGATAGAGTTGAAACAGTCTGGCTGGAAGTACGAGAAATAATCCATCTGTATATAGGAGGGGAAGTGACAGACTCTGTTCCTATTGTCCTTTCTCAGACATGCCTCTTCAGGTTGTGGATGGCATGACCTTTTTCATCTTGGCAAGGCCAGTTTATGAAACAGACACAGGGGCCCAGCCAGAAGATCGCAGTGGTTTAATGCTGTGCTCCAGCCAACGTCCTTGTGAGAGCCACTTCAAGTCACCACGTCTTTAAAATAGAGCCAATGTCCACAGCAGTGACAGTGCCTATGTGAAATGAGATTATTTTGCATAATGTCTATGTGGATACAGATATAATTAGAGATAATGTTAGTTTTCATCTTCGGTTTCCAGGTTGATACAGACAATCTTTTTGATTCTTCCCTTCTCAGTGTGTATATCCCTTGAAATTCACTTTTTTTCCATTTTCCCAACCTTCTGGCCTTATGTCTGCTCTCACATATGATATAAATCTTGTGCTCTTTGTATCTAGTTTTATTGAGCAAGATTCTTTTTTTTTCAAATTTTTTTTTTTTAAGATTTTTATTTATTTGACAGAGAGAGACACAGCAAGAGCAGGAACACAAGCAGGGGGAGTGGGAGAGGAAGAAGCAGACTTCCTGCTGAGCAGGGAGCTGGATGTGGGGCTCGATCCCAGGACCCTGGGACCATGACCTGAGCCGAAGGCAGTCGATTAATGACTGAGCCACCCAGGCGCCCCTTTTTGAATGTTTTTAAACAATTCTATCATTCCATGAAGGCTTCCTTGACAAACCTAAAAGGAACTTGATAATTTTTTTCATTTAGCTCTCTTACAATTTACCTTTATAGGACCCAGGCTCATGTCATTTAAAACACTTTTTATTGAATGATCATATATGGAAAAATGCCATAACTATGCAGCTCACTAAATCTCATCTGAACATACCCACAGAATGAGAGTAGAAATTAAAGAAACAAAATATTATAGTAACTTCTAAAGCACAGATGAGTTTTATCTTCAAACTTTTTTTTTAAAGATTTTATTTGTTTATTTGAGAGAGAGAATGAGAGATAGAGAGCACATGAGAGGGGGGAGAGTCAGAGGGAGAAGCAGACTCCCTGCTGAGCAGGGAGCCCGATGCGGGACTCGATCCCGGGACTCCAGGACCATGACCTGAGCTGAAGGCAGTCGCTTAACCGACTGAGTCACCCAGGTGCCCCTATCTTCAAACTTTATATAGACAGACTTACACCATTTCCATTCTTTTGCTTAAAATATTTTTTTTCCCCCTACAATTTGAAGTTGGGATCCAAATAAGATTAAAATTGATTGTTATGCCATTTATGTCTTTTATATGTATCCTGTCCATCTCTTATTTTTCTTTGAATTTTTTAAAAAAGAAACTAAGATGTTAATCCTGTAGAGTCTCCTGTAGTCTGATTTTGCTAATTGCGTCCCTTTTTAGATATGGGCCTGTCAATTTCCTGCAAATTGATGGTCTGATATGGAGGCTTCATCAGATTCAGGAGGCATGTAAAGTCTGGCCTCACTATTTGTGGTGTCATCAGCCACTGGAAAACCACTGACTGGCTCCTGGATGAGGCTATGGAAGCACGTTAAGTGATTTGGCCCAAGTGCTCCAGGCAGAGCTGAGGTCTCCAGGAGTCTACTCCCATGCACTCTACACCACAGACCAGCACTGAAAACTTGCTGTGATTTCTGAGTATAATTCAAGTATATTTTTAGTTACTAGTAACTCAAGTATCTGACTCTTGCTTTTGTGTTTCATCTGGAAGGCATGGGCCATGTTCTTTATATTGCTTCTATAGTGCACATTATTTACGATGGCAGTGGTTCTGTTTGTGTTGGGAAGGAAGAAGTTTACTCTGCCCTTCAAGATTCTTCTAGCTGGACTAAGAATTAAAGTGATAGGAGACAGATTTAACAGTAGAAAATCAAACAAAAGTTTAATAACAAGTATACCCCCTGTATATATAGGTTTTCTGGGAGAGATCCAAGACTGGTTCCTGAACCAGCTGAAGCTATCTCCTTAAATACCTCCAGCTAAAAGATGCTGGGAGTAGGGTAATCAGTTATGGGAGGTTACAAGGCAAAGCACAGTAAACAAGAGTAAGGTTGTTATGCAGATTTAAGTCCATGCCTTCTCTACTGATAATAGTTTCTAGAGATTTAGAGTCATCTCCCTCTTCCTGGTACTGAGGGAGACACCCTTAAGGACAAATGGAGATTTCCATTACACATTTAAATGTCTCTTAAGAAAAGGTAACTTCTACTGGGGTTTTCGGAGCTTCTCCTGTGTCTGCTGTTTCTTAAAAATAGCCAGTTTAGACTAATCAATATGCTGAAAATGCCTATCTTGGGATGGCAACATTAGCTCTCCTACATGTGAAAATGGAAGAAAAAGACCTACTTTTTATGACATTTTTCTTTTAGAAGAATGGTGTCAATTACGTTCAGTTAAATATGTGTTTAATAAGCACAGAGTGTGTACTTAGCAAAATGAAAGTATGAATAAAAACAAGGATAAAATTAACATCTCTGCCATTAAAGAGCCTCCCATCTTTTTCACAGAATCTTATGTCCGAGAGTAACTACTCACATATATATATAGTCAATGGAAAAAAGAACTAGTTTCTGAGTCTGAGGACAGGGATTAACACTTCACCTGTGTTGTTTTCTGGCCCTGTGACTGGGCGGGCAGTTTAATGACTATGTATTTTAGTTCTCTCATCTATAAAAACTGGGCCTGTCCCACAGAGTGGTTATGAGTTTAGATGAAATAGTGATTATAAAGAACATTATAGTAAAGATACTTTCATATCATCTCTGCTTGGATATTATAAGAATGGGAGAACCCATTACTTCAAAAGCAGGTGCTCTACTTTTTGAAAATCTATAATTATGATAAAATTTTCCTTTGAATGAACACAAATCTCCCTTCCTGTAACTTCCATTTGTGGATTCTGGTCAGTCTCTCCCAGTATGAGTATAAATCAGTCTTTCTGCACAGTGTAAATGTAAATCTTTCTCATGTTAGTCCTTCAGACACATGAAGATCACTATCATCACATTTCTATTGTCCAGGAAAATCATCCCCAACTCATTTAATCATTCTCTCCATGTCAGGGTTCTAAACTAATGATTTTTTTAACATAGAATACATCAGAATCACCTGGGAATTCTTAACAAGCATGCATTTTGAAAAAAACTCTCCAGTTGATTTTTAAATTCTTAATTCCCTTAGTATCTTAAGTTATTTCTAAAACTTTTCACGCTTCCCAGTACCCTCCTTAGAATATGATTCACTAATCCAAACAAACACTACAGATATTTGTGGACCAGTTGAAGTAGTTAGGGTTTGGTAGCTGTTGTAGCAAACAAATCAAAAAGATGGGGAAGGATTAAACACAATGGAAGTTGATGTCTTGCTAACAGGAGTTTAAAGAGGACTTTCCTGATTGGTGGGTGGCTCTCTTCCAAGCATTGATTTAGGATGCCAGACTTACTACCTCCTATAGTTCTGCTATTTTTGAAACATGACCTTAGGGGTCATTATGCTCACTACATCAAGTTAGGAAAAAGAAAAAAAGAGCATGAAGCATATGGGCATTCTTATGGACCTAGCCTGGAGTAGTGCGCATCACTTTGGTTCATAAAATCACATGGCCACACCTAATCGTCCTAATCGCAAAGAAGTGTACCTAGGAACAAGACAGATTGAGTTTGGGAGACAGCTAGCCAGTCAGCATGGCTGTTGTATATGATACGTTATGACTACTTCTTCTGACATTAGGCATACCACCTGTTAAGGAGGTCACAAGGATTTCAACTGTCTGGAAGACAGAAAATACCGTAAAGTTAAAAGACAAGTACAGAGTGGAAGACAATGTTTATAACATCTCTGGATGTTCGGGGTAGCTCTGTCATGCTGTTAACTCACTGAAGTAATGGTCAGCTAAATGTTTTTAGTTGTTTTCGGAAGACATGCCAAGTCAGGTTCCCCCTATTAGATAATTACTCATTTGTTTTTTTAAAACCTCTTCATAGCACTTTGTATTTACATCATGTTAGTTGAGGCCCACCAAGCTACTATGCAATATATCACAAAGCTTTGCAGTAGTCATACATTTAGTAAGAAATTCTTCTTTCTCTTTAGCAGAGATATCATGTTCAGAGAAAAGGTACAACCTGTGTCATCTAATTAAATTTATATTATATAATACTGATTTCTATTTAGTGCTTATATTTTTTCTAGGCACTCTGCTAAATATTTCACCTGCATTTAATTTTTAAATATTCACAACCACTGTCTTAATGGATATCATTACCTTCTACCCTCATCTTTCAAGGATGAGACTAAATAATTTGCCCAGAGTCACAAGAATAGTGACTGTCAGAATGAGGGTTCAAATGTAGGTATATCTTACTTCAAAAATGAATTTTTAATTATTTTTCTGTGTCATCTCCTATATAAGCAATACCTCTTATAAAATGCCAAAGAGGGAGAGAGAAAATGTGGTGAATGTCATCAGGAAAGATGTTATTGGAAGATATGTTATGACCCTAAATAAAGGGTAGGATTTAGCTAAAATGATAAAGGGCAGGAGTTTATTTGCATACCATATTTTTCTCTAGGGAGAAAATACCATTCTATAAGCAACCATCTTTTGAACTTTGATGGACAGGATGTTAAAAATGAAGATATAGCTATAGGGAAGTTAGGTCTTATACCCACCCAGGTGATGCAGTGGCTTGAGACTCTTCAAGACACATGGATTGCCAGTATTTGTCTCTGTATAGCTGTATATTTTCATTGCTATACTTGAGGAGATTTTAAAAATCCACAACTGAATACAGGAATTATTCATGTAGGAAGCCACAAAAAAAAGTACTCAGATGGATGGGCGGGGGGTGGGGGGTGTGTCCTCTGGCCAGCTTGCTCATTTCTAGTGCTATGTCTCCGCCTCGTGGGAGGTAGTGGAATTACAGTAAATTTACATGGGCCACTTGGGTAGAATAATGATCACATCCACTGTAAAACTCAGTCAGCTAATTATAGGAAACAAGGAAAAAAAAAACCCCAAACCTAACAACAATAAAAACATGCAGTTTCCTGAACCTATCTTTCCTTATTGCAGTGAATTACTTAAGATATATTGATTTCTTCCCCATAGAGAGCTATACTGTTTTTCTGCATGCACTATTAGGGACATTGATTGGAAAGCATCAATACTATTCCATTTAGGGGCTATTTCACTTCTTAAAAAGTATTGCTTTCTTTGATGGTATGTATTTGATGGAAAGCTAAACTTCATCTAAAATGATATTAACATCAATTCAAGGGGAGGGGATTGTGGTAGGAGGAAGGGTCAATAGTAAATTTCAAAACTTTTCCATGGATTCATCCCATTCACATACATGACTAATATAATGGGAAATGGAAAATTATAAGAGTATTGATATGGTTTCACAAATTTTGGTTGCAGTTAGTATATCTTGGCCTTTGTAGCTTTTATGAGTCACTTCCTTCTACTCCCTGGTAAAAGCATAAATTAACAATATCAGCCTCTTGGTTTAGAAACAGAGATGAGAATTCCTCTATCTTAGAATCACCCATGGTGTCTTTGGGTATAAACACCAGAGTTAGAAATGGCATGCAATGTTTTTTACCATATTAATTATGTATGGTAACGCTGAAACCAGACTGAGACCTGTGTTACAAGGGCACCTACCCTGTGTGCGGGAGAGCGGAGCTAAGAATCAAGTCACAACAGCTTTTAAAAAGTAATTGGTTCATTGGATGGCCTATGGGAAATGGACTAACAATTGGCAAATATCCAGTCCCAAATCTGGTTAGGTGCTTTAAATACATAACCTGCTTATGAAAAGCAGGTGCCAGTTCTCCAATTTACAGAGGGGGAGAAAGATATTTAAGTAATTTGCCTAGGGTCACATTGCTCTTACGATATAGCAATATTATAGAAACTGTTGGTAGGACTAGACCCCAAACCTCATCCTTCCTACTGTTTCATTTATGACCACATTCTTCATTTTAGTGACACAGCCCTACTGCAACCAGCACTTAAATGGAGCAAGGCCAGTTAAGGAGGTGATTCAGAGTCAAGTCAATTAAAATGCTTAATAAAAATCAAAACGTGTGAACACCTTATAACGCTATGTAATTTCTTCTATTTGTAATACCCGTCAGTTTACAAAAAGTGTTTTAGACATGATTTCATTTGCTTCTCAGCAATCCCAAGAGGAATGCAGAGCTAATAGTGCTCTTCTCTTTTACAGGTCGAGAGACTGAGGCTTGGAGAGATTATTTTTCACCCAAGACCATTAAGCAACTTCTGATGTGTGATTTCTGGATGCCCAAAAGGAGAGAGTAATCATCACGTGTCTTTCCTCTCCAATTCCCATCCTTCAAACCTCATCATGGGCTCTCGGTGCCAGGCACAAGGCAGGCTGATGGTGCAGATGGAATCACAGTGGATTTTACCCCCTGGCATCTTTGTCACTCTTTGGTTCAGTCTCTCAAAGGTTTAACACAGAAAGGCACACTATGTATTAACTCATTTAATGCAAGTTTCAAAGTGGTAAAAAAAAAAATAGACAAAGTACAAATGCTAAGCTAATCATGAAAATAATGATTTTAAGCTGCTCTAAGTCAACTGGTTCAAATGACCATCAGCTACATGTTTGAGCTCTCATTCTACTATAAGATACACGTATTCAGTAAACATTAGCCAAATTAATTGGTTCCTGACTTCACCGTACTGAGTGGAGGGGTAGGTTGGGAGAGGCGGGGAGACAAATTTGCCACTTTCTCACTGTGAGACCCTCTGCTGTTCAACCTTTCCCAATCATTTCTGCATCTTCCAAATGGACCTGGTATTGTCTAATTCATGGGGCTTTCGTGAGGATTAAATGCCCCTAGCACACAGGGAGGACTTTGTGAAAGGGAGTGTACCTAGTGGGAACTCAATTACCACGGATATTTATAAAACATTTTCTGAATTGTCTGAGAGAGAATTATGTTTTAAAGGGGAGCATAAAAAAAATTCCATTAGGGGGCGGAGCAAGATGGCGGAGGAGTAGGAGACCTAGATTTCGTCTGGTCTCAGGAATTCAGCTGAATAGGGATCAAACCATTCTGAACACCTACGAACTCAACAGGAGACCGAAGAAGAGAGTAGCAACAACTCTCTGAACAGAAAAGTGACCACTTTCTGGAAGGTAGGACGTGCGGAGAAGTGAATCCGAGGCGATATTCGGGAGGATAGACGGCGGGGGAGGGGCCTCCGCCGGCCGCTTCTGGCAAGTGCTAGAGCCGCGGAGCACAAAATCGGACCTTTTAGAAGTTGGCTCCGTGGAGGGACGTCGCTGCAGTGGCTAAGCGGGGGTGGAATCCTCCCGGGACAGTGTGGTCTCAGGACCCTCGGGGTCACAGAAAGACCGGGGGTGCCTGAGTGCGGCAGAGCTCCCAGGTATCGGAGCGGGGAAGCCGGCTGCAGAGACGGAGCAGAGTCGCGGGCTCTCAGCTCGGGGTTGCCATAAACTGTGATCTACGGCCCAGTCGGGGCACAGCTCCTCCAGCAGGGACCCAGCAGGCGGCAGATCCAGGGAGACTCCCCTTCCTTCCCGGGAGGAGCGGTGCGGGAACGCACTGCAGGGATCTGCTGGGTTTGGAGACTCTGCGCGGGGTCGGGTGCCAGAGATAGCAACGCTCGGTCACAGGCCGGGTGAGCACGGAGTGCGGCCAGAGACCGGGGACACGGGAGTGACTGCTTTTCTCTGGGGGCGCACTGAGGAGCGGGGCCCCGAGTTCTCAGCTCCTCTGGGTGGAGATTGGGAGGCCACCATTTCTGCCCTGGTCCTCCAAGGCTGTACGGAGAGCTTGCAGGGAACAAAAGCTCCTGAGAGCAAACCGGAGCAGCTTCCTTAGCCCGGACCGACAAGGGCGGGGCAATTCCGCCTCCGGCAAAGACATTTGGAAACCACAGCAACAGGCCCCTCCCCCAGAAGATCAGCACGAACAGCCAGCAAGCCAAGACCAAGTTTACCGATCAAGGAGAACGGGAGAACTCCAGCGCTAGGGGAATACTGCACATACATTCATGGCTTTTTTTTTTTTTTTTTTTAACCATGATTCATTATTTCATCAAAGTTAATTTTTGTTGACTGTTTTTTTTAATTTTTCTTTTTCCCTTTTTTTAACCAACATCTTATCAATCCCTTTTAAAAAAAAAAAAACCAAAAACATTTTTCATTTTTCATTTTTAGAGTCATATTTTATCCCTTCATAGTAGTTACCCTTATTTTTGGCATATATATATAAGTTGTTCTCTCTTTAAAATTTTGAGGTACAGTTTCTTCTAACAGATCAAAATATACCCTAAATCACTAGTGTATGGCTTTGTTCTAGTCTCCTGCCTGATCACATTCTCTCCCTTTTTCCTTTTTTTTTTTCTTTTCTTAAATCTTCTTTCTTTTTTCAAACAACTTATCTTACCAAGTCCTTTTATAAAACCTTTTATAATTTTCATCTTTACAGTTATCTTTCATCCCTTTATTGTATCAACCCTTATTTTGTACATATATGTCTTTCTTCCTTTAAAATTTTAGGAGGCACTTTTTTCTAACAGACCAAAATACGCCCAAAATCTAGTGTGTGGCACTGATCTATGCACTAGCCTGATCATATTTGATCATATTCTGCTTTTTTTGTATTGTTTTGTTTTTGTTTTTATCTTTTTTTTTCTCTTTTTTCTCTTTCTTTTTTCTTTCTTTCCCTTTCTTTCCCCCTGGTTTCAGGTCTTTTCTGATTTGTATACAGTATATTTGCTGGGGACGTTGTAAACCTGTTAGCATTTCGTTCTCTCATTCATCTATTCTCCTCTGGACAAAATGACAAGATGAAAGAAATCACCTCAGCAAAAAGAACAAGAGGTAGTACCGTCAGCCAGGGACCTACTCAATACAGACATTAGTATGATGTCGGACCTAGAGTTCAGAATCATGACTTTAAAGATACTAGCTGGGCTTGAAAAAAGCGTGGAAGTTATTAGAGAAACCCTTTCTGGAGAAATAAAAGAACTAAAATCTAACCAAATTGAAATCAAAAAAGCTATTAATGAGGTGCAATCCAAAATGGGGGCACTAACTGCTAGGATAAATGAGGCAGAAGAGAGAATCAGCGATATAGAAGACCAAATGATGGAAAATAAAGAGGCTGAGAAAAAGAGAGAGAAACAACTACAGGATCACGAGGGCAGAATTCGAGAGATAAGTGATACGATAAGACGAAACAACATTAGAATAATTGGGATCCCAGAAGAAGAAGAAGAGAGAGAGAGGGGGGCAGAAGGTATATTGGAGCAAATTATAGCAGAAAACTTCCCTAATGTGAGGAAGGAAACAGGCATTAAAATCCAGGAGGCACAGAGAACCCCTCTCAAAATCAATAAAAATAGGTCAACACCCCGACATCTAATAGTAAAACTTACGAGTCTCAGAGACAAAGAGAAAATCCTGAAAGCAGCTCGGGAGAAGAGATATGTAACCTACAATGGTAGAAACATTAGATTGGCAACAGACCTATCCACAGAGACGTGGCAGGCCAGAAAGGACTGGCAAGATATCTTCAGAGCACTAAACGAGAAAAATATGCAGCCAAGAATACTATATCCAGCTAGGCTATCACTGAAAATAGAAGGAGAGATAAAAAGCTTCCAGAACAAACAAAAACTAAAGGAATTTGCAAACACGAAACCAGCCCTCCAAGAAATATTGAGAGGGGTCCTCTAAGCAAAGAGAGAACCTAAAAGCAGCAAAGAGCAGAAACGAACACAGACAACAGACAGTTAACAGTCACCTTACAGGTAATACAATGGCACTAAATTCATACCTTTCACTAGTTACCCTGAATGTAAATGGGCTCAATGCCCCAATCAAAAGACACAGGCTATCAGATTGGATTAAAAAACAAGACCCATCAATATGCTGTCTGCAAGAGACTCATTTTAGACCCAAAGACACCCCCAGATTGAAAGTGAGGGGGTGGAAAACCATTTACCATGCTAATGGACACCAAAAGAAAGCTGGGGTGGCAATCCTTATATCAGACAAACTAGATTTTAAAACAAAGACTGTAATAAGAGATGAGGAAGGACACTATATCCTACTTAAAGGGTCTATCCAACAAGAAGATCTAACAATTGTAAATATCTATGCCCCGAACATGGGAGCAGCCAATTATATAAGGCAATTAATAACAAAGGCAAAGAAACACATTGACAACAATACAATAATAGTGGGGGACTTTAACACCCCCCTGACTGAAATGGACAGATCATCTAAGCAAAAGATCAACAAGGAAATAAAGACTTTAAATGACACACTGGACCAAATGGACTTCACAGACATATTCAGAACATTCCATCCCAAAGCAACGGAATACACATTCTTCTCTAGTGCCCATGGAACATTCTCCAGAATTGATCACATCCTAGGTCACAAATCGGGTCTCAATCGGTACCAAAAGATTGGGATCATTCCCTGCATATTTTCAGACCACAATGCTTTGAAACTAGAACTCAACCACAAAAGGAAAGTCGGAAAGAACTCAAATACATGGAGGCTAAAGAGCATCCTACTAAAGAATGAATGGGTCAACCAAGAAATTAAAGAAGAATTAAAAAAATTCATGGAAACCAATGAAAATGAAAACACAACTGTTCAAAATCTTTGGGATACAGCAAAGGCAGTCCTGAGAGGAAAGTATATAGCAATACAAGCCTTTCTCAAGAAACAAGAAAGGTCTCAAATACACAACCTAACCCTACACCTAAAGGAGCTGGAGAAAGAACAGCAAATAAAGCCTAAACCCAGCAGGAGAAGAGAAATCATAAAGATCAGAGCAGAAATCAGTGAACTAGAAACCAAAAGAACAGTAGAACAGATCAACGAAACTAGGAGCTGGTTCTTTGAAAGAATTAACAAGATTGATAAACCCCTGGCCAGACTGATCAAAAAGAAAAGAGAAATGACCCAAATCAACAAAATCATGAATGAAAGAGGAGAGATCACAACCAACACCAAAGAAATACAAACAATTATAAGAACATATTATGAGCAACTCTATGCCAGCAAATTAGATAACCTGGAAGAAATGGGTGCATTCCTAGAGATGTATCAACTACCAAAATTGAACCAGGAAGAAATAGAAAACCTGAACAGACCTATAACCACTAAGGAAATTGAAGCAGTCATCAAAAATCTCCCAACAAAAAAAGCCCAGTGCCAGATGGCTTCCCAGGGGAATTCTACCAAACATTTAAAGAAGAATTAATACCTATTCTTCTGAAACTGTTCCAAAGAATAGAAATGGAAGGAAAACTTCCAAACTTGTTTTATGAGGCCACCATTACCTTGATCCCAAAACCAGACAAAGA
>NW_027397081.1:7182765-7185437 GCF_003265705.2 Callorhinus ursinus | reverse complement strand
ACATTCAGGGTAACTATGGAAAGACACCATCAAAAAGGAGAATTACAGAACAATATCCCGGGTGAACATGGATGCAAAAATTGTCACCAAAATACTAGCCAATAGGATCCAACAGTACATTAAAAGGATTATTCACCACGACCAAGTGGGATTTATCCCTGGGCTGCAAGGCTGGTTCAACATCCGCAAATCAATCAACGTGATACAACACATTAACAAAAGAAAGAACAAGAATCATATGATCCTCTCAATAGATGCAGAAAAAGCATTTGACAAAGTACAACATCCTTTCTTGATCAAAACTCTGCAGAGTATAGGGATAGAGGGTACTTACCTCAATATCATAAAAGCCATCTATGAAAAACCTACAGCGAGTATCATTCTCAATGGGGAAAGGCTGAGAGCCTTTCCCCTAAGGTCAGGAACACGGCAGGGATGTCCACTCTCACCACTGCTATTCAACATAGTATTAGAAGTCCTAGCCACAGCAATCAGACAACAAAAAGAAATCAAAGGCATCCAAATCGGCAAAGAGGAAGTCAAACTCTCACTCTTTGCAGATGATATGATACTGTACGTGGAAAACCCAAAAGACTCCACCCCAAAACTGCTAGAACTCATACAGGAATTCAGTAAAGTAGCAGGATATAAAATCAATGCACAGAAATCAGTGGCATTCCTATACACCAACAACAAGACAGAAGAGAGACAAATCAAGGAGTCTATCCCATTTACAATTGCACCCAAAACCATTAGATACCTAGGAATAAATCTAACCAAAGAGGCAAAGGATCTGTACTCAGAAAACTATAAAATACTCATGAAAGAAATTGAAGAAGACACAAAGAAATGGAAAAACGTTCCATGCTCATGGATTGGGAGAATCAACATTGTGAAGATGTCAATGCTACCTAGAGCAATCTACACATTCAATGCAATCCCCATCCAAATACCATCCACTTTTTTCAAAGAAATGGAACAAATAATCCTAAAATTTGTATGGAACCAGAAGAGACCCCGAATAGCCAGAGGAATACTGAAAAAGAAAAGCAAAGCTGGCGGCATCACAATTCCGGACTTCCAGCTCTATTACAAAGCTGTCATCATCAAGACAGTATGGTACTGGCACAAAAACAGACGCATAGATCAATGGAACAGAATCGAGAGCCCAGAAATGGACCCTCAACTCTATGGTCAACTTATTTTTGACAAAGCAGGAAAGAATGTCCAATGGCAAAAAGACAGTCTCTTCAACAAATGGTGTTGGGAAAATTGGACAGCCACATGCAGAAGAATGAAACTGGACCATTTCCTTACACCTCACACAAAAATAGACTCCAAATGGTTGAAAGACCTAAACGTGAGACAGGAGTCCATCCAAATCCTAAAGGAGAACACAGGTAGCAACCTTTTCGACCTTAGCCGCAGCAACTTCTTCCTAGAAACATCGCCAAAGGCAAGGGAAGCCAGGGCAAAAATGAACTATTGGGATTTCATCAAGATAAAAAGCTTTTGCACAGCAAAGGAAACAGTCCACAAAACCAAAAGACAACCGACAGAATGGGAGAAAATATTTGCAAACGACATATCAGATAAAGGGCTAGTATCCAAAATCTATAAAGAACTTATCAAACTCAACACCCAAAGAACAAATAATCCAATCAAGAAATGGGCAGAAGACATGAACAGACATTTCTCCAAAGAAGACATCCAAATGGCCAACAGGCACATGAAAAAGTGCTCAACATCACTCGGCATCAGGGAAATCCAAATCAAAACCTCAATGAGATACCACCTCACACCCGTCAGAATGGCTAAAATTAACAAGTCAGGGAACGACAGATGTTGGCGGGGATGTGGAGAAAGGGGAACCCTCCTACACTGTTGGTGGGAATGCAAGCTGGTGCAACCCCTCTGGAAAACAGTATGGAGGTTCCTCAAACAGTTGAAATTAGAGCTACCGTTCGATCCAGCAATTGCACTACTGGGTATTTACCCCAAAGATACAAATGTAGGGACCCGAAGGGGTACGTGTACCCCAATGTTTATAGCAGCAATGTCCACAATAGCCAAACTGTGGAAAGAGCCAAGATGCCCATCGACAGATGAATGGATAAAGAAGATGTGGTATATATACACAATGGAATATTATGCAGCCATCAAAAGGAATGAGATCTTGCCATTTGCAACGACGTGGATAGACCTCGAGGGTGTTATGCTGAGTGAAATAAGTCAATCAGAGAAAGACATGTATCACATGACCTCACTGATATGAGGAATTCTTAATCTCAGGAAACAAACTGAGTGTTACTGGAGTGGTTGGGGGTGGGAGGGATGGGATGGCTGGGTGATAGACATTGGGGAGGGTATGTGCTACGGTGAGCGCTGTGAATTGTGCAAGACTGTTGAATCACAGATCTGTACTTCTGAAACAAATAACGCAACATATTTTGGGAAAAAAGGAAAAGAAGAAGATAACAGGAGAGGAAGAAAAGGGGAGTATGTCAGAGGGGGAGACGAACCATGAGAGATGATGGGCTCTGAAAACAAACTGAGGGTTCTAGAGGGGAGGAGGGTAGGGGGATGGGTTAGCCTGGTGATGGGTATTAAACAGGGCACATTCTGCATGAAGCACTGGTTGTTATGCACAAACAATGAATCATGGAACACTA
>NW_027397081.1:7076386-7182665 GCF_003265705.2 Callorhinus ursinus | reverse complement strand
GCAATGTCCAGCATAGAGAACTATGTCTTATTAAAAAAAAATGAATCATAGAAAACTACATAAAAAACTAATAATGTAATAAATGGAGATTAACAAAAAAAAAAAAAAATTAAAAAAAAAAAACAAAAAAAAAACAAAGGGTATGTGTTAGAAATAAATACTGAAGTATTGACAGGTGAAAAAAAAATTCCATTAAAAATATTAATGGCAGAGATATTTAAACATAATTCTTATTGTAGCAATATATGGGCATAATCTAATGGCATATTTTAGTTCTCGAAGAAAATATGACACTTAATTGTTTCTATCATAATGGAAAGAAAATTAAATTAGGAGTTAAAAGGAGTCCTGACTCTATTATTTAGCACCTCAGTGACATTGAGAAAGCCACTTAGATTCTTTGAAATTCAGTGTCCTTATCAATGAAATGAGATTATCTACTCTAGTTACCTTCTATATATATTGTTACAAAGACAAATGGATTTCTGAAAGTGAACGTGATTTTTTTTTTTTTTCTGTGCTATATTCTTATATACGCCTACCCATATCTAGCATCGCTTTCTGGCTATCAAGGTGAGGAATTGGGGTCTCCTTTGCCAATCTTTGAGTCTCAAACCCAGGAGAACAGTGACTCTAGTAGATACTTTAGGTCAAGAGAAAAGTGACAAATTATTTTGAATACACTGCTTCTGTTGTATTTTTTTGGAAGCCTCTTGGGTTGGCGTTCATTCCAATCAACCACACCACCCGGAAAGCTGCTTTTTTCAGGTGCGGGGTGCTGGAAGGGCCTTCGTCCTTTGACACCAGTGACCTTCTTGGACTGATGCTGATGCTCTAATCCTCAGAGAGAGCCCGTGTGCCCAGGATATCTAGAGCAATTTTTCAGTCCCAGGAGAGGCAGTCTAGATTGAATTAGCTTTGGTTCTTCCATCACTAATTAGACGGCGCAGCAGGCCTGCCTCAGGGCATAAAAGCATCGATTCAGTTCCAGTAATAAGCTTAATGAAGTACCTTCACCCTGATTCTGGGTGCCAATTCTCTAAAAATCGCCCTGAAATGTAAAGCTTCAGAAATACTGGAGCTACCCAATCAATTTAGAGACACAACAGGAAACAAGAAAAGTTACATAGCTATTTTACAGGATATGCTTGCATTCTCTCCAACCCTAGGTTTGAAAGGCATCTTGAGAGCAATGAATTTATTCCTCAGATTCTGCGGTGGATTATGCTTGCACCGTCCTCAGGAGTCAGGATCTCTTCTAAACTTCTAAATGCTACGTGCCACAACTGCTTTGTAACACGGCCAACTTTCCAACAACCTTTGCCGCCCTCATTAGTATGAAATATGACTCCTGCTCATAAATGAGTATTGCCCCCTTGCCGAATATCGTCTTGATCCAAGAAACTTCCATGTGAGGGTTAATAACCAGATATGTAGAAATGAAAGAAAATTAATGGGGTCATATAAAATTCTCAGTATAAACCCACATTTTATACACTGTGGTGCATTTTCACCCCCAGTTTCTCATAAGAAAGAATCTGCCGTGAAGTCTACGGGTCTGGAACAATAGGCTGAAAGAAGACAGTTAAAGAGGAGCCCAGTGGAGACAGATAAGGGGCAGAGTCACAGTGTCTTAACATGGAAAGGAATCCTAAATTTTTATCAAGGCCGGCTTCTCATCCACAAAAGAATTATCTTTGTCTGCCTAACTGACAGCGGCTCCAGCTCCAGCATTCCTAATGCAGGGACCCGTTGAGGTGATGAGGCGGGGCTGTCCATCATTGAGTGGCTCCATCTGCTAGGAAGTAGTTCGTTATATTTAGCCAAAATCTGCCTCCTATAACTCCTTCCACTTCTGCATTTGCCTTTGGTGACAAGAAAGCACAAGTCTGTTCTTTATTCATAGGGAAGTTATTCAAAACTTAAGGACAAAATAGGTCCCCCTCCCCCCACCCCCCCGGAAATCTTTTCTGTGCCAAATGGTCCAGTTCTTTGAGCAATGATCACTGGCTGATTTTGAGGCTCCTAAGTCCTCTGGGTGCGGACTCTCCTCTGGAAAAACCCGAGTTCCTTGTTATTCAAAAAGTGCTCCGAGTCCCAGCGGCTTCAGCCTCCCCTGGGAGCTTGCTCAGACCCCATGCCAGACCTCCTAACAAGATGGTCTGCATAAGCGATAAAGTTTGAGAAGCACTGTTGTAGTTTGCTGGACTATGTCTTAAATTATAGCAACTGGAATTATGTAAATCCCTCAAGTGTGGTCCAAGGACCACTAAATATAGTGAGATTATTTACCTTGCTCTGTACATTTTATTTGTATTAAATCTCTTATCATTGTTTTATTTTTCTAGCAAATGCCTCACACAGTTAGTACCCCCTAAGGTGATGACTAAGAAGACAATCCAGGCCTTTTTCACATAAACCATGGCTAATCATATTTGCTTCTCCTCACAATGGTATAATTGATATTTTGCTCCTATATATGAGAATATCCACATATGATTATTAAATTTTATCCTGTTGGCTATAGCCAATTTTTCTACTCTGTTGGGGTAATTTTGAAGCTTTATTTCATCAACCATCACGTTACTTATTTCTCCCAGCTGTATCCTTTTAAAAATAGATGAGCATGTCTCTTTATTTAAGACACTGATAAAAATAGTGAATGAAACAAGGCTAAGGGCAGAATGCAGTAATATATTTCTAGAAACTTCCTTCATAGAAACACATTAAGTTCTACAAATGTTGGCTGGGAACCTGTCATGTGTTGGAAACTACCCTGTGTTAGGTACCTGAAATACACAGAGAATGAGGCAACCTTCCTGTCCTTGAGAGGCCCGCTGTCTAATGCAAATTCCGATCTGGAGATCATGCAAGGACATCTCTTGCCAGCACTTCTGTGCTTTCATTAAGCTAATTATGGTAACAGAGTCCATGTCTGTGTGCCCTGAGGCAGGTCTGCTTTGCCACCTAATTAGTGATGAAAGAACCAAAGCTAATTCAATCTAGTCTGTCACTCTCTAGACTGAGGAATTATCCCAGACATCATGGGAACACAAGGTCTCTCTTGATAGTATAAGAAAGGACAGCCAACACCACAAGATTTTTATTTCTCCTGAGGAGTTCACTGAATCAGAGCAAATGTGACCTTCTACAATATATATACCTTGGAAGGAGACAGAAGAAACTCATCATATACAACATATGTAGCAATATCTCAGACGGATGGCACAGGAGAGTAGGAAGAAAGACCCTGACTTCTGACCAATTTTGTCTTAGCAGGCTGATACCTTAGAATTGATCCACCATCAACTGAATAAGCAAAACTCAAGACCTCCAGCAAATTCAGATAAACATTAAGAAAAAAAAAATCCAGCTCTGTGTAAGGAAGATCTGAATAAAAAACTTTAAAACTGACCAATGTCTTGACATTGTTAGTCTAATTCAATTTTCAATTTCTTTGGAATTGAAAATTCTTTGTCCCACAGTCCCTAACAACCTGCTGGGCTTCCCAATTCACCTGCACCTTCCCCCCTGGTCCCTGGGCCCTAACATTCTTCATTTAACAATCATCGACAAATGTTTACTAGATGCCTTTTATGAAACAGGCCTTCATGAAAATAAAGCAGCATATCAATAAATAAATAAGGTTATTTTAGTTATTGACAAATGCTGCAAAGAAAATAAAACATGGTAAATGGTGAGTGACACAGGTGTGTGTTCCTTCATATTCGACCAATGTTCTCCAGTTCTGAAGAAGAATGTTCCTGGCCAAGGGAATGTTCCTACCCAAATCTCCCCGAGACCGAGCCCGGGGCCCCTATTACTAGATTCCCCTCCCCCCCCCACAGGTTCTTCTTAACCACTTGGGTCTTAGCCATTTGTTGTCTGCTCTACCTCATTTTCAATGGACACCTTAGATCTGGTTGTTGGTTTGGACATTCTACATATAATACTTACAAATTCTCTCTTACCCAGGCCTTGTGAGTTGAATTCCTGGCTAGGGTTTGCTTTAGGACCCCTTTTTCCAGGTCCTTCCCTCTAGAGAAACAGACTCTGGCTCACTCCTCTCATTAGAACCCAGGAGCTTTTACTCTGTGTCCCCATAGTGCCCTGAGCTTCCCTTTCTCATGGAACTTTCATGCTATATTGTCCTTGACATGCCCATTGTCCCCACCAGACGGTCAGCTCTTTGAAGGTGGGGGCTAACTCTCCAGCCCATCTTCCAGCACAGTGTCTGACACAGCTTGGCCCTCAGACACTTGACATGAGTGGATAAGGAGTGAATAAGTGGTTTTATTATTTATTTATTTATTTATTTTTTAAAAAGTTTTATTTATTTATTTGACAGAGAGAGACAGTGAGAGAGGGAACACAAGCAGGGGGAGCGGGAGAGGGAGAAGCAGGCTTCCCGCGGAGCAGGGAGCCCGATGTGGGGCTCGATCCCAGGACCCTGGGATCACGACCTGAGCCGAAGGCAGATGCTTAACGACAGCCACCCAGGTGCCCCGAATAAGTGGTTTTAGATTCAGATTTTTAACTTCACCTCATTTGGCTGAGTCATACTGCCATGTATTTTTAATATCTATAAAAAATATATATATTTTTTCTGATGACATTAACTACCAAGGGTTGTTTCATGTGGCTATATTTTCACTTTGTTATAAGGACGTTACATTTTTTCAATTCAAATTGAATTCCATTCTATTTAAAATGGCTTTGGGCAACCAGTCTTACTGGACAATAGAAAACTCAGTGGGACTTTGTGGCATAAGATTTATACGTTTCTAATTCACCTCTGGTATATATCTTGCTCAGTTTTAAGTGACACATGGCAATACATCTGTGATTTTTCACTTTAGAAAACCAAAGTATTTAATATTTTTTTTCTATCATTTATGTGTGTGTGTTCTCCAAGAAATCTCTGGAGATTTTTTTTTTTCAATCCTCCTCCTTGGACATTAGAAAAAATCATAACTTTTCAGGAAAACAAGACTGTGAAAACAAGCAATTTTTAAGCTTGTCTTAAAATTCAGAAACAGGGACATTCTTACATACATAAGTAATAACATAAGTACTGTATTTTGGAAAGGAAAGAGAGTCTTCATGCTTCTCCCCAAATTCTCTTGTAGCCAATGAGTCTTCCAAAATTCCACATTTTTAAGATTTTCTTGTTAAAATGCAAATTCCCTTAGGAAGGACACATGAAGCCTTGCTCACACTGAAATTTAAGTGGCTAACATCAGATTTTTTTTTTTCCTGCAAAAAAGTGAATAGCTTATAAACTTCCAGGCTCCGAGGGGAGAAGGAAAGGAATCGGAAAGAACCACAGAGATGAGGATATATAAAAAAATGGTCTCAGGACCCTGAAATTATATTTTGTCAGCTCTGCAATTCTCCAGGGGTTGATCTTGCCATTTGGGCAGGGACCAAGGCCAGGCTTGAGAGAAGGTGTTTCTCTCCTCCTATCCTTCACAGTTAGTTTTCAGATACAATATTGCTAAATGCTTTAATATGTTTCTGATGACATACCATGAAATGTGAGGAAATAAATCCCTTGCCTATTCTGGGATTCAGAGTGAAATATCCTCCACTTATTGATTTTGAGTATGCAATTGATTCTGGCCAGTCATTCATTAGTAATGGGCAAAATAATTTAAAATATTCAATAACTGGGCTATGCCCTTCTGTGTATTTACATATGTCTTCATAAGAATCACCAAGGGTAATTTTACATTTATCTATTCAAGCTCTGGCCAACGTTGAGTTTAGCAATAAATTACTCACAGGCACTTTCTATTTTAAAGCCAGATTAGGATTCCAAATTGTATGTGTGTGTCAAATACTGAATAATTCAGATGGCTTTTAATCAGTTCTCACTGCAAATGCTGTGGGTAGGAAATAGGACGTAGAAGGGAAGGTATCACAGGGCCCAGCAGAGAAAAAGGGCAAGACGTGGATTAAGCACTGCAGGTGGTTAGCAAGGAAGTAAATGATGAATGAGAGAGAGAGAGTTGATGAAAAGTCTTCTGGGCTGATGGTGGAGGAAGGTCAGGCATTAATAAAAGCAGCCAACATTATTAGGTGCCGTGTTCTGGGAATTGTGCAAACGGCTGGAGGATGCTTATCTAAGTGGTCAGCAGCCATAGGACTTGAGAGCTCAAACTTGAAACCACTGCATTCTCCCAAGAGGGATGCAGATACAGGCAAGACAGAATACGTAAAGCCGTGGAGGATCTTGGGATATAAGTTGTTGGGATTGCAGGTACGCTCCCTCTCCTGGCTCCTGCTCCGTGAGGTGTTCTCAATACCATCAATCACAAGCACCTCCTTCTCCTCCGGGACCCCACTGCCCTTGACATGGAACTCTGTTGTAACACTTTCATAGGTGGATTTGTTCTTCATTATACACTGAGTTGTTTCAAAAACTATTTTGGAAACAACTTTCCTGAGACATAATGAGGTCTAACTGACACAATAAACTTCACATATTTACTATCCATGGTTTATTAAGTCTGACATATGTATATGCTCATGAAACCATTATCACAGTCAAGACAGTGATCATATCCATCACCTCCAAAAGTTTGCTGGTGCCCCTTTATAATCCTGCCCTTTATCTCTTATCAGTCAGGGTTCTGCAGAGAAACAAACCAATAGGATATATGTTATAACAAATTGGCTTATACAGTTGTGGAGATTGGGATGTCCCAAGATCTGTAGTTGGCAAGCTGGAGACCCAGGAGATTCAGTGGTGTACTTCCAGTCTAAGTCCAAATGCCTGAGAACCAGGAGAGCCAATGGTGTAAATTCTGGTCCAAAGGGTGGCAGGCTCCAGCTCCAGAAGAGCTGATTTTTCAGGCAGGAGAGGAGAAGTCCCAGCTCAAATGTTCAGGTAGGAGGCACTCCCTCTTACTAAGCCTTTTTATTCTATTTAGCTCTTCAATTTCATAGGACGAGACCCATCCACATTAGGGAGGGCAATCTGCTTCACTCAGTCTACCTATTCAAATGTTCATCTTATTCAGAAGCATTCTCACAGACACACCCAGAATAAGGCTTGGCCAATGTCCAGCCGCCCTGTGGACAAGTCAAGTCGACAGATAATATCAATCCCGCCTCTTCTTGCCCCTGTGTCCAGGCAACTACTGATCTGTTTTCAGATACACCATTCATTAGTTTGCATTCCTTAGAGTTTTAGATCAAGAAATTCACACAGTATGTACTGTACCCTTTTTTGTCTGACTTTATCCATTTTTTGCAACATAATTATTTCCCCCATACTGTTGCATGCAGCAAGGGTTCATTCCTGCTTATTGTCGCATTGTTTTCTACTGTACGGATGTACCACGGTTTATCTGTTCATTTGTTGATGAACCTACAGGGTATCTGCTGTTTTTAAGTCTTACAAATAAAGCTGCTCTGAGCACTGATGTACAAGCCTTTGTGTGAGCATATACTTTTACTTCTCTTGAGTAAATACTTAGAAGTGGAATGGATGGATCATATGGTAGGTATATCTTGAACATTCTCAAGAATGGCCCTACTCTTTTCTAAAGTGGGTGTACCATTTTACACTCCTACTGGCGGTATATGAAAGTTTCAGATCTTTTAGAACCTTGCTAACACTTGGTATGGACAGTCTTTAATTTTGTCCATTTCTAATAGGTATCTTGTTTTAGTTTCAATTTGCATTTTCCTAATTGCTAACGATATTGAGCATCTTTTCATGTGCTTACTTGTCATCCATGTATCATCTTTGATGAAAGCGTCTATTCAAATATTTTGGCCATCTTTATTGGACTGTTTATTTTATTTTTGATTTTTGAGAGTCCCTTACCTATTCTGGTACAAGTATTTTATCAGATATGTATAATTTGCAAGTGTTTGCTCACAGCTTGTGGTTTGCTCATTTCTTCAGGGTCTTTTACAGAGAAGAGGTTTGTGAGTTGATCAAGTTCAATTTAAGTTTGTTCTTTTATGAATTATGATTTCGTTGTTGTTTTAAAGAAATATTTGCCTAACCCAAAATAGCAAAATTCTTTTTATGTTTTCTTCCATAAGATTTATAGTTTTCGTTTCCATAATTTATTTTGAGTTAATATTTGTTCATGGTGCAAGTTATAATCAAAATTGTTTCCTGGGGCGCCTGGGTGGCTCAGTCGGTTAAGCGTCTGCCTTCTGCTCAGGTCATGATCGCAGGGTCCTGGGATCGAGCCCCGCATTGGGCTCCCTGCTGGGCGGGAATCCTGCTTCTTCCTCTCCCACTCCCCCTGCTTGTGTTCCCTCTCTCGCCGTGTATCTCTCTGTCAAATAAATAAAATCTAAAAAAAAAAAGAAAGAAAGAAGGAGTGTCTGGGTGGCTCAGTCAGTTAAGTGTCTGACTCTTGATTTCAGCTCAGGTCATGATCGCAGGGTTGTGAGACTGAGCCCTGTGTTGGGCCCCACTCTCAGTGCAGAGTCTGCTTGAGATTCTCTGTCTCCCTCTCTCAAAAATAACTAAAATCTTAAAAAAGAAAAAAAAGAAAAGACTATTCTTTCTTCATGGAATTACCTTTGCACCTTTGCTGAAAATCAGTTGTCCATGTTTATTTCTGGATTTTCTATTCTGTTACGTTGGCCTATTTTTCTATCTGCATGCCAATATGACTGTTTGGATTACTGTTGCTTTAAGTAGTAATGTTAGTGTTAATCCTGAGATTTTGGTTTTCATTTTCAAAGATCTTGGCTAATTAAGACCCTTTGCATTTTCAATATAAATTTTTGAATAAGTCTGCCATTTCTACAAAAAACCACTTTTTGGAATTTTGATTATTATTACATTGAGTATAGATCAATTTGGGGAGGAATGGCATTTGACAATTATGTCTTCCAACCTGTGAACCTAATATATCTCTTCTTGTATTTGGGATTTCCCTAATTTCTCTCAGCAATGTCTTGTATTTCTCAGTGTATAGTTGTGCCACATTTTTTGTTAGATTTATTCCTAAGAATTTCATATTTTTAATATTATAAATAATATATTTAAAATATCACTTCTTAATCATTTGCTGTTACTATAGAGATCGAACTGATTTTTGTACATTGACCTTATATCTTAAAGCCTTACTGCTCCCAGTCATAAGTTTTAGGAGCTTCTTTGTAGGTTGCATTGGATTTTCTACATAGATGATCATGTAGTCTGCCAATAAGGACAGTTTTACTTCCTTCTTTCTAATCTGGATGCCCTCCCTCCTTCCCCACCATTGTCTGTGTCTGTCTGTCTCTGTTAGATCCTCCAGCATAACGTTGAAAAGAAGTGCTGATAGCACGGTTTTCTCATTCCTCAGGTGGTTCTTGCCGGAGCCATGGGTGGTTTTTTCACAAGCGTGTGCTCATCAGTATTCAGTGGAGTCCTCGTGGGGGATCCTCTCTAGATACCAAGGGCTCCCCTGTGTGGAACGCTCATCCTCTGTACTTCATTTTGAGGACTCTTGTGCTGGTCTTCACAGGCTCTTGAGTCTGTCTCCTGACCCCCAGGATGGTGCTGGACTCGGTTGGTCCCTCCTCCCCGCACTGCCGTTATAAAGTCTCTTCGGGCAGTAGGCTTCAGTACTTTTCAAGCTCACTTCATCTGTTTCCCGTCTCTCTGGCATTACTGTCCTTCCCTGCCTGATGGACAGTGTTTTACAATCTCTTGTTTCATATATTTTGTCTTTTTAAAAATTGTTTTAAGTGAGAGGGTAAATGCGGTCTTTCTTCTTCCCCAAGAAGTTACATATATATTGATAAGTCAGAAAGTAACTACAATGTTTACAGTGGAAAAATAATAGCTGCTAGCTCCCGCATCCCCAGTACTTGTCCCCTAGAATCAATCACTTTAAAGGTCTCGAGCTGTTTCTTCTGGAACTTAACTCCAGATTTCTACATGCATGTTTATATTGCTTTTTTGATTTTTCAATTTTAGGCTTTGGCTCTTTACTCCCCATACTGCCGATAACATTCCCACACACGCATACTTCTCTTCCCCACTCCCACCAGCTAATTTAGGTATGTCATAATTTTTGGTGACATAGAAGATGGGTTTTACATTAATATAAGCCCAGAAATACGGTTTGCAGTTAAGCCACAGAGGGTAACAAAATTAAAATTTTCTTTTTAAATCATATTTCTTTT
Organism: Callorhinus ursinus; assembly: GCF_003265705.2. Taxonomy (NCBI): domain Eukaryota; kingdom Metazoa; phylum Chordata; class Mammalia; order Carnivora; family Otariidae; genus Callorhinus; species Callorhinus ursinus. Next base: position 7,172,513 of record NW_027397081.1, on the reverse strand, counting down.
TCTTGGAGTTTAAAACCAAACCTGCTCCAGCACCAGGTCATCTAGAAAGTTGTAGAAGAGTATAAATTTCTGGACTCTGACTTGGATCTGAATTGGAAACTTGAGGCTGGAACCTTAGAGGAAGTATTTTTAAAACACTCAGTGGGTCACTGTGACTCAGCCGGTCTTCTGCAGTTTGGGAAGGACTGCCTTTGAACTCCAGCTTCTTGAGGGAGTTGTAACTCTGATAACATCTCCATCATTATTGAACTGCCAGATTGCACTGAAGTTTTGCTGTCCAGGATTTCTCTCCGACACTATACATCAGTCATAATATGCTATGATCTCATCTGTCAACTGGCACTGAGGCAGTGGCCTGAGCTTTGCTAACAATGACTGGATTAAAATTGGACCTGAACTTGTGGACCCTGGGCATGGTATTCACATTTCTGGGTTCACTGAACTGAATTAAGAGTTAACAGCCTCTTTTGAGAAGTTAAATACATCGGAGTGACTCAATTGCTTCTGTGCACCTATATTTTAGCGGCATCAGTTTGCAAAATTTCTGATTTTGGTTGGAGGTAGCCTTGAACACAAGGGGCTGTGCAAATTGTCATCAGCACCACCTGTCTCTCTATTAGCTTCTGTGGTCTAATTAGATTTCTACCATATCAGGAAATACTCAAAGTGTGCAAATGGTGAGGCTTCACCCTGTTTCACCATCCAGTGGGAACCAGAGTATGACAAAGTGAATTAACTCTCTGCCCTTGAAAGTCCAGGAACTGTTTTTAAGCAGTTAATATTACGTTAGACATATCCTCCTGAGACATCAACTCCAGGTCCTTCCTGGAAGAGGTTTCAACCTTTCTCAATAATCATCACAAATGCTAATGCCAAATGCATTATGAACAAAGCATATGCACATGTTGGGAACTTTTCAACAGTACCATTTGGCTTAATGAGCGGGCAGACTCACAACATGTAAGCGGTACAGCCTCTGAACAACTGTGCTGCATTATTCACCTTCATCTTAGAGTTTTGAAAGTCAATGTCCTTGCCTCATCGTTTGTCACAGACATGAAGTAATTCTAACAATTTCAAAGTCCAAGCCTTTCATATGGTCCCTTCCTTGAGGGAATATTCCACACTTCATTAGTGAAAACCAGTTTGAAAATTCTGATTTGTAGAAATATTATAAAATCTAACATACTCCATCAACCACACTTTTCCAGAAACTTTTTCATTTGGAAACTGAACCTGATAACATCAACCTCTGCCTTTGCCAAAAGCTGTTACCAGAGAGCATATTAGGTGCTTTAGACAATGATACAATTGTGAGTTCTCCAGAACAAAGCAAACAAGCCATTAAATTAAAATCTATTCAATCATTCATTCAAGAAATATTTAATGAATCCCTTCTACATGCCAGGCACCGGGAACTAAGAAGTACTACGGATTAAAAGTAACAGTAACAGGGAAGAGGGTAATAGGAGGCTAGAGGGAAGAGAGAAAATAAGTCATGGGAATATGTAGGGAACATGTTTCAGATAGAGGGAAGAGCAGGTGCAAATGTCCTGAGGCAGAAGCCTGTTGGAATGTTTCAGAAATAGCAAAGAGGACAGAAGAATAAAAGAAGTGGGAGGCGGGATCAGGAGGTGGGAAGGGGGCCAGGTCTTGCTAGAGTGTGAGATGTGATTTGAATGTAATTTTAAATGTGAATGGAGGCTCTTGGCAGGTCTTAAGCAAGAGAGTGATGTGGCCTGACTTAGGTGTTTAGAGGATCCCTGTGAATGTTGTGTGCATGCACCAGCAGGAAATCACAGGGGAAGAGTAGAGGCAGGGATTTGTAGTTCTTGGGACCCTTATGCCTGTGTTAGAAACATGCCAATAAAGGAGAAACAGCAGATCTTCGAAGACAGGTTATATATTATTGATTTATTGCTACAGCCGGGATGTCCTCAGACAAGTCCTGCATCACTTTAATTCAATTGTGTAACTTAAGTACTAAGATAAAATGTACCATGTTTTAAAAACTAGGTGCGCCTGCCTTCCTCCAAGAAAGAGGAAGGTAATAAAATAAATGAGATACTCCTTTTTTACTGCACTCTGGGCATAAATTGTTACTTGCCCAGAGTTTACAGGAAAGTGTTGTTTTGTGAGGCACAGTTCCTAAGTGTCAGTCATGAAGGTTTTCCAAGAGTTGATTTTATAAGAGATCTTCAAGGAAAAAATTTGGAAGAAAGAAAATGATTCTGAGGGATTTTTTTCTCCAAAACACAAAAATTATTAAGATATAATTTTTCTAATATCAAATTGTGTGAAAACATAAACCTCTGTTTCATAACGCAGATTCTAGGGTTCAATCTCCAGAGTTCTGAAATTATAAATTTGAAGTGAGGGACGCCTGGGTGGCTCAGTCAGTTAAGTGTCTGCCTTCAGCTCCGGTCATGATTCCAGTGTCCTGGGATTGAGCCCCACATCGGGCTCCTTGCTCAGTGGCAAGCCTGCTTCTCCCTCTGCCTGCCACTCCCCCTGCTTGTGCTCTTTCTCAAAAATTTAAATAAATACATAAATTAACTAATTAATTTGAAGTGAAGTCCAAGAATCTTTTTTCTCAATTTTTAAAAAATATTTTACTTATTTTAGAGAGAGAGAGGGAGAGAGTGCACGAGCGGGGGGGGAGGGGCAGAGGGAGAGAATCTTCAAGCAGACTCCCCACTGAGTGGGGACCCCAAAGTGGGGCTTGGTCTCAGGAACCTGAGATTGTGACCTGAGCTGAAACCAGGAGTTGGTCGGATATTTAACCAACTGAGCCACCCAGGTACCCCAAGAATCTTTATTTTTAACCTGATCTACAGAAGTGAATGGTCTGCTCATATTTTAGGTAACAGTTTATGAATGGTTTTTCTCAAAATTAAGCTTCAGCTAAAAGTTTAATAATGGGTGTTTAATTAAGATCATGAAGTTCAGATGCTTATATTTTTGGTATCATAGGATCTACTCAGACTCTGCACTCTTTTGAAAATTGCTCTTTTCTTCTCCTTGTATCACCTAGCTATTGAGGACAACCATTTCCCACAATATGACCTTATTTCTGTTCCTTCTTCTCATCTCTAGCTATAGGTGATTGGTCCCAAAGAGCTGTCCTAAGTCAGGCGAATCAGAGCTGTTCTTTAGGGCCAGAGACTCAAGCATCTTGGTTGAGATCATAAAATAGAAAATGTGAGAATCTTTTATAGTACATGGGAGAGAGCGAATCATCAGTAATAGATAAAACATAAGAATTAAGCCCACACAGAATATGAAAATAGTCCCAATAGTATTTATGTTCTCATTCCAATAATTCCTCAAATTCAGTTACATTTCTATACTCTCTCTCAGTATCTGTATTAGCAATTGCTGTGTAACAATGTTGCTTAATGGTTTAAAGCAACAATAGTCATGTATTATATCTGGTGATATCTATAGGTCAGGAATTCAGACATACATAGCAGCAGGAATAGCTAGTCTCCGCTCCGTGATGCCTGGTGCCTAAGCTGGAAGATTCAAAGGCTGGCCGCTGGAATTGTCTAAATCTCACTCACTCACGTGTCTATTGGTTGTTGCTAGCTGGTGGGTGAGACCTTAGTTAGCTTGGACAACTGGTTGGAACACCTTCACGTGACTTCTCCGTATGATGTGTGCTTTCTCACAACATGGTGATGTAGGGTGACCAGCCATCATGGTTTACCTGGAGCTGAGGAGTTTCCCGGGAAACAGGAGAGTCAGTGTTAAAACTTGGGAAGCCCTCAGTGAACCAGGAGGAGTTATCTACCCTACATGATGTCTGGGTTCCAACAGCAGCTCCTGAGAGATAGATAAAGAGTATGTCAGATGGAAACTGTATCTTTATTTTTTTTTTTTAACCTAGTCTTAGATGGCAAATAGTATTCTGCCATGCTCCATTGGTTGGGTCAACCATAAGCTCCAGCTCAGATTCAAGGGAATAAAACATATAATCCCCACCCTTGTTGGGAAGAGTGTCAATCACATTGTAAGACCCATATGTGGGAATGGCTAAATATATCAGTGTGGACATAAAGATGGCCACAATGATCTAAAATATAATTTGCCACGCTATTCTTCTATAAATCCCATTTTCCTTAAGTTAGTTCAAACTGGGCTTCTGTCACCTGCAAGCAAAATAATAATTTTTTTCAAAACTCTCCATATCGCCAATTAATAATATTTTAACAATCAACTGAAAGTTTGGGTTGAGTTATAAACATTAAGGAGCCTAACCTATTCCTGAACAACTAGTCATGGTATAAGCTAAGAGAAGTGGGCTGAGGGAACACTTTGCAGATGAGGCAAAATTTTCTCCCAGATAGAGTCTGGATCTGCCTCCAAACATGGACAATTTACATTATCGGGGTCCTAAAGTTTCACACTTAAGCTGAGAAATATTACAAGCAGGCATTACTAGTTTCCTAACGTAGTTATTAAAAAACAAAAGAAAAAAGGCTCAAGAGAACTCCCCACTACCAATAGAACTTCATAGAACCCCTGGTGAACTTTTCAAGTTACAGTTATTGCAAAGTTTGCCTTTAGGTAATGACTGACTTACTACGGAGTACAATTAATGATCTGTCAGTCAAAGGGGAGGCTGCACAGTAGAGTAGAGAGAAGTCGACTGGAGAACGAGGAAAACTTTGGGGTCATTAAAGACTTGAAAGCATCCCATCTCTGTCCCTTCTCACTAGCTCTGCATGCTACCCACAACAGCCCCACGGGGCCGTCCTTGGGCAAGTTGCCTAGCTTGCCAGAACCTCTACTTGACTGTAGCTGGATATGTGTTTTTACAGAAAACTGGTGGAAAGACTTTCAGCCTCTCTTACGTGTATTGTGGGCTTCTCCCACTATCATCCCTTGTTGTTGGGAAAGGAAATCATGAGACTCAATTTAATTACACTTTCAAAAGACAAAGAATTTAAGGTGAGATGACAAAAAAAAAGATACAAGGATTATAACATATAAAAATATATTAAGATACATACTAAAATTAAAAAATAAATAAATAAAAGAAGTAAAATTTAAAACGACCAGTAGTACAGGAATACTAAGGAAAAGATCTAAAGGATGACTTTAATCAGATTTGAAACTATGAAATAAAAAGATTATAAGCAGTTAAAGTAATAAAACATAAAAGTAGGGTATGGCATAAAAATAAAAATTAGGGGGCGCCTGGGTGACTCAATCAGTTAAGGGTCTGCCTTCCACTCAGGTCATGACCCCAGGGTCCTGGGGTTGAGCCCTGTATCAGGCTCCCTGCTCCCCAGGAAGCCTGCTTCTCCCTCTGCCTCTGTCTCCCACCCCCGCTCCTGCTCTCTCTCTCTCTCTCTCAAATAAATAAATAAAATCTTCCAAAAAATAAAATACAAATTAGGATAAAGCTGAAAGACAAGAGGTTGTAGGGGGGGAATGAAATCAGAATAAATTAGGGAGAAGATTTCCTAAAACAATGTAAACGTGCAATGGTTTATTCTCCAGAATAAGGAGTAAAATCATGGTTGCAAACAGCTGTGGAGATGAGTCCTAAGGCAGTCCTTCAAATCACTGGCCATTCCTCCCACTCATATCTGTGTCTCATTCACCTTTATATCCCTCAGTCTGGCACCTCATAGACAGAGGTGCTTAGTATTTGTAGAGTAAGTAAACAAATGTTTACCGAGTGCCTGTTATGTGCAATACACCTTTTGAGATATGCTTACATAAATTAGCTTACTTAATTCTCAAAATAATCCCATGAGTTACTTTTGCCCTCAATGTATCATGGGAGAGCTGAGGCCAAGAGAAGTTAAGCTGCTATCCAAGATCTTACAAAAACAGTAAGTGTCCATTTTCCACGAGACCACAACCCTGTGGCCAAACCGTCTACCTCTCAAATACCACGTACACGTACATGTACACGTACACACACACACACACACACGTGCACATCGTGGCAGGTTTTACAAGTGGGCATATGGCTATCACCTGTCTCATGGGAGTCCTCGTTTTAACTGCACAAAGAGCATCAAATCCTAGTTACGTCTCAGAAACCTGTGACTCTAGGCAGCTACTTTCATGAGAAGACTGTAGCAGATGGTTACCCTGGTGCACATAGAAAGGACAAAGCATTTCCACGTTGGTGTTGTACACAACGCGCCTCACACACGAAAGCCCTTTGAGCCACATCAGAGGCTGCACAAATACTACCGTCCTTGTGTCAGTGGGATATGGAAAGAAAACTGGGTTTAGCCGAACCAGAACCAAGAGTGGTGTGTATTTCTTCACAGTAGAGTGGACATGACTGGTCTGCTCTTCCTTTTGTGTTGAGCAGCTGTGAGGACCACATGAGATCACAGTTGGGAGGACAGCAGGCAGGGGAGAAGGGTGTTGGCTCTGGAGTCAGAAGGACTTGGACGTGGCTTTGCTGTTTATTAGCCACGTGACCACGGCAATTCACTCAAATGTCCTCAGCCAGGGATGATTCCCATTTCCAAAGAGGGACCATATAGTGTTGCCTCTTTCAGAAGTGTCTTGTGAGGATCAAAGATGAATGGATATAGAGCACCTCATTGGCATTTGGTTCACAGAAGAACACAAATGAACAATATTTGGAGGACATTCTGGGGAAGGTGGGAGAGGGAGTGTTTGTTTGAGGCATCTGCTTTCTCGCCCTCCCTCCGTGTGCATGCAGGGCACCAGACAACATCAGGGAAGCCATGGGGGACAGGGATGGCCTAAGGAGAACATCATAACAAGACAGGAGTTGTGTTTTCTGTTTCATGCATCAAGCTTCTGTTAAACACTTAATGAGTTCCGTGGAGGTTGGCCCCAAATAGGGCCTCATGAGTACTCAGGTGCATAGTTAGTGAGGTGGTTGTGCATTACCTGCCATGCCCTTGAGGGACACTCAAGGCACAGGCTAGCACTCTGCCACCTCTTGAGCGGTATATACTGGGAAAATCACAGCCTTGGACATTGACAGCAGGGAACGGGGCTGGATATTTTTGGGACCTCCCCTATATCTCTGAAATTAACAGGGCCCAGACAGGATACGAGACGGGCCCAAATTTCTCCTTTCCTCTGCATTTCCCCACCAGCTCTGGTGTCAGCCTCCTAGGAGAGAAAAGTGTGTCATATTTACTTTAACCTAATTTCACAGTTGAGCTAGCGGGCCTTGAGTTCCCAGGTGTAGCCACTGCAACCCTGTCTTCAGGGCAAGAATGCTCTGCTCAGTGCAGCAGAACACACAGTCCACTTGCTTATAGGATGTTATGTCTGTCAGTCAGGCCTCCGATAGGACTTGGAGAGCAGTCAGCTCAAGGTTAAAGTCTCTGGCAAGGATGCTGTATCCTTGGGATTGTCACACACTGGGATTCGATTCGGCTGCCTGCAGAAGCTCCGCTTATGTTCACGACTTTTACCTGATTAGCAGTAGCGTTGGGAAGATAAAACATACTGTCTGTAGAGGAAAAGATACTATTTTTCTTATTCGCCGAGGCAAAACAGTATGCCTCTAGTTAATCCAAGAGATGCATGAAGCTATTTAGATATTTGGAAGGGAGGAAAAGAATATCCTTTGAAAATCAAGTTAACAATATTCATGCACAATGGATAGGATTATTCATCTAAAGGAGAAATCCTCTGGAAAGGTATAAAAAGTCTGGAGTTACAGTTTAGTAAATAGAATCCTAAAAAATAACATTTTATCTTATTTAGAGAAACACGGAAAAGATATGCACATCCATACACAAACGCAGTTGATCAACGACTCTATTCTCAGTGAGCCAGCAAAATCTGGTTTCGCCAACTCTACCGATAAGTGGCAGTTTATGAGATCTTTGGCCACAAACTGGCTTTATCTTACTAATCACCTGTGTCACATGCCATAATATTTGAAATCTCAACAAAACTAAAGAGAGAGAGAGAGAGAGAGAGAGACTAAACCATAGTTGTGATTCATAGGAGTTGAGACTGGAGTATGATACATCAGAAGATTCAGGGACTCAAATGCTGGTGACAGATCATTACTGTCCCCCAATCCTATTAATCTGGAGCTGGAGAGCAGTTAGCAAGGTGAAGAAGAACAGAGCAACACCAGCATGTTCCTGATAAAGGATACTGTATGGAGAAAACAGAATTGCAATTTATTAAGAAAATAGCAATGTTTATTTTTGGTGGCGTGTCTGGCAGTCAACGAAGTTTACAGATACATTCCCCCATAAAGGAGAAGCTGTACTTGAGGACCAGTTATAATGTACAGCTTAGCAAAGAAGGAAACCATCCCATGAACAAAAGTAGCAAAATGTTTCATCCTGAAACCTTTCAACAAGCCCCATGTAACAGAAGTACAGTGCTCTCTAGAAGAAGTGGGAGAAACTAAAAAGTTCAGATACCTTGCCCTGAGTCATGAGAAATAACTCTTATATGTCAATGGAAACCTGTATTCTACATTTTTGATATATCTACATTTATTAAACCTAGTATTACCAAGTTTGAGGTTGTCCACTAAGATCTGTCATGTTCTGGATTTTTCTCAAGAAATAGAAAATTTAAGGAGCGCCCAAGTGGCTCAGTCGGTTAAGTGTCTGCCTTCGGCTCAGGTCATGATCTCAGGGTCCTGGGATCAAGCCCCACACTGGGCTTCTTGCTCAGTGGGGAGACTGCTTCTCCCTCTCCCTCTGCTGCTCCCCCTGCTTGTGCTCTCTTGATCTCTCTCTCTGTCAAATAAGTAAACAAAATCTTTTAAAAAATAGAGCATTTAAAAAATAATATTTACTTCATAAATTTTAGGATGGTTTCTTCTAGGTCTTGCCTGGGACTCACACACACACACAAACTTGCAGTGATTTCTCCATTTGGAGCTTATCTATCTATTCATTCTCTCTTACATGAATATCTATTCCTGGCACATATTAGCTGGTGTATAGACCTTATAGCAAAATTTTGAAGACATGATTTATTTAATTTTTAGATCAAACACAACTGATGGACTAAGCAAATATCACATAAATCCCAGGGACAAATGATTAAAACATGGTGATTTATTCCTTTTTCTATGACTTGCTTAAGCAGCAAATTGAAGGTTTGCATATTCCCAGGTAAATTTGGATCTAGTCGAGCAGTCTGTATGGATAGCGATAATCAATCTTCACTTGATTATTTATTTGAAAAACTGCCAATAGTGTCTCTTTTGGTTTTGCTTTGCTGGTGTGGAAATGGCCCACGATCACTTAACACACGCCGTCGTAACCTCCCGCGAGGGTTTATCCAGGGATAAATGAGTTCCTGACACATGACCCTACTGTGTTCATTGCAGATGCCACTAGTCCATCAAAGCGGACTTTCCTCTGGAACCTAGATGCGACCTCAGAATCTTCCTTAACACAACACTCTGATCTGCCACTATCAATTGACTGGAATTTGTACGTAAGATGAAACTTATTTGCCCTCTCTGGCAAAGTACAAAGTATTCTTGCATTTTTATTTAAACTAAGATTCATTGAATATTTAATTATTTATGATATAATTGTGAGCAGACGGCAGCCTACAAGTTATCCACTTATTCTGTGTGAGAGGAAGTAACATCTTGCTTGCAAATTGCTCCTCATGGGATTATTATGATCAATGCCCAGATACTTTCCATTTTTCAATTTTTTGAATGACCTCCTTGCAGAATGCTGATATAGTGCTATATGTGTTATGGAATGTCAAATCCATTAGAACAAGTCACAGAGATTCGTGAACAGACACAAATTTGTTGACATTTTAGTGGCTTTTAAAAAATTGGCTTAAATTTAACAGCAAAGTCACTAGCACAAAATGCCGCGCGCGTGTGCGCGCGCGTGTGCGCGCGCGTGTGTGTATTTTCTCTTGTTGAGAGAATAAAATGAGTATGCACCAGAAATAAACTCCAGGAGGTCCAAAATTCTGAAGAGCCTTCCCAGAGACCTTTTGAAAAATAACAAATGGCCCAGGTATACATATTTAAATATGTCTGCATTATTTTTTGCCCGAACTTTAAAATACTTGGAAAAGTGCTGGGTTAGTTTAAAGGCCAATTTAGGTAGAATGTGGGGTTTAAATACTGCTCAGTTTCTTGATTAGAGAAATTACCTCTGGGGTAATGTGGTAAGGTTTGTTTTAAGCCCAGGTGACTATTCATTGTCCCTCGCTGGAGTAAGTGAATTAATAAAACCATTACTAGACCAGGTAGCATGTAGAAATCAGTAACGGGGAAGAGACATGGGCATGTTTTATGAAATGCAGATGATACTGCTAACTGCCATAATTGGAGCTGATTCTATTAAAACAGCACGATAAGGTGCCGATCGTGTTCAATTTTCCCCTCACTTTCAATATTTGATAATTTAAAAATGTAGGGTTTTATTCTGAAATGATAACTACCTTAATGCAATTATTCTGGTTCCAATGGCTGAACAGATATTGCTCTAGAAATACAGATAGTAGAGAATCAAAACCGCCAACCTCTGAGCTGCAGATTAATATGGTCAATATTTATAGTAGAGATTACATTTGGACCCAAATTCTAGGACTGCTACAATCTATTGAATTTTTATTTAACTCTGGACAAAGCTTTGTGTTGGCATGAGGCAGAATGCAATTTTCCTTCCTTTTAGGAGAATTTTAACTTGCCAGGATTATGTCTGTTCTTGCGGATTAATCATCCCAATTTCTTATGTCTCTGGGAAAAGTCACACTAAGCAAATGCCAAAGACTTTAAAGAGCACCATTTAATTCAGTAACTAGTCTAAAAATATATTTCAGAATATAGATTACCTTCCAAAAACCTTTCTGGAGGCTGCAGGAAAAAAAACATCCAAGAAGCCATGTTTAATTATTTTCATCTTTGGACAACCTCTAAACATTATCTCCTAATTCTCTACTCTGGAGAGGCTCCATCTTCCTTATGCCCCCCAATTTAAATGCACTTAGTCCTTCCCCATTAGCATTGGTGTGATGCTGTCTGTGTTAGCCCTTGGTTGTATGCAGCTGACTTGTGTGCATGTCAACATTGGCTTCTCACCTCTCTACCTCTGCCTCTGCTCTCACCCCAGACCCTGGCTCCAGCCTCAGCAGCAGCAGGGGCTGCATTTGAGTGGATGGTGTATCCAGAACACTCTCTAAGAGATGAAGAGAGAAATAACACAATGAGAATAAAGCCAGATTTCTTGCCATTAAGAAAGTACTACCACCTTGAAGAGACAAAATGTAAATGGAGTCTATGTACTACCTGCAAGACCACATGTATATGTGCACAGTCAAAACTGAAAACCTAAATAAGTATATATAGAGAAGTATGGAGATGAACAGCAATCTCTGTTTTAGATGCCAGAACAAAATTTTATGATATTACATGGACACACACACACCCCCCTACCTGATGACGTCTCTCTCTCTTCGCTCTCTCTCCAAAAATTACGAGGATTAAACCGTCAGCAGTCGCAGTGAGAGCTCACTCTACAATGCTTTCATTAATTTTACATGATGTACAATAGCAAGTTTATCTGTGTGCTATTAGGTATTTTTGCAATTAAAACTTAATCACACTTGTCAGAATAAATGAACAGAGTTCATTCTCCCTCATGTAAGATGCTTTGTTTTTAATGTTGTATTTTGTTTTTGTACTCTCACTAAAACATAACTTCACAATCGACAGTGAAGGCCACCCGGCTTAGTTTGTCGGCTCAGAATCCAAACTCAGTGAGTTGCTTGCATGATAATATACTTAGTAAAATTAAATGAAAAACAATGTGTGTGATACTTGATCCGTGGTCCCGGATATCATGGGTGCTGTCTCCCACATTCTTTATTTCTGGTGGTGGTCTCCTAATTTTAAGTATAAGCTGGAGGCAGAAGGTGGGAAGAGTAGGCACCAAGCGAAGAAAGACCCCAGAAATGGGATGGGATAACTGTAGAAAATAATGCAAAACAACTGAGGGTTCCAACCTCCTGGCAGTTAATTTGTTGGGAAATTGTATCAGGCAAGAGAGGCTTGACGATCGCTGCAAAGCTACTCTTGGCTCCGCTCATCTGAATCACTAAACCATGCAAATGCAGGAATAAAAATACTCATGTGAAATTCTAGTGACCCCTGGCGTTAATTATATCTCTTCCCTTAATTAGATTTGTATTTTCAAAGAGTATTCTCTGAAAAACTATTTGTGTTTTAGCAGTGAAATCTAATTTGAGCAATGTCGTTGTCACAAACCCATGCAGCTCTTTGACTCTTTGATGAATATTGGGATGGAAAAGCAGTATCAAAAGGCATTTGTCTGGTTTTGGGATCAAGGTAATGGTGGCCTCATAAAACAAGTTTGGAAGTTTTCCTTCCATTTCTAGTTTTTGGAACAGTTTCAGAAGAATAGGTATTAATTCTTCTTTAAATGTTTGGTAGAATTCCCCTGGGAAGCCATCAGGCCCTGGGCTCTCGTTTGTTGGGAGATTTTTGATGACTGCTTCAATTTCCTTAGTGGTGATATGTTTGTTCAGGTTTTCTATTTCTTCCTGGTTCAGTTTTGGTAATTTATGCATCTCTAGGAATGCATCCATTTCTTCCAGATTATCTAATTTGCTGGCATAGAGTTGCTCATAATGTGTTCTTATAACTGGTTGTATTTCTTTGGTGTTGGTTGTGATCTCTCCTCTTTCATTCATGATTTTATTTATTTGGGTCATTTCTTTTTTCTTTTTGATAAGTCTGGCCAGGGGTTTCTCAATCTTGTTAATGCTATCAAAGAACCAGCTCCTAGTTTCGTTGATCTGTTCTACTGTTCTTTTGGTTTCTACTTCATTGATTTCTGCTCTGATCTTTATTATTTCTCTTCTCCTGCTGGGTTTAGGCTTTATTTGCTGTTTTTTTCTCCAGCTCCTTTAGGTGTAGGGTTATGTTGTGTATTTGAGACCTTTCTTGTTTCTTGAGAAAGGCTTGTATTGCTATATACTTTCCTCTCAGGACTGCCTTTGCTGTATCCCAAAGATTTTGAACAGTTGTATTTTCATTTTCATTTGTTTCCATGAATTTTTCTTAATTCTTCTTTAATTTCCTGGTTGACCCATTCCTTCTTTAGTAGGATGCTCTTTAGCCTCCATTTATTTGAGTTCTTCCTGACTTTCCTTTTATGATTGAGTTCTAGTTTCAAAGCATTGTGGTCTGAAAATATGCAGGGAATGATCCCAATCTTTTGGTACTGGTTGAGACCTGATTTGTGACCTAGGATGTGATCTATTCTGGAGAATGCTCTATGGGCACTAGAGAAGAATGTGTATTCTGTTGCTTTGGGATGGAATGTTCTGAATATATCTGTGAAGTCCATTTGGTCCAGGGTGTCATTTAAAGTCTTTATTTCCTTGTTGATCTTTTCCTTAGATGATCTGTCCATTTCATTGAGGGGGGTGTTAAATTCCCCTACTATTATTGTATTGTTGTCAATGTGTTTCTTTGCTTTTGTTATTAATTGGCTTATATAATTGGCTGCTCCCATGTTAGGGGCATAGATATTTACAATTGTTAGATATTCTTGTTGGATAGACCCTTTAAGTAGGATATAGTATCCTTCCTCATCTCTTATGATAGTCTTTGGCTTAAAATCTAATTTGTCTGATATAAGGATTCCCACCCCAGCTTTCTTTTGGTGTCCATTAGCATGGTAAATGGTTTTCCACCCCCTCACTTTCAATCTGGAGGTGTCTTCGGGTCTAAAATGAGTCTCTTGCTGACAGCATATCGATGGGTCTCATTTTTTAATCCAATCTGATAGCCTGTGTCTTTTGATTGGGGCATTTAGCCCATTTACATTCAGGGTAACTATGGAAAGACACCATCAAAAAGGAGAATTACAGAACAATATCCCGGGTGAACATGGATGCAAAAATTGTCACCAAAATACTAGCCAATAGGATCCAACAGTACATTAAAAGGATTATTCACCACGACCAAGTGGGATTTATCCCTGGATTGCAAGGTTGGTTCAAGATCTACAGATCAGTGTGATAAAATACATTAATAAAAGAAAGAACAAGAACCATATGATCCTCTCAATAGATGCAGAAAAAGCATTTGACAAAGTACAGCATCCTTTCTTGATCAAAACTCTTCAGAGTATAGGGATAGAGGGTACATACCTCAATATCATAAAAGCCATCTATGAAAAACCCACAGCGAATATCATTCTCAATGGGGAAAAACTGAGAGCATTCCCCTAAGGTCAGGAACATGGCAGGGATGTCCACTCTCACCACTGCTATTCAACATGGTATTAGAAGTCCTAGCCACAGCAATCAGACAACAAAAAGAAATAAAAGGCATCCAAATCAGCAAAGCAGAAGTCAAACTCTCAGTCTTTGCAGATGATATAATACTTTATGTGCAAAACCCAAGAGACTCCACCCCAAAACTGCTAGAACTCATACAGGAATTCAGTCAAGTGGTAGGATATAAAATCAATGCACAGAAAAGAGTGGCCATTCCTATACACCAACAACAAGACAGAAGAAAGAGAAATTAAGGAGTCGATCCCATTTACAATTGCACCCAAAACCATAAGATACCTAGGAATAAATCTAACCAAAGAGGCACAGAATCTGTACTCAGAAAACTATAAAATACTCATGAAAGAAATGGAGGAAGACACAAAGAAATGGAAAAACATTCCATGCTCATGGATTGGAAGAACAAATATTGTGAAGATGTCAATGCTACCTAGAGCAATCTACACATTCAATGCAATCCCCATCAAAATACCATCCACTTTTTTCAAAGAAATGGAACAAATAATCCTAAAATTTGTATGGAACCAGAAAAGACCCCGAATAGCCAGAGGAATGTTGAAAAAGAAAAGCAAAGCTGGTGGCATCACAATTCCGACTTCAAGCTCTATTACAAAGCTCTCATCATCAAGACAGTAGGGTACCGGCACAAAAACAGACACATAGGTCAATGGAACAGAATAGAAAGCCCACAAATGGACCCTCAACTCCATGGTCAACTAATCTTCCACAAAACAGGAAAGAATGTCCAATGGAAAAAAGACAGTCTCTTCAACAAACGGTGTTGGGAAAATTGGACAGCCACATGCAGAAGAATGAACCTGGACCATTTCCTTACACTACACACAAAAATAGACTCAAAATGGTTGAAAGACTTAAATGTGAGACAGGAGTCCATCAAAATCCTAAAGGAGAACACAGGCAGCAACCTCTTCGACCTCAGCCACAGCAACTTCTTCCTAGAAACATCGCCAAAGGCAAGGGAAGCAAGGGCAAAAATGAACTATTGGGACTTCATCAAGATAAAAAGCTTTTGCACAGCAAAAGAAACAGTCAACAAAACCAAAATACAACTGACAGAATGGGAGAAGATATTTGCAAATGACATATCAGATAAAGGGCTAGTATCCAAAATCTATAAAGAATTTATGAAACTCAACACCCAAAGAACAAATGATCCAATCAAGAAATGGGCAGAAGACATGAACAGAATTTTTCCAAAGACATCCAAATGGCCAACAGACCCAAGAAAAAGTGCTCAACATCGCTCAGCATCAGGGAAATCCAAATTAAAACCTCAATGAGATACCACTTCACACCAGTCAGAATGGCTAAAATTAACAAGTCAGGAAATGACAGATGTTGGCAGAAATGCGGAGGAAGGGGAACCCTCTTACACTGTTGGTGGGAATGCAAGCTGGTGCAGCCACTCTGGAAAACAGTATAAAGGTTCCTCAAAAAGTTGAAAATAGAGCTGCCCTATGACCCAGCAATTGCACTACTGGGTATTTACCCCAAAGATACAAATGTAGTGATCCGAATGGGTACATGCACCCTGATGTTTATAGCAGCAATGTCCACAATAGCCAAACTATGGAAAGAGCCAAGATGTCCATTGGTAGATGAATGGATAAAGAAGATGTGGTATGTATGTGCAATGGAATATTATGCAGCCATCAAACGGAATGAACTTTTGCCATTTGCAACGACGTGGATGGAACTGGAGGGTACTATGCTGAGCGAAATAAGTCAATCAGAGAAAGACATGTATCATATGATCTCAGTGATATGAGGAATTCTTAATCTCAGGAAACAAACTGAGGGTTGCAGTGGTGGGGGCCATGGGAGGGATGGGGTGGCTGGGTGATAGACATTGGGGAGGGTATGTGCTACGGTGAGTGCTGTGAATTGTGTAAGACTGTTGAATCACAGACCTGTACCTCTGAAACAAATAATACATTATATGTTAAAAAAAAAAAAGAAGAAGATAGTAGGAAGGGAAAAATGAAGGGGGGGAAATTGGAGCAGGGGATGAACCGCTCGTTTGTTTCTGAGAAACAACTGATGTTTCTAGAGGGAAGGGGGTAGGGAGATGGGTTAGCCCGGTGATGGGTTAAAGAGGGCACTTAATGAATGGAGCATGGGGTGTTATATGCAAACAATGAATCATGGAACACTACATCAAAAACTAATGATGTAATGTATGGTGATTAACATAACATAATAAAAAAATAAAAAATAGAAAAAAAAACAAAAGGCATTTGAAAAAAACATGACTGTTGAGACAAAGAAGTGAAAGTAGAGGCCTGAGTTCTAATCCCTTTACTGCCATCAACTACCTAGAGATCTTTGGTGAGTCTTCTCTTTAGTCCTTTTTTTTTTTTTTTTTATTCATGCCATCTCTCACTTTCTCAAGAAGTTTTCTACTTTGGTTCTCTTTTCACTCACACATAATTACTCTTTCTATCTCCACAGGGCCATTCCCATGTGTTCCGGTATTTCCCACCTTAATTTAAAAAAATAAAAGGAAACCTAACTGTGTCCTCATATCCCTTTACTTAACATCGGTCAGCCCAAAGTTCTAGAAAAAGTTGTCGGTACAACTCATTTCCCTTTCTCTTTTCTGCTCTAGCTTCTGTCTTCATCAATGCTACCAAAACTGACTTTTAAGAGACATCACAGCAACCTTCATGTTGCCAAATGCAAAGGGCTCTTTTCTAGACTCATACACCACTTCACCTTGACGTGTGTTCCTATCTGGGCTATTCTAACATCACACGTTCCCTGGTGTCCTCAGATCTGTGGGCGTCACTTGTCGCTTTCCATTATTGGCTGCTCCCTTCCACCTGATCTCTCACTAGATAATCCCTTCCCATTGCCATGGCTGTGTGAACTTTACGGATGCTGGCTCCTGCTCTCTCAAGGCTCTTTCACCATTCCTTGCCATGTGAACAGAATCTTCTCACGAAGGAGCCAAACTGCAAGTCGCTACCCAACTCCAGCCCATCAACAGTGTAGCGAGGGCACTGAGCTCTGGACCCCAGAGCCGGTGATGCCTGGGAGTGACGTCTGCGGGTTCTGCATCCAGACTGTGCACAGTCTCATCCCATCTTTGCTGCTGATGTAACTTCCCAGTATTTTAGTCTCTTCTCTTGTAACACAGGGGTGAGAACGCTGGTACCTCCATTGGAGTGCTGTGGTACTTACATCCGGGGCTTAGGCAAGTATTTAGCCTGTCACAAAGGCTATTTGCAAGGGAGTGAGGAGACTCTGAGACCGACCTTCCTTACCAGTGAACGTTAGTCTGCTACTGTTTCATGGATATTTTTAGAAGACTCAAAATTCCTGCATCACAGGCAAGGAACTTTAATACTCACAGCACAGCAAAGACCATGAGGTCACGTTCGTATTACCACCCCATCCCCAAGTCCAATGGGGCTGATGTCAAGGAGTCCAGGCAGATGTTATCAGTTGTCACAACACAGCTGAAACTGCCCCCCCCGCCCCCGAGCCAGGCTTATGGAATATGCCTCTTTTATAATGGGCTGTAAGCATACCTACTCTTTGCTCCAAGGGAGACATTATCTTTATTATATCGGGAAGTATAAAATCTGCCCTTTGCCTAGGAGGGACACAGTAGCTCTGTCTTCCAAGGGTTCCTGCTATACAAACATCCTTGGAAAGAGGGTCTGGAACAAAAGGGTGGTGCCTTATAGGATGTGTGAAAACATGACTCACAGGGGGACTTCTCTCCCAACACTGTTATTGTCAGAAAATACTGTGCCGTCCCCTCTGTTGGTGATTCCCTATTCCTCCAGGGAGAGTTCATTGCTTCCTCTTTGGTGCCCCACAATACTCTGCAAAAACTGTATAAATATCCCTCTCTCATACGTGTCAAGGTGGTCTGTTCCTATTTTTCCTGCTGCACTGGGAGATCCTGGAGAGTAAGTAACACAGCTTATTCATCTTTTATGCCTTATACTCCTACTCCTTACACTGCATCACCGAGAAGAGCGTCTAAAATCGTGCTTAATGTGTGTTGAATTACTTGCAATTTAGAAATCAATGAGTATCCTGGGTGGGGAGCCTTTTTCTCTTTAGTCTGTGATGAAGACCATTGTCATTATTCAAAAGGAACATGTGACATTCAGGACAGTAGAGAGACCCAACTCTCATTAAGCAAATGAACACTTGAGTTTTTAACATGGAAAACAGAAAGTGACACTTAGGACAGTGTGTCACTTTCCAAAGGAAAATATTTTTTTCGACTCAAGAAGGTAATGGTAAATGCTACATTTAACCCCCACAGCATTAAAAATTCTGTATAGAGTTATAAAATTTTCTAGCTTCAAATTTGTTTTAAATGGATATATAGTACAATGGATATTCTGATTCATATGGATATATTGTTGTTGTTGTTGTTGTTTTTTTTCATTTTTCTTTAGAACTATCAGACAATTCTTCAAGACTTTGAGAAACTGTGTCCCCAAGGGGGTGAAGAGACACCTATATATGTAGGTCCATGGCTGTAATTTGCTCTGCTACCCACGGGGGTGACAGGTGTTGAAGAAATGCAAGCTGACATTATGACACAAAGCTGAGCTATAGGAGTTTGCATTAAGCATTTGGCATCAAGGGAGTTTGATCTAATCTGAAGTGTGGATAAATTGGTAAAAGAGTGTTTGCTTATTCTGTGTTTAAGGTGGTGTCAAATTGTGCCTTAGGAGAAGAACTTAGGGGTGAAAGTTCTGATGAAAATAATTGAATATTTATTTCATGGTCTCTGGTACAGTAGTAGGAACATAGTTAAAATTTCTGATGAGGGTGAAGGGGAATTATTACCAACAGTGAGCCTCCAGATGGGAATAGAAAAGACCAGAGATCATATATTACAGCCATTAAAGGGCAGAGCCCATGGGGAAAGTTGTTCTGGCTTTAAATTCTACTTCAGCCATTTCACAGCTACATCGTCATGGGGAAGTTCCCCAAATGGTGGAGACCCCAGTTTCCTTGGGAGAGATCTGCATTTCCAATCTCCTATGAAGGTTGAAAGAGCTGATGCACGTGCACTGCTCAGCCCAGCGCTGATACAATTGCAACTTGCACATGCATTTATTCAAGAAAGAACTGGCCCAAAGAAAAAGCATCTATTTATCTAATAGTTTACTTTTAGCTGCTAAAAGTGCATATCTATAATTCCTGGCTGAAGGTGTTTGGTCCTGTTTCTCTCAGATTCACTAGAATCCTAATGTTTAAACCTCATTGCTTTTTTTTCTGATGGGCAGGTGATTCTTTCTCCATTTAAATGAATGTATGAAATACATTTAGGATAATGCAAAGCCTGAGGTCGGCTCACTGTATTGGTAGAGACATTATTAATGATCATTACCATCCATTTTGTAGTGCTTTGCTTCCTTTTGGGGGCAGTCTTCTTCTCCTGATTCTTCCCTACCACTTCTCTGCAAATGACAGGTCGCTGCACTTCCTCTAACCCTTTTACGGTGTCGGTGTCCTAAGACCCACCGACTGCTCCTCAGAAGCCCAGGCGCCTCAGTGAGTCACTCCCAAAGCCTGCTCCTCTCTCTGTGACCAACCAGGATTCTGGTTTCCCATCGCTGTCACACCATGGAATAACGGGGTGTCTTCGTGTGAACGTCTGTTATAGTTCCTGACCTTGAACCTTGGTGAAAGCCTAACCTGACACCTGGTTCCCAG
The DNA here is from genome assembly GCF_003265705.2 of Callorhinus ursinus. NCBI lineage: Eukaryota > Metazoa > Chordata > Mammalia > Carnivora > Otariidae > Callorhinus > Callorhinus ursinus. The sequence continues at coordinate 7,152,503 of NW_027397081.1, read as the reverse complement.
ATTTCATCTCCGACTATTCCATTTGCTCCCGCAAACTGTGGCTTTGCAAATAGGGCAGTGAATCAAATGGAGTTCAAAGCTGTGAAGTGGAGGGTATGGTTTCAGTGACTGGTATTTGGCACAAGAGCTCAAATGCTCCCCGAGAGAAAAGTATCCCATGCAGAATTATGATTATTGCTCCAAGCCAGATATCGGCAAAGATATATACATAAAACCCATCTACTCTTTAGATCCCAGTTTTGTTTCTTCAGCAAGAGCTATTTTGGGGAGGTTTACTTAACGAGCGATTGCTAACATGCAAGGTGGCAGTTTAAGAGGACAGTACATGAACACATCTGTTCTGACAACCTCATCACGGTCATCTTGGTAAGATCAGAAATGTGGGATACGTGCAACGTGGGAGGTACAACACAGGCCACTGTTAAGGAGAAGACCAAAGAATCCTAGTAACTGGGAGGGGACGAAGTCAAGAGAGGTGAAGGAAAGGCCAGAGCTGCGGAGGGAGGAAGAGAAAGCGGGAGGGAGAGAAGGTGGGAAAGAGAGAGAGGGAGGAAGAGGGGGAGAGAAGGGAAGAAGAAGGAAGGGAGGAGGGAGAGGAGAGACAGTGTGAGCACGCATATAATCTGCTCAAAGGGAAGGAGAAAAGCAGGAACAGGAGTTGAAGTCTTCAAATATTTCATTAAAGGTTCACCACCTAAAACTATTTTCTATGTGTGTGTTTTCTCTCTCTCTCTCACTCTTTTGCCCATGGATTTCAGATACAAGATTTAAAGTAGATTTAATATTCTAATTTAATGAGAGAGGAGAGGTACAGCATGAAGGAAAGGTTACGAGTGGCTGTAGGAGTTAGTGAGTTTAATTTGAGCTTCATGATTATGCATGTTGTTATTTCTAGTCTTTTCGGAAAACATATGCAATGAAATTTCCATACAGTGCTTTTGCAGACGGAGGCTTTTTCCTGTTTGCGTCTCCCCCTCCACCTTACTTTTTAATTGTGTTTACACAAAGTAGGCTCTAATTTCTGCCCAGAGCAACACAATTCTCTGCCTCAGCCATATTTTGCAAAATATAAGCTAGAGAGGGGGTGGAGGGATGTTGCACTAACCTTGAAAGCCTATCAGCCCTCTCCCTCCCTAACTGGACTGGCCAGCCGCCTCATGGGAAAAGGAGCAGGGGAGAGGAGCTCAGGGGCATATTCAGTTATGTAATGCTGTAGTTCTCCTTTCCAGGGGAGTGTGAAATTTCGGATGAGAGGTCAAAGCGCGAGCTCAAGACGACAAAATTTTATGTTTCACACATTCCTCAATATCAAGTGTTTGGTCTAAGTTGTCAAACTTTCATAAATGGAGGAAATGAAGGAAAGGAAACTTACATCTTGTGAGAGCTTTCATAATGACGTGCTACACCCCAGGGCGGTTTTTATCCCCTCACACACACATTTAATCCACACTATAATCTTGCAAGGTTTGCAGAAGAGAAGAACTGAGACTCAGACAGGTTAGGTAATGGACCCAAACTTCAGAAGGAATTGCAAGTCCAGGTTTGCCTGAGCCCCCAAACCTACATTCTACTTCCAAACTTTCTTGATTGAAAAAGGACCTCAAAAAAAATGGGGAAGATCAGACAGGACAGGCAGTAGAAATCACTGTTTGCTTTCCTGCCCCATAAATTTAATCAGAATGAAAAAGGAAAAACACGCTACTGCTCAAAACCTTTATCATTCGTTATTTTGAGGAAGTCTTAGACTTTGAAAAATAATATTATTATTTATTGAGGTTTGAAAAATATTTTTTGTGTGTGCTAATTACACACTACTCTTTACCCAAAAAAGTTTTGGAAAATGGAGAAGACCCTGTAGGAGAGAAAAGACATCATTAGTAAGCTTACAGTATCAGAGTTTAAGTTTGCTGCTGTAATAAAGTCATCCTCAACCTAAGTGAATTATAGATTATAAAAATTAATTTCCCTCTCATATAAGAATTCTGATGAGGGGGGCGCCCGAGTGGCTCAGTCGGTAAGTGTCCGACTCTTGATTTTGGCTCAAGTCATGATCTCAGGGTCATGAGATACAGCCCTGTGTCGGGCTCCGTGCTGGGCATGTAGCCTGCTTCAGATTCCCTCTCTCCTTCTCCCTCTGGCCCTCCCCTGCCACGCTCGTCAAGGTGCGTTCTCTCTCTAAAAAAAACCAAAAAACCAAAAAAGAATTCTGAGGAGAACATTTCAAGTAGGATAGTAGTTCTGTCGTCTTCAATGTGGCTTCCAAGTTTATTCTAGCCATCACTACTCGGGTCCTCAAGAAGAGAAGACAGAACACTTGTGCAAGAATTTATGGACAAATATTACTTCTACTTACATTCTATTTTCAAGAACTAAGTCGCATGGCCCCTCCCAGACACAGACAACTGCAGTCCCTGGATAATCTATTCTTCCTCTACTGCTAAGGAGGAAGGGTGGAATGGATTTCAGAGGAAAACTGTCTTCACCCAAAATAACTATTATTATATTTTATTTCATATCTCTCCAGAATCTTAACATGAATACCTATACCTACACGATCTAAAAACAAAATTAGGATTATATTACACCCACTGTTTTGTAACATGCTTTTTTTAATTAAGCAAGTATGTTGGTAGTACTGTCTTATGTCATTAAATATTATTCTGTAACATCACTGTAATGTAGCACAGATATTCCATCATCTGAATGTGCCATACTTTATTCATTTAATCCCCTATAGATGTTTCTAGTACTTCACTAATATGAAAGTGAGATGGAGGAGTTTATGCAAAAATATTTCTACTCTTTTCAGAACAATTCTTAGAAGTCAACAGGTAATAAACACTAATGTATATCATAGAAAGGTTGTATTAATTCATTGTACTACCAGTAGTATATGGAAGTAGAGACATCTGGGACTCAATGATAGAAGCATCACCTACCCTTGACCTCCCATAGCATAATTATCTCCATTACTCTTGAAATGCATCAGACAAGGGCTCTACTTATGGACATTTAACTGTCATTCAAAAGTATTTACTTCCTCCTCTGCCACATCCATGGAAAGGATATACTTCACCATCCTTTCAGTTTGGGCTTGGCCATGGGATCTGCCTTTGGCCACTGAGATGTCAGCCAATTTTATAGGCAGGGGCCGAAATGTTCCTGCCTGATTGTGTGGGCCCTCCTCTTCCTCTGCCATAGCCATGAATAAAATTTCCCCTGGGCAGCCTTTAGTGTAAGGAGGATGAGACATGTAGGCAGAATGGAGCCCAGTGGGCAGCTTACAGCCACCTAAGCAACCCCAGCCTATATCAGGCACATGTGAGTGAAACCAACACCTTAATGTTGTATGCCACTGAAATGCAGTGGCTCTTTATTACGCAGCAATATCTGACTGATACGGTGCCAATTGATAATACCTGTGACAGAGGACAACATACCAGCTGTGGAATGTACAATATATTTGGGGCAGCCCTGCTCTATCCCTGGCTTTGTCTTTATCTCTCTGGGTGAGTGATTGCCCCTTAATTTCCAGGTGTCAGCAGGTGGATGAGCCAAAGTTATCATCTTAGCCGAACCATTTCAGTCTTCTATGTTTTTTCTGTACTTACTTCCTCTTTGTCCCAGTCCTGTACAAGAGGCTAATAGAGTGTGGAACAGTGTTTCACTTCTAAAATGTCAAACAATAATGAGAAAAGGAAAACAATTATTAGCAGAAGCAGTCATAGATGCCTATGGGGTGCATCCTTTTACCCTACATCTTGTACCTGCACAGTGGTGACATCATCAGCAAAGCCTAAACCTGAGAAGTCTGGCTACAGTGAGGAGCTATAGCACAGTGTCTGAACTGCCCATTAGAGAGCACAGATTTACTAAAAAAACAAAACAAAGCAACAAGAACAGGAACAACACATACTTAATAATCTCTCATGGATAAATTCCAAACATTTATGCCAGGGACTGCTCAAGACTCTCACCTTATTTTAGGGACAAGCTTTGGGTATTTTCAACATTTTATTAATTCATTGAACATCTACAAGACCATCCCATGGGTAATGCCCACAAGGCCTTGGCTGCTCTTTTACCCATTCATTCAACATTTATTGAGAGCTGACCTCGTGCCAGGAATCATGTTAAAGCCAGAGATCCTAAGACGAATATATGTTCCCTGAGCTCAACAAGTTTACAATCTAACAGAGGAAGAGAGACATGACACATAATTCAACTTTAGAAGGGTTGTAACAGAGCTGTGGGTAAGGTGCTATCTAAAGAGAGAAGAACAAGGTACAGCCAGGCCTCAACTGGTGTCCTGATTTCACTTTCGCAAAGCACACCACGTTTCACATACTTTGTCACTATAAATTTTAGTTTCCCCTGGCCTCCTACTACTAAGCTTTACTATACTGCTGGTAGAATACTCTCCATTGGTTTCCTTTCTTTACTTTTTAGCCCCAATCCTTACTACTCTTTTCAGCAGGCTTACAAAGATTGCTAGCTCCTGCATATAGTTGGCAGAATGTTTGGAAGATGGCAGTGGGGTCTGGTCCTATACAAAGATATTTAAAGGGGAAAAACATTTAAAAGTAGCTGGTGGAACCTATTATTTTATGACCCATCTGAGACAAGAGTAGATTATTTTATTATTTATTTTTAGAGATGGGGGATGGGGCAGAGAGAAAGGGAGAGAGAGAATCTTAAGCAGGCTCCCCGCCCAGCACGGAGCCCGATGTGGAGCTCAGTCTCAAAACCCTGAGATCATGACCTGAGCCGAAATCAAGAGTTGGGTGCTTAATGGACTGAGCCACCCAGGTGCCCCAAGAGTAAATTACTTTAATTATATTAATCTGGATCTCAGACATGGTATCAGTATGGGATCCATGCTGGCAAATTCAATGGAGAAGAACAGAACATACCAGCTTTACTCCTTCCTCACCAAGGAGCTCTTGTGTTGTAGCAAAATTAGAGATTCTTCACTAATAGGTTCTGTTTCTCCTGACAATGATACCAAGGCCTTCCAATGAATGACTGAGGACTTTCTTATTAGTTATGAAATAGTCAGTGGCAAATGTTTGCTAGTAGGCTGTATAAAACCCTTTTTTTTTTTTGGTAAATATAAAATAGTGGTTTCCAAAGTAGTCACATACCACCAGGATCATCTGGGGAAACTTATATAAATAAAGGTTCCTAGGGCCCTCCTTTGGAGATTCTTTCTGATGGTTACAGAGTGGATCCAGAAATTTTATTGTTGTTAATAAGTCCCTTAGGTGATTTTGATAATCATCCTGACTAGGGCATCACAACTTCAGAGAAGTTTTGGGAAAGAACTACAACTCTTGATACATTTAATCCTCACATTCTTTAAATTATCTCCTTCTTTAATCAGGACAGTGACTACGATTCTTATTTCTTAGACAGCAGGAACAGTGGAAGACAGAAGTTCACGGACTCCCAAGCTTCAGGACCCAGCAGGATTCCAGGTTTCTGAGTCTAGTGAGTCTCATGATTGGCGATAGATTTGTATTTTCATCTACCTACATATGGGTATAATCAGGAAGGACATACTCCATGGTCCCATCCCTTCTTAGAAGGTCCTGGGGAGGGCATCCATGCTAGACACTTGCAGGGGCACCATTAATGCTGCCTCTTGAGAGTTCTGAAGAATCTCTTCTTCAATGTATTTGAGCAGTGATGTTTGCCACTCCTGCTCCCCACCCTGAGGCTACTCACTAGTACAACACTTCTTGCCCCTTGAGGGTTGCCTTGCTCTTTTTCAGATTATATTGACTCCTGTTGAGGGACCTAGATCAGCACTCAAAAACTGTGTGGGGGAATTCATCCTTGAACTCTATGGCTTGTTTCTTCAGGAGTTTTATGGTCCATTGAGGGTTAGAGTGCTGACTCAGCAGGCATCACTTGATGTAGGATCCATTCCCCTTCTTGCAGATGTTTGGGTCTTAACTCAGGAAACCTAGCTCTAAGCTACCTACTGTAAGTACACTCAAAAACAGTGCCCTGATTTACTGAGACCCCTGGCAATCTACACTGAGGTTCCCTGGTTACTAGAGTGTGTGTGTGTAGAGCCTTGGGCTTTCTTTGGAGACTTAATCTCTCTCTCTCTCTTTCTCTCTCTCTCTCTCTCTCACACACACACACACACACACGCATAAAAAAGGTGAAGGGTCAGGGTTGTGTGTAGGGAGGAAATAAATACAGCAAAAATAGATACAAGTGCTACCTGGCCTGTTCAATATGGAATCAATAATCACTAGGCAACGTATACCTGTGAACAGGTGCTGTTAAATCACAGAAGAAATATGTTCCCAAGAAGCTTACCAGCTTTGACAAGATTAACACATCTGAAATACTATCAAACCATATAAGGCAGAATATAATTAAGTGCTAACGTGTGTTGGAAAGGCTATCATAAAGACTATATCTGTAGCATTGTCTTCCCTCTGTCCATGGTCCTGTTTCAGCAAAAAGTCAACCAAAACAAACCACCACCTCAGAAACCAATGACAACTGGCTTGATTGGATTATGCCACTTCACTAGCCCCCCCCGCTAGAGCTTCTCTCTTTTCTCCCCCCCAAATATCTTTTCTTTTCCTTTTTGTTTTAACCTAGCAGCAAGCATAACAAATGTAGAAAAGCCAAATAAGAAAGTGGGAAAGCTGCCTCCCTTATTTTAGAGCTTGACAAGATGTGTTAGCTTTTACATTTTGAGCTCTGTAGGATGTCAGGCACTTCAGAGCAGGGGTGGCATCTATCTTTATGGTGCTGCTTGCACAGACACCCTATTTCGATGAAATCATCCTTTGTTCCATTTATCATTTTTAAATAGAGTTTGTCAAGGTCCCAAAAGTTCCTTCTAAAGAGGCAATATGTCCTCTAGTCTCATTTGCCAATGCGGGCACCCCACTGCAGAGCAATGTGCTGCTGACTGCACAGGGGCCCCCTGCATGAGCTTGCTCTGCCCAGCAGCTAGAAGCACGTCATTGCCTTTTGCTCCAGCCCTCCAGGGACACGGCAGCAGGAGTGCACATTTCTTGTGGTCTCATGCTACTTGTTATCACTGACAGATGTTCTCAAATGCTTGTTCGTGTGAGGCAGCGGTTGCATTTGCTGCCCAGGGGAATCTCCCAGGGAGGCTTTACAAATCACCTGAGCCTGGGACTCACCCCTGAGATTCCGATTCAGTGGATCTGGTTGCAGTGCAGCCCGGGCATCCACCTTTAAAGACTCCCTGGGCAATTCTAGTTTACAGCCAAGATTGAGTGGCATAGGGAGGTGTAAGGTCGTATTGTGGGAGTTAAGTGTAAGTGAGGCCACAAAGGAGAACTTAAAAAATCATGTGCCAGAATGTGCACCATCAAATTTCTCTTGGCATTGTCTTAGGACCTACTTCACATTCTCTCAAACCTCTGCTGCAGGGACCAAACATTGTGCTTCATAGTTGACAATGAGCCTTGGCAATAGCCAAGTGTCTGATTGGAAGTTCCACTGAATTACTTTTAAATCCAATAATAGGAGCGATTATGAAGTGATGAGACTAGTTGGTTCACTCCAGTCTCCATCCACCGGCAAAAATTTGTCTTAAACAACATAGATGAGATTATATCATTCCTTCCCTTAAGACCCTTCAGTGGCTTCTCATTAGAACGAAATCCAAAGTTTTTGTCAATGCCAACCAGCAATATGGTTCCTTCCCACTACACTAAGTGAGCTCCTACTTATTATCTGGGTCTCAGGGTAAATGTTGGGTCTTCAGAGAAGCTCTCCCTCCCACCCCATCTACTCTAGTTGTCTTCTGTTTCCTTACCTGTTTCCTTGTTTTTATCGCACTTACTGCCATCTGATATTAACTTGGTTATTGGTACAGTTGTTTGTGGTTGTCTCCCCCTACCCCAGAATGTAAGTCCCTTGAGAGCAGGGTCTGGTTTGTGTCGCTCACTCTCATATCCCCAATATCTAGAATAGTGAGAGCCTGGTGCCATATTAGCCACATTGTGGAATGTGAAAAGAAGTAGGGGAGGAAGGAAGGAATGAAGGAAAAGAGGGGAGGGAGGGAGGAGAACTTCTAGAAAGGTACTAAGTAGTTGATAATCTCTTCCCATTCCCAGTTTTCCAAATATGTGTCAGTCACCTGTCATGTGCAATTCACCTTGCTCCTCCCTAGAATGAGTGGAATCTGGATGAGATGTATGCCAACATCTCTGTAGTCTTAGTTGCTCCTTCTTAGAGCTGATACCCAATTGTTTTAGTGATATTTCCAGCAGCAGCTTCCATGAGTGGGAGCCAGGATTCCTATGATGATTGGAAGAGGCAATAACCATCAGCAAGCTTTGGTTGAGTTCAAATATCATACCTGGTGGGGTTGACACATCTCAATAGTCCATGTAGATTATTGAGAATCTATATGCCATACATGCAGGCAAGGTTTCTGAAATAAGAATTCAGGGAAAATAAAATTGTGTGTGTGCGGTATATGCTACAGCAATGTGTGAGGACAGTTACCATCTATCAAGTGCATGCTACATGCCACCAGCACTGAGCCAGCTGATACCTGGAGGCTTAGAAGTATAGGGAAGCATTTGAAGAAAGAAGGGTCCACACAATTATCTCTCCCAGGCAGCTGATTTGAAATCGTATTTACAAGGATGACCAGCAGATGAGAAGCTGCTGTAGATAACAGAGGCCCATAGATGAAGTAGAGCAAAGGTCGCCTGTGCACAGTGCTGGTTGTAAGTTCAGTCTTCAATCTCTATCTCTCATACTAGACAGTCTTCAAGAACATGAGGGAACTACAAGAGAGATTATCCACCCCATCTGAGTGGGAGAGCAAGCCATCCCCTGAGAATTCTAGTGATGATGCTCCGTTCCCTTATTTTCAGAATAAGACCCTGAACAAACTTTCTGATTCAGTAGCCAGAACACCTGGTGCAATCTGGAGTTGACTTCTCAAATCCTGGTACTTATGAATATTTAGATGTGTTTCATATCAGTGTAGTTCTACCTGAGAATCTTGAGTGCCCCACACATCCATATGGTTTGGTAGGTCATGCTGGTGATAATATTTTATTTTATTTTTTCAAGATTTTATTTATTTATTTGACAGAGAGAGACACAGCGAGAGAGGGAACACAAGCAGGGGGAGAGGGAGAGGGAGAAGCAGGCTTCCTGCTGAGCAGGGAGCCCAATGTGGGGCTCGATCCCAGAAACCTGGGATCATGACCTGAGCCAAAGGCCGACGCTTAACAACTGAGCCATCCAGGCACCCCTGGTGATAATATTTTTAAAAATCTTACTGCTTTGCAGGACAAACAGGATGGCACTGTACACCAGGTGGGAACGATGGAATACTGGGTTCCCTGTGTCTGCAAGAATCATCTTCCGCCTGAGTCTTCCCACCTCCTCAATTTCTCCTCAGGTTCTTTCCTCCTGCTGCAAGAGGGGCTGGGGGGGGAGGGGTTGTGGCGCTATTTTATATTCCATTTGCTGCCCTCTGTTCTTGTCATTTCTGCTTTTTCATGCGCCTTTATCAAGGTCTGGGGATGCACATGGGAGAACTAAATGATGAGATTTTAGGCGTCCTGGGAAGGGCAGTCTGCTGAGCACAGATTTCTACCAGCCTGCTTATGTCAGTGCCTGCCTATATTACACCATTGGTTATGTTCCTTTGGGGTTTGCTTAGGATTTAACTTACCAGATAAGCTAAAACCTGTGTGTGGGAGGGTGAGAATGGGAGTGTTGAGGGGATGAAGGGAGAAGGGAGTGAGAAGGGGTGGTGGGTAAATGAGATGTGCCCTTGGAAGTAGTGTCCTAGAACAACCCAGAGAGTCTGAGAGTCGAAGATAGGAGACAGGGACCCAGGGATGGGGAAAAGAAGACCGAGGCATCAGCTCCTGGGAATACACGTGCACATTGTCCTTTCTTCCTGGGGAAGCTTCTATTTCTCAACCCACCACTTACTGCTGTCATTCAGGGCTCTGTCCTTGATCTTCTCCTCTCCTCTGGTGACCCCATTCACACTGGGGGCTTCCATTGCTATCTGTGTGTTGGAGTCTCTCAACACTAAATCCCTAGTGCAGATGCTCATTCCTGAATGTCTCCTTGTGGATGTCCCAGAGACACCTCAACTTCAACAGGTACAAATACAAACCTCCACTCTCTCCCTTGCTCCTGTCCCCCACTCACGCCGTAGAGGCAGACCTGTTTCTTGCACTTTATTTCCCACCTCCAGGAAGAGCCCTGACACATAACCAGGAAGCTGTGCCCAAGCAGATGTCACCCTCACCAAGTCCCCCGCCCCCACCAGGACCCCCCCCCCTTTCCTTCCCCCCCCCCCCCCCGCCCCGCCATGTCACCAATCTTACTGCCACCGCCTAAGATGAGCCTTCAACATTTCTTAGCTGGAATCCTGAAAACGTCACCTCTCGGTCCACCTCACCCATCCGTGCTAATTCTTTCTCATGACCTCGTGCCTTTGTGCATGTTCTCACTCACTGAAATAAGCGTCATTATACCATCTATCATTTACTGAGTTTTTTTTCTCTTTTCCATATATTTTCTGCAATCCTCATGGTAATCCTGCAAAGAATCTGTCATTACTCAGGCAGTAAACAATATACCCGACATTCAGATCCAGGGCTTACCAATTCCCAAGCTTTGCTCTTTTCACTACTGTTTCAGCCTTTTCTCTATACCCTCACCCAGCCACTCTGCCTCCTACTTCTCTGCTTGCTCATCGTCAATTCCTACCCACTTCTAGTACTGAAGCTAGAAGTAGCTTCTCCGAGACATCCTTTTCAAATTCACACCCAGCATGTCACAATCTATTTTATGTGCCTCTAAAAGCCTCTAAAAGGCTTTCATTAGATCCTTTGTTACCCTCCAAGACTGTGAATATTTTGAAAATGGAGATAGTCCATATACATATATCATTTTTCCGACCTTTCTCTCTCCATTCCTGCCTTCTTCTGAAAGGGATTTAAGGCTATGAGAGTAAATATTGGGTCTTTAATCTTTTATTCCCACTACTTAGAGCAGCTCCTGATACATACAATGCATCAGGTAAGATTTTATTAATGAATGAATGATACTAATAAAACTCTGTAAAGTAGAAGCAGGATTATGGAAATCTCTATTTTAGTGAAGAGGAAAGTGAAGTTCAGGCAGGGTGGACATGTCTGCTCAAGGACAACTTAGTAACAAAGTCAGAACCTGAATATTTGTCTCCTAGTCCAGTGACACAAAGCAGCACCCCAACTTCTATGGGTTTACTTTGTTTCTGCCTCAGGGGTGTCTGTTCTTTCTCTTCCATTCTTATCAAGTCACTCTTCTGAAAAGAGGCCTGGGGTCACCCCTGTGCTTCATCCATACCTTATTGCACACAAACACTCAGAAATTTACTTTTTCCTCTTTCCGTTTTCGTTTAGCAATTCACCCATTCCCTCACCTCCTTCTGGAAATGGGGTTGCCTTCTAATAAGGCAACAACAGAAGTCTACTTCTCAATTTTCCCACCTACACCTTATATTTGCCATGTGTCTTGCCTCTAGATGATAGAGCACATGCTTTTCCAGTCAATCAACAGCAGAGACCGTCAGCTCTTAAAGCAATGTTGTTGGTGTCAATTATGAATTGACTGACATTCGGCTCGTCAAAAGCTTGATGGAGGCAGGAAATATTTGGCAATGTCCAAGAGACTGATTAACTATTAGCTCTTCATTGTTTTTCAAAATTCATCCCTGTATCCAATTAATCCATGGGCAAATTACCTAACCACTCTAAGACTCAGGTTCTTCTTCTATAATAAGAATAATTATAGTAATACCTACATCATATGGTTATTGTGAAGGCTAAATGAGTTAATTCACATAAATGCTTGCAATGCTTGGAACAGATTTACACTTATGGGACTGCTGTTCTTCATTCTCTAGGCTTTCAAAGAGGGTTGAAACTTATATTTGAAAAATATAAATTTTTATAACATAGAAACTGCCATTGAGGACATTTTTATTCAAATTTCCTTTTGGGAAGAATGTTAGAGAGAAACCTTTCCGATCTCCACATTAAAAAAAAAAAAGTTTGTCTTTCCTATGAATTGCCAGGTTTCCTTTTCTAGCAAGTAAGATATATATGAATAAGATCTCATCATATTTCCATCTCTGTTTTAGAAGCTAAGAAGTTTAGAGCTAAGTGTTATGTTCAAAGGATAACTTTCCCAATACCATCTTTCTTTTGTTATGTGCCTTTTATTTTTTTAATTTTTTAGTGCTTCTAATCTCATTATAACCTATCTCAAATAATTTTTCGAAGTCCTAGAAAAATCAGTTCCTAAGTAAACACATAAATGAATATACTAGGCACAAAAGACAACTTATCAGCCTTTAGCCACACATCAATCTTTCCAACAACAATGGCGGACCCTGCAATAAACAAAGGGGAACTGTACTAGGTAGAATTCTAAGATAGCTGAGATTCCCACACCCCCAAAAACATGCCCTGATAATTTCCTCACCTTGAGTAAGTGGAATCTGTAAAAGTGATAAGATTTCTCACGATTAGTTCTATAATCAGTTGACTTTTAGTTAATCTAAAGTGGGGTTATCTGGGTGGCTCTGACCTACTTGGGTGAACCTTTTAAAATAAAGCAAGTGTCAGAGTGTCCTGCTAGCTTCAGGGAGGAAAGCCAACAACGGTCATATTGCAAACTGCTTATCATGAGGACCATGAGGGTAGCACCTGAGAGTTGAAAGTAACCCCAGCTAATAGCCATCAAGAAAATGGAGGGTCATAGTCCTAAAATTACAAGGAAATGAATTCTGCCAAAAACACGACTTAATTTGGAAGAAAACCTTTATCTCTGGATGGGGATTTAGCCTATGTGACCCCTTGATTTCAGCCACGTGAGACCCTGAGCCAAGAACCCAGTCATGCTGTGCCTGGACTTTTGACCTACAGATATTTTAAGATAATAAATAGGTATTATTTTAAGTCACTAAGTTTGTAGTAATTTGTAATAATTTGTTAATGCAGTCAAAGAAAACGAATTCACATTTCTAATAAACTAAAACTAAAGTTGTAAACAATTTTGATAGTATAAACAGCTATGATTTATCACCAATTCATTGTTGAGGATGCACCAATTCTCTTTCCCAAGGGATAGTAATAGGCAATATGGAGAGAGGGAGAGAGAAACACCATGCCAGGTGGGAGTCATATCACATTTTCTAATCTGTTATAAGTTACATACTTATATATGTAATACTTAGGTAAGTCTATATACAGCATATATATACACACATATGTATATAGTCTATATACAGCATATACACACACACGTATATTGTCCATATATGGCATATACACACACACACGTATATAGTCTATATACGGCATACACGCACACGTATATAGTCCATATATGGCATATACACACACACACATATAGTCTATATACGGCATACACACACAAACACACGTATATAGTCTATATATGGCATATACACACACATATATATTTTATATACGGCATACACACACACGTATATAGTCCATATATGGCATATACACACATGTAGAGAGTCTTTATATGGCATATATATATACACACATGTATATAGTCCATATACGGCATACACACACGTATATAGTCTATATATGGCATATACACACACACACGTATATAGTCCATATATGGCATACACACACATACACACACACGTATATAGTCTATATACAGCATACACACACACGTATATAGTCTACATATGGCATACACACACACGTATATAGTCCATATATGGCATATACATATACACATATGTATATAGTCTATATATGGCATATACACACACATGTATATAGTCTATATACGGCATACACACACACGTATATAGTCTATATGTGGCATACACACATACACACACACATATATAGTCTATATATGGCATACACACACACGTATATAGTCTATATATGGCATATACACACACACGTATATAGTCCATATATGGCATACACACACATACACACACACATATATAGTCTATATACGGCATACACACACACGTATATAGTCTACATATGGCATACACACACACGTATATAGTCCATATATGGCATATACATATACACACACGTATATAGTCTATATATGGCATATACACACACACGTATATAGTCTGTATACGGCATACACACACACACACGTATATAGTCCATATATGGCATACACGCACACATACGTATATAGTCCATTTATGGCATACACGCACACACACGTATATAGTCCATATATGGCATACACACAGACACACGTATATAGTCTATATACAGCACACACACACATGTATATATATAGTCTATATACAGCATACACACACACGTATATAGTCCATATATGGCATATACACACATGTATAGAGTCTATATATGGCATATACACACACACATACGTATATAGTCCATATACGGCATACACACACATACACACACATGTATATAGTCTATATACGGCACATACACACACACACATGTAGTCTATATATGGCATATACACACATGTATATAGTCTATATATGGCATACACACACACGTATATAGTCCATATACGGCATATACGCACGCACACGTATATAGTCTATATATGGCATACACGCACACACACGTATATAGTCCATATACTGCATACACGCACACACACACGTATATAGTCCATATACGGCATACACGCGCACACACACGTATATAGTCCATATACGGCATACACGCACAGACATGTATATAGTCCATATATGGCATACACGCACACACATGTATATAATCCATATACGGCATATACACAGACACACGTATATAGTCTATATACGGCACACACACAGATGTATATAGTCTATATATGGCATATACACAAACATGTATATAGTCTATATATGGCACAAACACACGTATATAGTCTATATATGGCATATACACACGCATGTATATAGTCTATATACAGCATACACACACACGTATATAGTCTATATACGGCACACACACACATGTATATATTGCTGAAGTCAGGCAGCACCATTTCCACTAGATTCTGTTAGAGTGAACTGTTATTTTGGCCCATATTCAAGGGGAAGGGCAATAGATTGCATATTTTGAATGGCAGGGGTATCAAATAATTATCAAACATGTTTTAAAAACTCCACATCTTCTAGTGCGCCTTACTTAGCATAGGTCCCTGTTCTTACATTTTCTGAGTTCTAGGTAATGTTGTCACGTGTGGCTTTGTGTAACTACTTCCACAATTGAGATAGGGGACCATACCGCCCCCAGAGAGCTCCCTGGTGCTCCTCCTTTATAGCCACGCTACCTTCTCCCTCCTAACTTTTAGTAACCATTGATTTCCCTTCCACCTCTATAATTATGTTAGTTCAAGAATATTAAATAAATGGAATCATACAGTATATAAACTTTTGAGAAAGCCTTTTTTTTCATTCAGCATAATTTCCTTGAGGTCCATCTAAGTTTTGTATCAATAGTTCATTCCTTTTTGCTATTGAGTAATATTCCATGATATGGATGCACCACAACCAGTCAGCCACTGAAGGCCATTTAGGTTGCTTTCAATTTTTGGTTATTATGAATAGAGCTGCTCTAAGCATTCATTTTCAGGTTTTTGTATGAACCCAAGTTTTTATTTCACTGGGATAAGTGCCTAGAGTGCAAATTCTGGCAAATTATTTTCCAAAGTGGCTGTAAAAATAATTTGTCTTTGTATTTCAGCCAGTAATGTATGAGTGATCCAGTTTTTCTGAATGCTCACCAGCATTTGGTGTTACAACTAGTTTTTTATTTTAGCCATTATGACAGTTTTGCCATGACATCTCATGGTTTTAATTTGTAGTTCTTTAATGGCTAATGATGTTGGATATCTTTTAATGTGTTTATTTTCCATTGGCATATTCTCTTCATTGAGATGTCTGTTCATGTCTTTATCACTTTCTAATGGTTTGTTTTATACTGTTGAGCTTTGATAGTTCTTGATATCTTCTAGACACAAATCCTTTGTTCAATATATGGCTTGCAAATATTTCCTCAGTCTTCAGCCCATCTTTTCTTCCTCATAACTGAATATTTTGCAGAGGAAAAAAATCCTGATTTTGATGAGGTACAACTCGTTGACTCCTCCTTTTATGAATTGTACTTTTGAAGTCAAGTCTAAGAATTCTTACCCAAGTCCTATAACCTGAAGATTTTCTCCTTTTTTTCTAAATATTTTATAGTTTATAGTTTTAGAACTATAGGCAAAATTTGTTTCATGACTTAACATCTGAACCATTTTGATAAATGTTTCATTAGCACTTGAAAAGACTGTTATTTTACTTAGCTGAGCTCTTTAGACTTTCTATATCTTTACTGATTTTCTTCTTTTTTTATCAATAACTGAGAGAACTATGTTATAAAGCCCACAAAAACGATTATGTATTTTTGCATTTCCTCTCTTATGCTGTCAACTTTGCTGTGTAAATCTTGAAACTACATCATTAGAAAAGTGCAAATTTATTAATGCTATCCATAGCTAATGAATTGATCTGTTACTAATTATGAAATATGCTGCTTATCTCTCATAATACTTCTTAATTTAAAATCTGTTTGTTTGATATTAATATACCTACACCAGCCTTCCTTTGGCTAGTTTGCATAGTATATCTATTTACATTCTTTCATTTTCAATTTTTTTTGTGTGTCCTTACATTTAAGGTGTATATCCTGTGAATAGCATATGGTTGTATTCTTTTTATCCCAATCCAACAATTTTCTTTTAACTAAAATGGGTATTTGTCTACATTTAATGTAATGACTGATATAATTGAATTTAAGTCTACCATCTTGCTATTTATTTACCGTTTGTCCCATTTTTTCTTTCTTCTTATAAACCTTTTTTAAAAAATTTTATTGACTAATCAAATCTTTTATTATTCATTACTTCTTATTAGCACCTTAAAAACAAATTCTTTTGGGGCGCCTGGGTGCCTCAGTGGGTGAAGCGTCTGCCTTCAGCTCAGGTCATGATCCCAGGGTCCTGGGATCGAGCCCCGCATCGGGCTCCCTGCTCCACGGGGAGACTGCTTCTCCCTCTCCCACTCCCCCTGCTTGTGTTCCTGCTCTCACTATCTCTCTCTCTGTCAAATAAATAAATAAAATCTTTTAAAAACAAAACAAAACAAAACAAATTCTTTTGATAGCTATCCTAGAAGTTATAAAATGAATTTTTAATTTTTTACTATCTACCTTAAATTAGTACTTCTATCATTTCCTGAGCAATGCAACAATCTTACAACAATTTAGCTCTATTTCCCTCTTTTTTTGTATTATAATGTTATAAATATTGTTTTGTTTTAAAAACCCAACATTATTTTATAACTATCCACATATTAACCCTTTCTACTGCTCTTAATTTTTTCCTGTAGCTCTGAGCTTCCACTTTGTTTTGTTTTTCCTCAACTGAAGAACTTCCCACAGTAGTTCTTAAAATGTGAATATGTGATAAATTCTTTCAGTTTTTTTTTAAATGTTTTTTCTTTATTTATTCATGAGAGAGAGAGAGAGGCAGAGGCAGAGGGAGAAGCAGGCTTCCCCCTGAGCAGGGAGTCCGATGCGGGACTCGATCCCAGGACCCTGGGAATCATGACCTGAGCCGAAGGCAGACATTTAACCATCTGAGCCACCCAGGCGCCCCAATTCTCTCAGTTTTTGTTCATCTGAAAATATCTTGATTTTTCCCTCATTTTTAAAGATATTCATTCGGTATAGAATTTTAGATAGGCCGCTTTTTTTTTTCTCTCTTTCAGCACTTTAAAGTTGTTATACAATTGTCTCCTGGATTTCATGGTTTCTCTTTCAAAGTTAATGATAAATCTCATTGTTGTTCTTTTGAAGACTGCTGGCTGTTTTCTTTTCCTCTGTCTTTAAAAGTTTTCTCTTTTCTGGGGCGCCTGGGTGGCTCAGTCATTAAGTGTTTGCCTTCAGCTCAGGTCATGATCCCAGGGTCCTGTGATTGAGCCCCACATTGGGCTCCTTGCTCAGCAGGGAGTCTGCTTCTCCCTCTACCTCTGCTGCTCCCCCTGCTTGTGCTCTCTCTCTCTGACAAAATCTTAAAAAAAGAAATAAGAGTTTTCTCTTTTCTTTGAATGTAGTAGCATGACTACCATGTGCTTAGGTATGTTTCTCTTTGCATTTACTTAGCTTGAAATTCCCTGAGATTCTTAAATTTGTGGGTTGAAGTTTTTTATTGATTTTGGGGAAAAAGTTACCATTATCCATGCAAACACTGCTCACCCACTACCTCAGTTTTCTCTACTGTCCTTCAGGGACTTCCTTTACTTACATGTCATGCTTTTTACCCATGGTTTTTCATATAACTCTTACATTGTACTCTTTATTCCCATTTTTTCCCTTCTCTGTGCTACAGTTTGGACTGACCTGTCTTTAAGTTCACACGTTACAGCTACTGCTTATAAACCTATCCAATAAGTTTTCATTTCAGACATTTTCTTTTGCTACTTGAGAATATCTGTTTGATCCCTTCCTGTGGTTTCCATTCTTTGTTGAAGTTCTTCACATTTTCATCAAATTTCTCTGTATTTTCTTCAAATTTCTTAAAGATATGAGATATATCCACTTTGAAGTCCTTATTGACTAACTTTATTATAGCTGTGAGTCTGCTTCTAATATTTTTCCTCATGAATATTGATTACATTTTCCTTCTTTGTCTTGTGTCTACCAAGCTGTACATCGTACTTCGTATGGAAAGCAACGGCAGAGATGCCAGGTGGCATTTCCCACCAGGACAGTGGTCCCATGACTCCCCATCATGGAGTAGGGGTTAGAGGGTGATTCATTAATCTAATCAGTGACTGAGCTGAGTAAAGTTTGGTTTGCAGGTTAAAAAAGACTAACTCTATCTCTGGTTCTTCCGTTTACCCCAACTGTATCCTTCTCTGGGTTTTGGTTGAGAACTCAATAATTCTCCTTCTCTGCAGACCTGAGAGCCAGTGGGAGAGACTGTCTGCCCTTCAGAGAATTTTATCTTGGCTCTTTGGCTCCCTGCCCAATGTCATTTCCAGCTTCAGGGACAGTCTGAGGACCAGACAGCTGTACGTTGGAAGCAGGAATCCTTCCTGAAGTGTAACTTTGTTTCCTAAAGAATGTGTGACTGCAGGAGATTGGAATATTCCTTACGGATCCTGAAAACCCTCCAAACAGACTCAAAATTCAGTTAACATATTCTGGAGAAACAAGTTGGGGTATTTAGGGTTCCTGAAGCTTCCAAATCCATGATGATTAAAAGATTTGCTGACTCATTTGTCTTCTTTCTAAAGCTGATTCTCAACTCGTACCTAGAATTGATGAAGGGTAGCCGGAAGAAAGGCAGGCAGGGACAAGGGGCCCCTGACCTAAGAGGAAACCACCCTTAAGAGGATTTTACACCACCCTGGAGGAGCCCTTCCCCCTTTCCCACCTGACAGGTAGATGACAAAAATTTGATTGGGTGACAGATGCATGGAGGGTTAATCAGATTAAAACAGCAGCCAACAAGCTCATAGAAACCCCTAGGCTCTGGCGGCAAACCTCTCAGGTCTCCGCCCTCTTTGGGAGCTTTGTACTATCATTCAACAAACTTTGCGTTGCTGCCCACCACTCATCTGGTCTACCTCTTCATTCTTCCACATGACCAAGAATTGTGGGCACCAAAGGAAAAGAAAATCCTGTAACAGAATCAGCAAATACATCCTAGGAAAGAAATGACTGATGGAAGACTCTTCTTGTTATAAGGACTCTTCTAGAAATCTCCGGAATCTTAGTTTATTGAATATTCTTTGCTGCTATAGCTCTTGAATGTCTTTAAAAATAGGATTTTTTTTTTTTTTTTGCAAATTGGGTTGTTTATTTCTTGCATAGGATATGGTGGTATGGCATAATCTATATTTCATTCACATCTGAAAACCCTACATACTTCTTTTTAAAACTTTTTTTTCAATTAATACTGAAAATGCTATTCAATAACAGGTATTTTAAAGAATGTAGGATAGTATCCTGTCATGCGTATTTTCAAGATTTATTTAATAAATATTTATTTCTTTCCCCTCTCCTTTCTCTCCTTCAGAGATTCCAATTGTACCCTATTAGGCCACCTGAAGTTGTTCTTATAAATATTCTTATTGTAGTTCAGTGATATGGTTAATTTTCTTTGAAATAGTTCAATCCTTTCTGGGGTTATAAACTTGTTAGGTGGGGTGGAACACGTTTTTTTTTTTAAAGATTTATTTATCTATTTTAGAGAGAGAGAGTGCAAGAGCACCACATGAATGGGGGTGGAGAGGGAGAGGGAGAGAGAGAGGATCTCAAGCAGACTCCCTGCTGAGCACGGAGCCTGAAGCGGGTCTAGGCACTGGCTCAATCTCGTGACCCTGAGATCATGCCCTGAGCTAAACCCAAGAGTCATATGCTTAACCGACTGAGCTAGTCAGGCACCCCAGAGCAGAAAACATTTAATCTAGGACTAATTTTCTAGTACTACTGATGCAAAATCTTTTTTGCTGACTCTACCTGTGTTGATAAACATTATGAATCAACTTGACTAAACTAGGGGATGTCCAGATAACTGGTAAAACATTATTTCTGGGTGTGTCTAGGAGGGTGTTTCTGAAAGAGAAAATCATTTGTATTGGTTGACCGAGTAAAGAAGATTACTTTCGACAATGTGGGTGGGCCTCATCCAATCTTTTTGAGAGCCTGGATAGAACAAAACTGTGGAAGAAGGATGAATTTGCTTTTATGCTTGCTCTGAGATACCCATCTTCCCCTGCCCTTGGACACCAGTGCTCCTGGTTCTTGGACCTTGAGACTTGGACTGTGACTTACACCATTGGCCCCTTAATTCTCCAGCCTTTAGACTTGGAAGAAATCATATCGCTGGCTTTCCTGGCTCTCCATCTTACAAACTGAACATCATGGGACTTTTCAGTCTCCATAATTGTGTGAGCCAGTTCCTATAATAAATCTCTTTGGATGTTTTAGTGCCTCGCTTTGGGCAGTGTCTTCTCACACATGATCTGATAAGTACTCTCAACTGAAGACTCAAAGAAGATTCTCTGAAGCTCTCTCCATGTGCAGCTCTCCTGCTTTGCTGCCTCATTGTCCCAGCTCTATCTTGACAGCTCAGAGTTAACGGAATCTTCCTAATTTCCCCTTCCCTGTGCTATTGTGTGTGAATTCTCTCCAGGCAGTAAATCGGTGTAATCATAGGGCTCACTTTGGTTTCCTGACTCTCAGAGATCACTATCCTCTGTTTTCTGATATCTGACATCTTGTGAAAACTGTCTTTTCATATATTTACTTTAGTTTTTAAGTTATGTCTTGGGGTAGGGTAAGCCTAGTCCTTGCTTTTCTCTCTGGTTGTTAGTGGGAATCTTGGAAAATCATTTTATTTTAGAGAATATTTACGAACATTGTCTTTTCAAACTCAATTTCATTATAGATAAGAAATTCTTCCTTTCTACATTCTAATAATTATGATTAGCATAAAAACGTAATTAGCAATTAGTGTTACACAGGGTTCCTCCCATCATTTTATATCTATTTTCACTTGATCTAATCGGGTCCCAATGAAAAGTAAATATTCTTCAATGACTAGTTCTCTCTAGGAAATCCGCTTCTCAAGGACTGATAGGATCATAGAATTTCATTACTGGAAGGTTCATTTGAGTTTATTTTTGGCCACTCTTGTTTTATGATGAAGATACTGAGGCTCAGGCTGAGGGGATTCTTCAACACAAAGCATCACTGACTGATATTTGGCCAAAGTAAAACATCATAGACTTCTACAAGCAGGCCCTCGGCTTACGATTTGGTTATATGTAACATGTAAAATTTTTAAATTAAAAATTTGTGATGCAGGATATATTTTCCATAGAAATAATGCAATGGGTTTGGCTCTATATTGTTGACATTGTATTATGAACACAGGTAGGTTTTAAGTTAAATATGCTTTTGTAAACTGATATTTGAACCGGTCATTGGTGCTACTGGAAGAAAATGTATTTGGGTTCTGAATTACAATGCAAAGAAATCATCTTCCTTTCTTGGTTACTGTTATGTTTCTGACAGCTATTTTAGTTGACAGGAGTTCCATCCATGTATTTTTTTCCCTTGCCAGCAAATTGTTAACTTACTCTGTCTCTTCATCAGCATTAAAACTTTCTCTTGAGTAAAAAAAAAAAGACATTTTCCTGGGAAGACACAGCGTGTTTGGGTTTAGGCTGAGTATATTCTTCTCAGAGAAATGTATCTACGTTTCTGTGTATTATTCAGTGGTTGTATGTTGGAGACTTCCTGTATCTGTCAGGCTGAATTACCCCTAGGCTATCTGGTTTGTATTTTCTTTGCACACAGTTCTATATCAAGTGTTACAGGGAACAGAAATGAAGAAAACAAAATAATCCCATTAAACAATTATAATTTAGAAACTTATTCTAATGAGATTATTAGAAAAGTATGAAAAGGCATTTGCACAAAGTCGTTTGTCTGGGTGCTGTTTATAATAACAAAAGTGAGAAGCAACTTAATGCCCATCAACTGGAGAATGGCTAAATACATCATTGCATTTCCATCCATACAACTATAAACTTTGCCGTCATTATAAATGATGATATTCTATATTATGAATATAAAAAGATATCCATAAAGAGTTAGTAAGTGAAAAGAAAGTTAAAGCAGCTTTTAATTTTTAAAAAATTTTATGTAGGCTTGTGCATGCACATATACGTCTATGTGTGAATGTGTGAGTGTGTATGTGTGTGTGCAAAGACTGGATTGCCTACAAGCTTATTAATCAAAAGGTTAGTATAGTTACTTCCCTGGTTGATGGGACTTTGTATGTATTTGCTTTCTTCTTCATAGTTTATTTTATTTACAAATTTTATTACAAATTGTACAAGACTTTTTACTCTAAAGAAAAAAGAAAAAAAAAAGACTTTTCATTCTGAAAAAAAATTAAGAGAATACACCCTCTGTGAGAATCCAGTTAGGAGTCAAATGCAATCAACGAAGAATATAAGACAATACTGTATATAAACAAATACCATAAGTCACGAGATGTGGAGCAACATGAGCTGGGAAGAGAAGAGAAGACACAGGAATTTTCCAGAGGAAAATTTCCAGAGGAAAATCCAGACCGGATTTGAGCTTTGAGAGGAGACACAGACACTGGGTAGGGAGAGAGAAAGGACAGTATTTCAGGCAGAGTGGGCAATATGAATGAGAAAGGAAGGTCTTATCTGGTGGGCTGTTGTTGTTTAGTGACAGAAGATGAAATTGCACAGAAAATTCAGAACCAAAGTATTTTCTAAAATCTGCAATAGCCACAGCATGCACATGTGATTGTGTTAACCTGTTTTGGGTTAATTAATAAATTAATTTATTTATTGAGAGAGAGCACAAGCAGGGGGAGGGGCAGAGGGAGAAGCAGACTTCCCACTGAGCAGGGAGTCCAATGCGGGGCTCGATCCCAGGACCCTGGGATCATGACTTGAGCCAAAGGCAGATGCTTAATTGACTGAGCCACCCAGGCACCCCCAGACTCTTTTTTTATTTTTTAAGATTTTATTTATTTATTTGAGAGAAAGAGAAAGAGCATGAGCTGGGGAGAGGGGCAGGGAGAGAGAGAGAGGGAGAGGCAGACTCTCTGCTGAGCAGGGAACTGGACCTGACCCATCCCAGGACCCTGGGATCATGATCTGAGCCAAAAGCAGACACTTAACTGACTGAGCCACCTAGGCACCCCCTGTTTTGGGTTATTTTAAAGCAGAATTCCGATGCTGCTGGTGGGTTTTTCTTGTCAAAGTACTAAGCAAGTCCCTCATTATTACCATTTTTCTCTCTTCTTAGTACATTGGGCTGCTATAACAGAATGCAGTTTTTGAGGGGGACTTATCAACAGAAACTTATTCCTCACAGTTCTGGAGGCTGCGAAGTCTTAAGACTGAGGTGTTGGCAAATTCAGCATCTGGTGAGGGTCTGCTTCCTGGTTCGTAGGCCACTGTGTTTTCACTGTGTCTTCCACGGAGGAAGAGGTGAGGGAGCTCTCGCGGGTCTCTTCCATAAGGACACTAGTCCCATTTATAAGGGGCTAATCCTCATGACTTAAGCACCTCCCAAAGGGCCCTAATACCACCTAATACCATCACATTGGGGTTAGGTTTCCACATATGAATTTTGGGGGCACACATTTAATCTATAATATCCTGGTCTCTTCATTCCTATGGTTAGGGGTCTCATGTCTCCCCCAACACTCTGCCTCTTGTCCTCTGCCCTATTTTTTTTTTTTTTAATAATAGGCTATAGCCCTTAAGAGCATGTCTTTAGAATTGGATCTGATTTGAATCTCAGTTCTTATCACTTATCTATAAACTTTAGGCAGGTCACATGACTCTTCTAAGCCTCCACTTCCTCATCTGTGAAATGGAACTAATAGTAATTAATGCTGCACTGGAGCTTAGTGAGAAAGAGAGACAGCTGATCGGCATGTTTCTTCTTCTTCCTTCTTTTTGCTATGGTTTTCTGTCTCTGGCGATTCACCTGGGAAGTACCAAAGAACTTCTAAAATCTGAATTCTGGACTTCACTGAATTCCTTAGACCACCATTTATTAAGTATTTATTGTGGTTACTAAAAGCAAGGGTGTATATAACATCCTTTCCATATGCACATTTTAACAAGGACCTTCTGGAAACACATTTCTTTAAGGTGGAAAAGATGTCTTAAATGGTGAGAGTGTTAGGCCTTGTGGGAGAGCAAGGTCTCTAGGACACTGAACACATAGAGAATGTGTGCCCTCTCATTTCTGTGTCGCAATGTTAGAGATTTTCACATATGCTGAATGATCTGATTAGCATATCCATCATCTGAAATGGGTTTAATGGAAGCCATTACGCCCACTTTCCATTTTGGAATCTAAAGCCCAAACAGGATCATGACCTACATAAGATGATTAAAAACAAATTCTAAAAGCTACAATTTGGAGATATCTACTATGTACCAAGTACTTTACATGCATATGTCTTGAATGCACAATCCATATATTATGGATAAGGCTTGGACTCAGAAAGGCTGAGTAACTCATGTAAACTAACACCAGGAATGACGAAGCTACGCTTCACACCACATCTCTTTTATTCTAATGCATTGCCTCTAGATTGATTTATTCAAGAAATATTATCTATCAGGCATTTTGATGTCACTGAACAAGAAGAGAGAGATGAAACATTTTAGCGTATAAAATTAATAGCCAACACTTAAAATAGTGCCAGGAACTGTTCTAAGAGTTACCACGTATTTGCTCATTTAATTCTCCCATTAACCCACTGAGATAGATGTTATTGTCATTACAATTTTACATGCAAGGAAACAAAGATGCTAAGCATTTTGGCCAAAACACAAAGTGAATAAGTATCAGAGATTGAGAATACTAGTCTGGAATCCTTAGCCAGTACTTTATGCATTCTTGCATATTGTGTGCTGCTGTATTTAGCAATGGTGATGACACATGGGTCAGAGCCTGGGAATTAGGTATCACAGAATATTTTCTGGGATTTCATACGAATACATCACCCTATACCTACAGCGTCTGGTAGGTGCCTAAGCTTGCTGGTACTTCTGGGGGCTCAGAGCTCTTGCACCTCTTTCATTTAATAGTAACTGAACTGGAGTGAACTTAGGTCAGTGGTTCTCAAATTTAGCTGTACACTGAAATCACTTGGCGAGTTTTAAAAAATATTGATGACTGGGTCCTATGCCCCCAAATTCTGATTTAGTTAGTCAAAGGCATGGCTTGGCATCAGGATTTAAAAAAAAAAATCATATCAAGCATCTTAATGAGCAGTCAAGTTTGAGAACCACTGACCTAGATTAGCAATTCTCAGTGAGGTCCACAGACCCCAGGAAATTCTTTCTCTACAGGGGCTCCATGACATACAAACTACTTTCATAATAATACTGAAACATTAGTTTGTTTCTTATCTACTGTGTTGACATTTGTTACGATGGTACAAAAACAATGGTGGGTAAACGCACTGGTGTCCTAGTATGAATCAAGACAGTGGCACCCAATTTTATAGAGATGCAATTTCACTGCCACACACTCATATTTTAAAAAAATCAGTTTTACTTAAGAATATTTTCAACGAAGCAGCAGAAAGTATTAATTTTGTTAAATCTTAAGGATGCACTATTTTAATACTCTGGGTAATGAAATGGAACGTATGCATAAAGTACTTCTGCATATTGAAGTAGAATGCTTATGAGTGCTTGTCTTGAAAAAGAGCATTTGTGTAACTGAGTTGCAAGCTAAACTAGACCTTTTTTTTTTTTTTGGTGGAAGAGCATTTTTTACTTCAAAATATGACTAGTAGCAAATCATGGTAATTTAGACTTGGGTATTTGGTAGACATTTCCTCAAAAATGGACAAAGAAAGAATTTACCTTCAAGGAAAACAACTGACAATTTTGTTTGTTTGCTGCCAGTGATAAAACTTCAGCTTTACATGAAAATTAAAATTGTAGAAAACTTGCACCAGCCACTGTGAGCTATGCTGCTACTTTGCACTTAAAGACTTTTTTGAAAGGGTAAGGGGGGGTATTTAAAAAGTAATTTTTTTTGACAGTGGATAATGAAATGTAGTCAACATTTAGAAGATGGGCATAACTCAGTGAATCAACATCTTCCAAAATGATCAATACATGATATTAAAAAATCATGCGAGTACAAAAGACTCATTCAATGTGCACGATAAACCAAGAGATTTTTATAAATGGAGCATGTATGTGATATGTTTTTAGATTCCACACCGCAATTAACCTACAGCTATAGGAAATCACCTTTGAGTTTTGGTATAGTATCAAAGAAGATTTATCTATAGTTCTCTGGAAAGACTATTGAAATATTACTCGATTTTTTAAGCTATATAACTATGTAAGATAGGTTTTCTTCCTATATTTCAACTACAGCAATAAATCCTAGGAAACTAAATATAGAAGCAGATTTGAGAATCTAGATGTCTTCTTTTATGTCAGATATTAAAGAGACTTGCAAAAATGTAACATAACTTTTCTCGGTACTTTTTTTGTTTGAGGTAATATAGCTGTTTTTTGTAAAAATGTTAGCATGTAATACATCTAATTACTGTTTTAAGTGAATATTTTTAAATGATCAGTTTTAGTGTCTAACATAGTAAATGTCAATATATAACCAACATAAACAAACTTCCTTTGGGGTACCCGAAAAATTTTAAGACAGCAAAGGGCCCCTGAGACCTCAAAGTTTGTGAATTGCTGACCTAGATGATTCTGTCTTCTCGTCTTAATTTTTCCCATGACCTATGACTCCCATCCATAATTGATTCTGGGTTGCCTACTGGATTAGCTCTAGGCATCCATGTGATGTCCTTGATCCAGTGACAGCCTCAAACATTCCTTGATGTACCACCTCTTAACCCCTTACCTTTCTGCCTGCTGCCTGCTGACAGGTGGGGAAATAACTCTTCTTCTCATGTCCTGTGGAGATTGTTTTTAGATGGGATGTCTCTAGGTGGCTGCTTGGTCACCCAGGAACAGGGTTCTTCCAGCTCTCTCCTCCCCAGGATGCCTGGGCATTTCCTAGAAAAGTGAATCAAAGTAGGTTCAAGGACAGCCTCACACTGCTTCTAGAAACGTGGTTGCTTTTCCTCTCAGCCATGTTTGCTGACTAGGGTCTTCCTGCCTGGGATTACACATTCTGGGGTGCACTGTTTCTTCCTGAAAGTTGGATTCTTCTGGTTAATTCCCCAAATCTATTACATATGTGTATATATAAGCCTAAGCCTTTATTATGGGAAGGGCTTGTGCTATTTTTACCAGTGGGGTTCCTTGTGATGAGGATGCATATCAGTGGAGTGAGTCTCTCTATCATCAGCACATGCTGACCTCACTGAGCCTGGGCTGTGACTTACCTGGACGCCTGTAACCTTACTGAATACTTCCGCACCTAGAGGATTACTCAACAGAGGTGTTGACAACAACTTGCTTCAGGTGCCACTCTGCATGTGATATGGGATCAGAAGCTAGCTCTACACTTGGGCTCTGCTTATTCTACTATAAGCTTGAAAAGAGAACACTTACTTGGATGCCATGGGCTCCTTTATCTCTGACCTACTGCTCCCTGTATTATGCTCTGGGGTAAGGAGTCCTGGAAGAATCATCTACTTCATAATTTCCATCTTCGGAAGCTCCTCTGGTTTACTGCCTTAAATGGGACCACACACTTCTTTTCTGCTTTGTTAGCTTCTTCCCCAAGGACCACTGGAGACAGACACCAGGAAAGACACCACTAGAACCTTCTTGGAGGCATGGTAGTGCCCACCCATGCTTGATTCTCTGTTCTTTAATCCAAGCACTCCCTTCTCCAATTCTGCTTTACTTAAATGCTCTATTTGGTATTTTAAGCTAAAAACACAAGCTCTTTCAGAAGAAAGATACTTTTCATATGTGGCTCACAAATAAATGAGTAACCCATCGACAGAAGCTTTGTGGTCAATAAATACAGTGGCCTTGCTTCCTAGCTTCAGGGTCAGCTACAATATTGTGTGAGAACTGCAGCATAAACTCTGGCTTCTCATAATCATGTGAAATTCAGTGTTCACCAATTCTTTTGTGTTCCCAAACTCCCTGTGGCCTAACTCATGGCAGCTTATCTGAGTCAGGAGGCATCTTATAATATAAGTAAGCTAAAATTCTATATAACTAAGTGAGAATCACAGTCACAAGAACATTGCTGGTCTGCTTTTATGGTAGCACTGATGATTATAAAATTCGTTTTTAGAGACTGATCTCCTAGGTGGGATTACCATCACCCACTTTCTTGTAATTCAGAAGCTAATTCTTAGCATTTTCCCTAGGTCATAAGTTCTTACCAATTTGTATTTTGGTCCCATCTTTATTGGACAAGGTCTGTCACATCAAAATGGGTTAGACAGCCCCTTACTCCAGGTCAGAATCCAACCTCCATGACCATCCGTGTGTCTACTGGTTGCCAGTGCTCATGCTAATTCTATGCCTCTCGTGCCCATGTTCCTTGGCCTTGTCTGCATTAGAGGTGCTCGAGCTTTGCGTTATCAAATCCCTCTGTGTATTTAGGAAAATGCTAGCCACTGTAATAATAAACTCCAAAATTATAGTAAC
The DNA here is from genome assembly GCF_003265705.2 of Callorhinus ursinus. Lineage (NCBI taxonomy): Eukaryota > Metazoa > Chordata > Mammalia > Carnivora > Otariidae > Callorhinus > Callorhinus ursinus. Next base: position 7,123,234 of record NW_027397081.1, on the reverse strand, counting down.
TTACAATAAATTATATTTCTCACTCTCCTAAGTCCCATGCAATTCTCTACCATATGGTGATTCAGGGAGCCAGGCTCCTCCCAACATGTGGCTCCTCCCTTCTTCCGAGTCCCAGCATTCTTGGGGTGTAGCCCCGGACTGTGAAAGAGGGGATGGAGAAGGCACGTGTGCTTCTTGACTGTCTTGGTCCAGAAGCAATATGCGTTCTTTCCACACACATTCCATTGGTGAGAACCGTTCATACAGCCCACCAGGATGCAAGGGGAGCAAGGGAAAGGTAGTTACCGGCTGGGCACCCATTCCCCACATAATAATGCTAGAGTATGTAAGGGGGAACATGAGTTTTTTTATTGTAGTAAAGTATACATATTATAAAAGTCACCACTTTAACCAGTTTTCAGTGTACAGTTCAATGGCATTAAGCAACCATCCCTGCCGCCCATCTTCAGAACCTTTTCATCATCTGAAACTGAAACTCTGCACCCATTAAACAATTCCCCATTCTCCCCTCCCCCAGACCCTGGAGACCACCATTTTGCTTTCTGTACTTATGAATTTGACGACTTTAGGCACCTCATACCAGTAGAATCATGTGATATTTTCCTTTTGTGTCTGGCTTATTTTACTCAGCATGTTTTCAAGGTTCATCCATGTTGTAGCATGTGTCAGACTTTCATTCCTTTTTAAGGCTGAATAATATTCCATTGTATGTATACACCACATTTTATTCATCCACTCATCTGACAGTTGACATATAGGTTATTTTCATCTTTTGGCTCTTGTTATTAATGGTACCAGGCACACAGATATACAAATATCTCTTGGAGTACTTACTTTCAATTCTTTTGGGTATAAACCCAGAGGGAGAATTGCTGGATCATATGGTAATTCTATTTTTAAATTTTTGAGGAACTAGCATATTGCTTTCCATAGCAGCTATACCTTTTTACATTGGGAAGTACAAGTGTTAATGAACAGTTAACCACCTCTGTGACTCTCATGTTCATTAGCTCTGTGAATTTGTGCAATTAATTGACCTCCATGAGTCTCATTTTCCTTAGTTAGAAAATAACGCTAATACCACTTCACAGGGTTATTGTGGGATTAAAGAAAATAGTGTATGAGAAGCCCTTCGCATGGTGGCTGGCACCTAATGTGTGATTAATGTACAATATTTCTTTTCTATCTCCTTGCTCACCACATCTTACCCATTCAATTCCCTCAGAGCTTTCGTTGGCAAGAGTTAGCTACTCATGGATTGACAGATTATCCAGTCCAACCAGACCAAGTCTGGGACACGTGCTCTCAGAGGAAGCGAGAATACTCAGTGGTTGAGAGTTTCTGTGGCTGGCTCATGGGGAGAAGATTCTTAAACAGGAAGCCTGCAGCTGCACCCCTCAGTTTGCACTAGGCGATGCCGTCTCTGCTAAATTCGGGCTGGGTCTTTGGGAAAAAAACTATTCAACAACTCAGTGACTACATCATCCTTCTTAAGCTTCCCCACTTTACTTTTCATTAGCATTGCTTCTTCTGCTTAAATCGTTTTCAAAATTCACATCTCCTTTTGTTTCTTATTATTTCAGACTGGCCAAGCTCATTTAAACAATAAGAGTCACACAGGATTCCCATTTCAAAGGCCAACTCACCAGTCCACAGGAATGTCAAAGTCAGACCAAACGGTGGTGCCCTCAGACAAAAATCAGTCCTATCTCCCTTCACTCTGCTCTGTCTACGACTTCACACCAGCCTGTGGGGGGGCCTTCAAGGCTCTGTCTCTGCTGGAGCCAGAGACAAGGCCACTTTGTTCCCCCCACCCATTGGTGTCTGAATTTTGATTTGGGCCCTGCCGCCACCCTTAGTTAACTCAGGAAGTGATCGGGGACACTCACTTTCCCTCCAGGAACCAACTTCTTCACTTGCAAATTTATAGAGGTAACTTAGATCAGGAACTGAATTACATGATCTTGCAGGCTTCTCTGAACTCCCAAGAGTCTCTGAGTCTTTGCTTTCCTTGGCAATTTGAGGTGCTGCGTGATATCTTCCACACCTTTTTATCAAAGCTAAGAAGACATTTACCAGCAGGGAGACATTCTTCTTCACACACAAATGTACTTGTAATCAAAATGTTTGAGGATTATTGTGTTCTTCCATGGCAATACACAATCAAACAGCAGATGCTCAGCATTCAAGACTACAGAGGCAGCTGAACAGTTTGATCTCTTTCATCTGATAAACTGATAACGAAGGGGCTGGCACAGCTACCTTGCTGATGGCTCAGCCTTGGCTCCCCTCAGACAGGCTGCTTTGGAAGCATGCCTGGAGCTATCACTGAACTTGGCAAGGACAGCAACCACACTTCTGAGGTGGGGAAGTCTGAGTGATGGGGATGGCAGTGACATGAGCCCTACTCTGCTACAACACCGTAGTCACTGAAGCACTAACAATAAAAGCCAAAAGAACAAGAACAAATGGGAATGGATGATTCCAGAGAGGTCTATGGGAAACTGTCAGAAGTTTTCTCCAATGCTTTTAAGTAGAATTATAAAGTAAGATTAGAACTTTTTTTACAGAAGGCAAAAATGAGTCTTTGCAACAATGCCATTATTTTTTGTTTACAACAATAGGATTCCAAGAGGAATGCTGTAACAGCAACTCTGTGAACTGGAATAAAGAAAACCTCACTAAGGTGGAGTTTGAAGGCCAGGAGTGGGAGCTCTCTCGAACCTACCACTCACCATCAATGGCAGACCCCAAGAGGAAGAGACTACCTTGCACTCTCTGGCATTCCCACAGGAAGAAGCCTATACCTCACTGCCCCAGCAGAAGGAAGAAAGTTTCTTCTTACAATACTAGCCCAGCCCGTGAAAGACTGTCACAGCTCAGCCAATGAAAAGCCACTACATTTCAAACTCCCGTCGACCTTTTGTTTCTAACAGCCCCTTCCTATTCCCCTTTTCACTATAAAATAGCACTCCTCTCCTCTGTTCTCCAGACTAGCTTGCATGTCCCAAATTGCAAGTCTCTGTTATTCCCGAATAAGCCCGTTTTTGCTGGTAAAATAACTGACAGTTTTATTTTAAAGTTGCCCCCATCTATACGGAAAATGTATGTATTTCTTCTGCCACAAAAATGCCATAGGGAGGAGCATTTTAATATTGACGTAATACGTTATCTGTAAACACAATCATGTTTCTTGATATTTTTAGCAAACAAATACCTTGTTATTTGTATCTAAATATCTCTACTATTTATTGCTAACCTCACCTTCTGGATTCTGTCAAAAGTTAGAAAAATGAGCATCCTCTGATGTGTCATGGCAACATCGGCCAGACTTTTGTGTTGCTCTCCCTCATTTCTTTCGGGTCCTCTCATCTCCATGGTGTCCAGTTCTGAGGCTTGTTCCAGTTCCTGTATCAACAGACAGAATGGTTTCTTATATTCATTCACACTGGTGTCCTACTGACTTCATGCTCTCCACCTCCGGGGGCTCTTGCATTTGAAAAGAGTGTGGCCACAATGCCTAAACTCTAGAAATAAGCCTCAAATCAAGGAATTTCAGGCATAATGGCACCTGGCTTATTGAGAGAGATGTTTGAGGTCAGAAGAAGCCTCTAGTCACAGCACTCGGGTGACTACTCATTCTGCTTACAATTCAAGCATTTTGCACTGTACCCACAGCACTACCTTTTCTATGAAGCTTTATTATTCCCATGAGCTGGGTTTGAGGCTAAATTAGGTTGATATAAATCTCAGCTGGTGGTTGTGGATTCATGCCCTAATGAATGAGATCTGAAATATGACTGTGAACTCCCTCCATCGGCTTCCATTTTCCTGCGCATCGGCTTTGGCAGATGATTTTGCAGTCTGTTTTAATCACTTTAGGTAAGCTCTCAGCACTGAGCAACCATTGCCATCAAAGTCTCTGCCCAGCAGCGACAGGATCCTGTGGCCCACAGAGAGATGAGTGAGGGAGGTCTGACTCCATTGATTTGAAAAATAACTTTTCCAAGACACAAAACTGCCGTAATTCTACCACACTAGGAACCAGTAGCAAAAATTAATGACAAGTCACCTCTCAGCTTGTATTCCTATTGGCATGTTCCTGAACACTGGCAGTCCCACAACAATTGTTTTGCACTGACAAGAGGGGGACCATGAAGATGCCCTGGACTTCTGAAGGGGGTAGGAAAATCTAATGTGGGCTGGGTAAGTCACAGGGCTATCTCCAGGTGAATTACTTCTGGGGCTCGGGCCGGGGTGGTGGGCTGGGATGGGGTAAGGAGAACGTGGCAGAGTTGAACTTAACTCAGGGGGATTGGCTTTCCCCCTGAGCCGGTCCCTTGGGCAATTAACTGGTGCCCCCAGCCAGCCACAGTCAGATTCCTAGTACTCCATGCCTCAGTGTCTCATCCTGAGATGGGGCTTTCTCTTAGGATGAATAAAGTTGAAAGAGAAGTACTCTAGGAGCGTGGAGGGTCTGCACGCTGGATGCCAGAGCCGAGAAGATGGTGGCCAACACAGCTGTGTCTCTGTCCTCAAGTCTTGTCATTCTTTCCCAGTTTCTGTCCTCTTTAGTCAGATTTTGATCCTGAGTTTTCTTTAAACTGGGATTAGCGTAACACAGTGTTCTTTGGAAGTCTCACTAAATAAAAGGCACTCTGAACCATCTCTGGATGTTTAACAGATGTCAAGTAATGGTAGTATGCTGTTATTAAAAATGTTTGGTTTCCTGAAGTGACTCAGAATTCACTTGTTTTTCTTTCTGCACAGAGACATTGATTTGGAGGTACAATGGCACCCCAGAAAGATGTGGAGTGGTGAATAATTTAATAATTACACAAAAACATTTTGCACTTTGACAAAGCACATAAAAACCTTTCAGTTTAAAATAAACTTTAGCTTATAGTCATTTTTTCCCCATTTTTTTCTTATAATCTCAAAGGTCAGAAAGAAAAATAAAATTCTTTTGAACAGCGTATGAAAACTAAAGTTTTATTAAAAGCAGTCCTAATCATAGGGCACCAGGTGGCTCAGTTAGTTAAGTGTCCAATCCTTGATTTTGACTCAGGTCATGATCTCAGGGTCATGAGACCGAGCCCCACATCAGTGCTGAGTGTGGAGCTGCTTAAGTTTCTCTCTCCCTCTGCTACTCCCACCACCTCTAAAAAAACAAAACAAAACACAGTCCTAATTAATTGTATATATCTGATCCATTTATGCCACAGAACAAAAGCTGGAAGCTTTTTACCTATAGTCGATGAACTCTGAATTTCATTTAGGGCTATTCTTATAAGCTGTGGTCCTGCCACTATCAGGTGTTAACATTTAGAGTGATGCCTGGTAAAAAACTTCCATAATCAGTTATCTGAACCAAATGAAGTTATTTCTATAAGGAAGGGTATTATGGGTTAAACCTGAAAAAGACATATGATTTTATGATCTCACATAATTCTGCATTTAGAACATGCGTACTAATTTGAAAGATCTAAGATTTGTCTCACTGTCTTCGAAAGCCATTTGAAGTATTGAAAAAAGCTCAGGATGCATGCCAGTGGATCCAGATTTGAGTCTTGGCACTATGATATACTCACTTCATAAACAAGAACAGAACAGGTTTTGTATTCTGTCACTTGAGATGGAATCAGCTTATTGTGTTCTCTTATCTGTCAGGGTTACCGTGATGTTCAAAAAAGATAAGGTGATATTCTTTGCAAATTGCAAGGGCTTTGCACAGGCTAGATTTTATTTATCAATGGTATAAGTCTAAGGAAACAATAGGCTGATGGTGGAAATGAAAAACATAAGGAAGGAGGGAAAATGAAATACATTTTTGAGTAGCCACTATGTATTGGGCATTTTAGAATTTTTCAGCACATGTAGTTCTTCCAATCTGGGATTAAAATGATAAGCAATCCCCCAATTTCCAAATCAGAGTTAATGTAACTTGCTTAAGATCATATAGCTAGTACGCACTGGAGTTTATGGTGCTCCCATTTATAATCTGTCTTTCCAGACAGAACATGTTTTTTCTTTCAAATGCAGTTCCCTGATGGAGAGGCTGATACACATATCTGTTTACTCATTTGTTTGTTCAATAAACATCTTTTTTTGCATTGTTGAATTTTTATTTGAAGGATCTTATGAAGTTTTTTTCTCCCCGACCTTGGGTTTTTTTTTTTTTTTTTGGGAATTTGGTAGAAAAATTTGCAGTCTAATAGAACAAAACACCCCTGCCTTTAAAGAGATAGTTAATTTTTTGTTGCTTTTAAAAAACTTTTTAAATTATTTCTTTATGATAGGCCTATGCTTTATTCAATAAACTGTCATGCTGCTTAGAATGTAGGTCCCTTGAAGACAGGGTCCACACAGTGAAAATATATTTTAAAACTACTTTATCCTATAGACTCTTTCAACTTTTCTATCAGTGATTTCATGTTGACTGGTTTGAGCCCATAGGAATAACCCAACTATACTGCTTCGATCTACCTCTTGTCTGTTCAATGTATCTGACCTAACCATTTCCTCGAGCCTTTTTTTTTTCTTAAATTCCAGTATAGTTAACACACAGTGTACAACACAGGGATTCATCACTTCCATACATCACCCTGGGGGTCCTCACAACAAGTGCACTCCGTCATTCCCATCACCTGTTTCACCCACCCCCCACACCTCCCTCCTGGTCACCATCAGCATGTTCTCCATGGTTAAGAGTCTGTTTCTCCTCTCTTTTTTCTTTGTTTGTTTTATTTCTTAAATTCCACATATGAATGAGATCATATGGTATTTGTCTTTCTCTGACTGACTTATTTCGCTCAGCATCATACTTTCTAGCTCTGTCCATGTCATTGCAAATGGCAAGATTTCATTCTTTTTATGGCTGAGTAATATTCCACTGTATACACACACCACATCTTCTTTATCTATTCACCTATCGGTGGACACTTAGGTTGCTTCCATAATTTGGCTATTGTAAATAATCCTGCGATAAACATCTGGGTGCATGTATCCCTCTGAATTAGTACTTTTGTATTTTTTGGGTCAATACCCAATAGTGTGATTACTGGATGATAGGGTAATTCTATTTTTAACTTTTTGAGGAACCTCCATACTGTTTTCCACAGTGGCCGCACCAGTTTGCGTTCCCACTGAATGTGCGCTAGGGTTCCTATTTCTCCACATTCTTGTCAACACTTGTTTCTTGTGTTGTTGATTTCAGCCATTCTGACAGGTGTGAGGTGATATTTCGTTGTGGTTTTGATTTGTATTTTCCTGACGATGAGTGAGGTTGAACATTTTGTGTCTGCTGGCCATCTGCATGTCTTCTTTGGAGAAAGATCTTAGAAAGTATTAAGAAAGCATTTATCATTGTTTTCTTTTTTCCTTGGAATGCTTGTACTTTCTCAGTTAACCATGTACTATTATAGCTAAATTTCTTTTATTTGTTTGAGTATTTTTATTGAGATTTAATTGATATATAACATTACATTAGTTTCAGGAATATAACAATGATTCAATATTTGTATCTATTGCAAAATGATGACTATAATAAACCTAGTTAACCTTTGTCACCACGTTCAATAAACATTTATTTTTTGTCAACAAGAAGTCATAGTTTTTGGTTGAGGTCAGAAGAAGCCTCTGTTGGGGAAACAGAAATGAATAAAATGCAATCCTGTGCTTATGGAGTTAAAAATCCATAGTCTACAGTCGATTCTTGGTATTCCTTGCTGATGGTAGGGGGGAAGGATAATTGAAAACACTGGGAAACAGATGCTCTGCAAGTGGATTCTTAGACCAAGGATGAAGTTCTCTAAGTCGCTGCCATTTCTAATTAATTAAGAGCCAAGCAGAAGACTTTGTTTTTTGGTTGAAGATAGAACAAGAATTGCCATACTCTCTTTGCTTGGTAACTGGAGTCACAAGGCTGTGTTCAAATCCTAGCTACACTTACCAATTGTATATACTTGGAAGGTTACTTCTCCAAGCTACAACGTCCTTATCTGTACAATGCACTTTTAACTGTAAAATTGGAATAAACCTACACTCCCGAAATTGTTAAGAAGATTAAATGAGTGCATGTGTGTGTGTGTGTGTTTACATGGTGTATAATGTATGTTAAGCACTTAACACAATGCCTACTTGGCAAGCAGTTCTCAAAGGATCACTATTATTATAATTAATTTGAGGACTCAGGATTTAAGGACACATAAGTCATTATTCTGAATGTCAGTTTTGATTGCAAAGGACAGCTGATCCAGATATCCTACTTACTTACTGATTGGGCTGAATCTAGGAATCTCTTGGGTTTATTTATACTTGATTATCTTACTAATTTTAAACTAAATTCCTGGTAACAGTTTTTTAATTTATGTTGTTCTTATGAACGGGTGTGGCAGAAAAAAAGTCTAGCTAATTAAGGGTTTGAATTACTTGATTTCCAGAAAATTATATTTTGTTGACTTTGCTCTTAAAATACTCACTTTTTTTCCTGACAAGTTCCCTTTAATTATAGTTGTTACATTTATGCAATGCTTACATTGCATCAGACACTGTTCTAAGTGATTCTCATGAATTAACTTATTCTTCTAAAACCCAGTGTGGTGGTGGGTACTGCTATTGGGCATCTAGTTGGTATGAGCTGCTGACGCCTATAGTTACATAAACCACAAGAAACAACAAACACTAAATGAGGCTATCATTTTAGAATGGTGGGACCCATTTTCTAGATAAGGACATGGAGGCACAGTAATGTTAACTAACCTGTCCAGGCATGTAAGTGTGAGCACAAGAAGCCTGGCTCCAAACATCTAGAGCGCATGCCTCCCATAAAACCAACTGATTCTATGGTTTTATGTACATAATGAAATCAACACTTGTCTCAATGAGGAAACAACAGGTGTTTGGGGACTGGTAAGCCCCCAGGGCTGGAGTAAACCAAATCTTTTCCTTGGTGCATCACGGTGAAGCAAGAAGGTAACTGGACAGAGAATTAGGGGCCAGAAGCTCTCACTTAGGGCCTGATGTCAGGTTGCAGGGTGACTGAAAAAAATGACTCACCAATTATTGTCGTCATTCAGACAAGATGATCTCAAGGGACTCTCCTAGTTCTAAAAGTCAGTGGGGTTTAAGTCTGGGAATTCTAAAGTTAGGCAAAATTTCCTGTATGAGAACCATTGTTGATTAAAGTGATTATTATAGATGGCCACTGATAAAAGAGCTTATCTCAGGTGGAAAAGGGGCCCCCTGACGGTTTTTGTTTTGTTTTGTGTTTTCCCCTTCATAGTCGGGCTGAGATCAATCCACTGGATTAGTAAGCTATTCCCTTAAAAAGCAAAGAGCTGGGTCAGGATGTGGCACAGGGCGGGTACATTCTGACAGTGTTGGAGTAAAGGTGGGGAAAGAAAGGAGGGGGGACTTTGAGCCCTGTCTGGGAGGGTGTCGAGGATGGGGGCAGTGTGAGGGACAAGCAGGCACCCAGGGCTGGTGGTGAGAAAGCTGGGGACTCTCTCCTTTGTATATATTCTGAGAACACTGTTATGTGGAGCTTTTCTTCCTCCAATGACCAACTGTCTAGGAGCTGACGTGTCACTTAAGTTGGCCAATCAGAATACTTCCTTGATTTTTTTTTTTTTTTTTTTAATGACTAAAGGAGAGAACATCTACCTCTCTGGTGGTGAGATGTGAGGCATGAGACCTGCCAGCGAGCTTATTCTCCAATTTGTGGAGGAAGTGAATTTGAGAGACTAACCCTGATCTGAAAAGAGAAGCACATCTTGGTAACATTGGTGTCTCTGATTCCATTTATTCCAGAAGCCAAGCTCACACTTTTTCCCCCCTAATGTAAGCATTTGTTGGACTCTTCAGGAAAAACAAAAACAAAAACAGCCCTCCATTTGTCTAAGCTAGCTTAAGTTGGGTTTCTATAACAGGAAAAAGGAAGTAACAAGAATAATTCAATTCACTAATAATTGAATTCAAATCAATTAGACTCTGAACCCAGAATTCATGAACTACCTAAAGAAGCATGGAAAATTTTATTGGTTGTTGCATTTTTCTGTTGTAAAGATGCATGGCTTCCATCAGTTTCTCCAAGGGGGGTGTGCACCAAAAAAAAAAGGATACGGACAATTGTACCAGGGAGCGTGTAGGCAGGGGTGAGATCGTTTCTGCAGAAGTTCAATAAATAGCCATTGCATGAATTCAGCACACATCAAGTAAGTGCCTGCTGGGCTTCAGATATGGCACTAGGTTCATGAGGGACACCAGAGGAATGGCATGGCCTCATGCAGAGCACATCTTGTGGGCAAAAGACACAGCCAAAGTGAAACAGAGTGGAGTAATTTTTGTAACAGAGGCCCACAGTGCGAGCCTCTACGGGAAGTAGGAGCTAATGGCTGTTTCCTGCTATGCGATCGGGAATGCTGAACAAAGTGGTCTGCATGTGTGTGAGGCTCCAAAGGCTGGGCATGGCATTGTTCACCTGTGTAGCATAGTGGATGGGAACTCAGATTCTGTTATCAGCCAAGTGGGTTCAAGTCCTCCCCAGTTGACTTACTCGCTGTGGGACTTGGGACCTGGCATGGCTGAGCCTGAATTTTCCCATTTATAAAAGTGAAATACTAACAGTATCTACCTACAGGGTAGAAGGAGTGTTACAACAAGTTAGTACAGAGTAAGGGCTCAATAAAAGTGGCCAGTGTGGTGGTGGTTGTTCAATAAGGGGATAGAGCAGAGTCCCGGCAGAGAGCGAAGTGAGGACAAAGCAGAGAGGCGGGAGGTTGCGTATTACGATTGAGAGCAGCAATGTGCTTCAGATGGCTTTGGAGAGGGAAATCAGAATGCCTTGGTAGCCAGGCTCAGGAATTTGGGAGGCAACAGGTGGCCGTCAAAATGTCCTATGTAGGGGAATAACATGATCGGAGTTAGATGTTGGTTAGGATAAAGACTGGCCGCAGGGTAGAGGAAGGACAGCCCAGGGGAGACATGGTGGTGACACAGCAGAGGAAGGGCAGGGTCGCCCAGTAGTTAAGGGCTTAGGCTTTGGGGTCAGACTGACCTGGTTTCAACTCTTGCCTCTACCCCTTACTATTCATATCACTTTGGAAAATTTACTCAACTTCTCTAAGACTAACTCCTTCAAACGATGGTGGGAATAGTACTTACCTTGTGGCATTGTTGTGAGGCATACATGAGATAATGCATGTTAATGAGTACATTTTTTGCTTGCCTGGCACATTTTTAGTTATTATTATGAAAATCTTGGAGAACAACAAGACTGGATCTTTCCCGGGCCCCAGCCCACTCGGCAGACAAAGTCTAGAGATAAGGCTCTACCTCCCTTTCTGTCAGTATCTTTCCCCACTTGGCAGCACTCCCACTTGGCATTTGTTCTTTGCAGTTTATGTTAGTCTGCATGTCTTGAAAGGTTCACAGCAAAGGGATGCCCAAGCTTGGCTGTAGATATGACCCAGACACAGTCATCATCACACCAACGCCTGCTTCCTGTTGAGCCCATGCTCTGAGTAGCACTCAGTAGCCTCCAAGTACAAAAGCTTAAATACTTGGGCTTGTTGCTTAAAATGGGTAAAATCTCTGTGATATTTGTAATGTAATTCCAAGATAGGGAAAAAGCATTTCGAATGGAAAGTGAATTGTAGGCTAAAAAAACGAGAACTCGTTTCTTCCTTTTTTTGAAATCCAGGCTAATAATGAATGATTCTCATTTGAAAATACTGAAGAAGAATTAGGAAGAAAAAAAGTATTTCTAAAGGAGGTATTTCAGACTGTGGGCTGGTATATATGCCAGGTCATTCATTGTACCATTTGCTAACTTTGTTCTACTGATCTTTCTGAAGCTTTCCTTCAGTTGCACTCTTCTTTCAGTTTCATCTTTGAAATTAATAAAAGCCCCGTCTCCCCACACAACCTGCTCCCCTTAAGTGCTTTGGGCATTAAAAAACTTGGGGTTAACATCTTAGAAAGAATGGACATACATGGCAATTGTCTAACGGTTATAGATTTCTTTGCAATTCATGTTGGCGATGATGGTGATAAACATTTACGTGGTACTCACTGTATTCCAGGCAGTGGTCTCAGAGCCTCCTGTTTTCTTAACTCATTTGATCTCAACAACCCTATGGACGAGGTAATGTTGTCACTTTGTTTTGCAGATGAGGAAACGGAGGCACAGGGAGGTTAAGCAATTTAGTCAAGGTCACACAGCTCGGAAGATAACGGGAGTTAGGATTTCAACCCAATCTGTCAACTCTCTATCTTTAACCGGTTTTTTGATGACCAAACCTATTTGCATTCTTGTGATTTTATGTTGCTAGCATATTACCTTATCACCTAAATTGAGATTAACGATCACCTCTGTAATAGTTTCATTAAAATTTCAGAAGATAGGAAGACAAACTGGCATGACATATAAACACTGCAGAATATTTCCATTCCCTAAAATTACCTCAGTCCGTGCCACGGAGAGGCCAAGGCCCTTCATGACAGTGATGGATGCTGTCTTCATATGTCTGGCCTTTCAAGTTCCTTTCGCTCCTCGGTGATTTCTTCCTTTCCTCATGGCTCCTCAAGTTCTTTCTCCTTTGTATTTTCTCACCTATTGCTTTTTGTTCTCTCCATGTGTCTGCCTATTGCTATCATGCTGTAGCGCAAGTCAACCTTCTTCCTAGAAAAGAAGCAACAAATTTACCTCTTCAGGGATCACTGTTCTATCCCTGGGAGTGTGTGTCAAATACATCAATAATATTTAGACTGATTGTGACACCAATTTTGATGTGTGGGTTCTTTCTCCACAGCAAGCAATTCTTCGTCACCAGCTGGGTGTCCTACAGTTCAACTCAGTTTTGACACTGTTCATCCGGAGATAGCATCAGATCCTAAAGGTTGAGGGCTCGATCCCATAAGACTGTTCCCATTTCAGATACCACTCCCAAATCTACGGACAGCCTGGCTATAAATCAGAGCTTCTCACAACCCCCTTCTTGGGTCTGATGAATTGTCTAGAGCAGCTCCCAGGATTCAGGAAACCAGTTTATTCACTAGATTACCGGTTTATTACAAAGGATATTAAAGGATATGAATCAATAGCCATATGAAGAGATACATAGGACAAGTCCTGAGCACAGGAGCTTCCGTCTCGGACGAGTTCGGGGCCCTGCACAGAGGTACATGCATGCACTCTGCTTCACCAAGCTGGAAGCTCACCGAACCCAGTCCTTTTGTGTTTTTATGGAGGCTTCATTACACAGGCTTTACTGATTAAATCATTGGCCACTGGTGATTGAACTCAATCTCCAGCTCCTCTCCACTCCCTGGAGATCCTGGACGGTGGGAAGGAGGGGATGAAAGCTCCAAACCCCCGATCACTGGCTGGTTCCCCTGGCAACTAGCCCCCAGCCTTTGGTTAGGCCTTCCAAAGGTCACCCCATTAATAATAACAAAAGACACTTTCTCATTCTCAACACTTAAGAAATACCAAGGGGTCCAGGAGCTGCGATGAAGACCAAACATAAATTTACTATAAATTACATACATGTCTATTATTTTTTTGCTACATGCTATAGTTGGTGTGTGTGTCTGAATATGAAACTATTAGTGGAAATTTTCTTAAAAAGAAAAAAAGAGGGGAGTTTTTTTTTTTTTTTGCATTGCCTTTAGATTCTTCTAACCTCTTATTAATTTTTTTTTTTAATTAAAAAGAATCAGTCGCATGTATTCATTTGCTAGGGCTGCCATAACCAAGTACCAGAGACTGGGGGGCTTAAACAACAGAAATGTGTTTCTTCACATTCTGGAGGCTGGAGTCAGAGATGAAAGTGTTACCAGGGTTGATTTTGTTGGAGGCCATGAGCCTCAGCTTCTAGATGGCTGTCTTCTCCCCCTGTTTTCACATCATTTTCCCTCTGTGTCCAAATTTCCTCTTCTTATAGGGACACCAGTCATACTGGTGTCCCTATAAGGGCTTACCCTAATGACCTCATTTTACCTTAATTATCTCTGTAAAAACCCTGTCTCCGAGTACAGTCACATTCTGAGCTACTGGGCATTAGGACTTAAACATATGACGTTTTTAAGAAAGGACATAATTCAGTGTGTAACATCATACAAAATAAAGATGGTCTATTAGTTGATTTATTTCTATCTTAAAAATAAGCATTCTTACAGGGAGGTTTTTCTTTCACTGGCACTGGCTAAAGAAATGATCGCAAATATAGATCATGCTGTGTTTCTGGAAATCATCACGAGGTCCCCAGAATGTCTTAGGGTGGATTTTTTTCTTTTTAATAAAGACAGTGCTATAAATTGGGGATGGCATTTCTGACAGAATATTTTTGGTATTAAATTCTTCCTTCATTTTCTCCAACTGGTATATGGTCCAGCTTTGATTTTTACCTTTTCTATGTCTTCGCTTGTTTTCTAACCCTTTATTTTGTGCTTTCTGATTTTTTTTTGGATTGTAGGGACCAAAGGGAGACTGCCCCAAGAGGAGTCAGTTTGGTATAAAGATTATTTTGAGTTAAAAGCAATCAAGACCCAGCAGATTCAGGAAAAGCTCTTTACCTTCCCACCCCGCCCCCCACAACGGCCTAAAAAGAATTTAGATAGAGGACCTGCTCCAGGAAGAGAGCTATCACTATGGGTAACTACAGTATAATATGCACTAAGAGGGGTAGACTGGGAGGAAGTCAGCAGTCTGTTCATTAAAATTCCTTTCCAAGCCCCACTGTTTCTGAATGGCCCAGAAAATATTTGTTTACCAAACATTTACTCTTTTTTATCTTCCTGAAAATTGCATGGCTTTCCCCTGAAGTCCTAGACCCCTAGCCCCTTCTCCTTAGCTCAGGATTATAAATATACCTCATTTTGCTTGAATGTCTTTGGAATTTCCATATCTGTGTGGACTCCTTGTGTGCACGAAATTAAATTTGATTTTCCTCCTGTTAATCTGTCTCCTATCCATTTGATTCTTAGTCCGGCTGGAAGGACCTTGAAAGGGACAGGAATTCTTCTTGCTTCCTGACAGAACTGCAATGATATCCCAGTACTTTCTACTGAATGACCCTTTCCACGTTTGTTTAATAGTGATAATGACCTTTTCACAGGGTTGTGGCAGGTCACATGAAATTAACTATGGGAAAGTCTTGTTCCTAACTGTACCTACATTTTGCTCCCCACTTAAACTGTGAACTTCTAAGGAACAGGAAATGCATTCAATTCCCAGTAGACAAAACTAGGCACTAAAATAAAAGTTTGTTGGATAAACAAATCAATTCTATGATCAAGTACCTTATACTCTATTGTAAATGATAAAATAATCTAGTTTGAGCAAGATGCAAGATCCGAGGAGGAATATAAATCTGGGAGTAGGCTGAAGGAATGACTTTGGAAGTGGAGGGTTGTAACGACAAAATTATGAGATACAGAGCTGGGTCATTCAAAAAAAGGTGTTCCCAGTAGATCTGGGACAGAACAGTGGGTATTATGGGTTGAATTGTGTCTCCCCTCCACCACCACCAAAAAAAAAAAAAAAAAAAAAAATCATATGTTAAAATCCTAACCCCCAATACCTCAGAATGTGACTATTTAGAAATAAGGTCACTGCAGATACAATCAGTTAAGAGGAGATCACACCGAAGTAGGGTAGGCCTCTAATCCCACATGACTGGTGTGCTTATCAAAAGGGGGAATTTGGACACAGAAACAAGCACAGTAGGAGAATGCCATGTGAACATTAAGGCAGAGATCAGGGTGATACCTCAACAAGCCAAGGAATGCCAAAGATTGCTGGCAGATCACCACAAGCTAGGAGAACAGATTCTCCCCCATAGTCTTCAAAAGGAATTAAGCCTGCCAACACCTTGCTCTTGGACTTCTGGCCTCCTGAACTGAGGCAATAAATTTCTGTCTTTAAGCCACTCATTCTGTGGCACGTTGCTGCAGCAGACCCAGGAAATGCATACCACGGGGCTGGCAGCCGTGGGGGGCCAACTGGACAGGGTCCAAGTCTAGGGTCCCCCATCTTGAGGATCAGGATTTGGGGATGAAAGATAAACCATGAAATCTGAAAATAATGTAGAAATGACAGTCTCGTGGCTTGATGCATAAAGAAGCCCTTGAGGACTTCAGCTCTTCAGAACAGAGGTGTCAGAACTACTCATCAGGGATAAAAACCAACTACCAACTTTCTGGCAGGATTCCATTGGGTTTTGGAGGGTTGGGGTGAGAATGGACAACAGGCTGCTTTCCAGTGCTGTTTGCCCTTTATGAACAATGGGGGTGGGGATGGGGACTGAAGACATCTATCCACGAGGATAGGTTAACTTTGATGGATATTGTGGCAACAGCTCCAAGTCTTAGTAGTTTTTATTGTCATAGGTTTATCTTGTATTCGAGCCGCACATCCAACATAGCTCAACAGGAGTCTCTGCTCATCAGGGTATCAGGATGGTGGGCACAGGGTACGGTACACAGCAAGTAACAGACTAGCTCTTAAGGCTTCTACCTGGAAGTGGCCCATGTCCCTTCCACTCATATTTCATTGACCAAAGGAAAACTCTGGTCAATGTCCTACCAGATCCCCAGAAAGCAAAAAGCCAGGAGCATTTGTTGAACAGCATCAGCAGCTGCCACAAGATCTTAAGAACCACACAGTCCAGGCATTACTTTTATGGTTTGGGAAAGCAGAATCCAGAGATGTAAATTTTGCCAACAGAGCCTTAGCTATAAAGTAACAGACCCAGAAGCCTCGTGCCATGCTCCTTCTGCTCCATCTTGCTGCCTCTTGCACAAGGGCTCCATCACCTCAACTACAGTTGTAGGAAACACGTTTACTAGACAAAATGCCTCTTGTTCTATCAAGTGTATGTGACACACAGAAAGTAATCTTGGTTATAAAACAATGAGATCTATGATAAATGTAGTCCCATGTTCTCTAATTTAGTAGCCATCCAATAAGAATTCCCTGGCGTCCTCTCCACCATCACTTTTTTAAAGGGGTATTTTAAAATTTCTAGATTTACCACATTTTTGTCATCTTTCTATCTATAGCTTCTAGAGCTGTTACAGGCCCACTGCTTTCTTGGGTTAATGAAAATAATCAGCATAAAGCTTACTAGAGAAGTTTAAACCGGTGTTTTAACATGTTTTTTGTTCAAGAGGTGCAGTAAAGAGTTAACTCAGCAGGCTGAGAGGATGGAGCAGTGTCCTGGGACTCTCCCAGCGAGAGCACCTGGAAACTCATGCTGGTTTCTTCTGGATTCCTCCCTATGTGCCTTTGCCATTGGTGATTTCTTTTGCTGTAGTAAACCATAAACGTGGGTATACAACAGCTTTTCGGAGTTCTGTGAGTCCTTCTAGCAAATCGCTGAACTTGAAGGTGGTCTTGGGACCCTCAACAAACCTTCCAAGTAGCAAGAAGAGGCATTCAAAATAATTCCATAGATGAATCTTTGAAACTGGCCATCAGGAAAACAGAAAGGATGCTGGAAAGATGCTGTGAGTGGGGGCAAGTGAGTGAGGACCAGCCTGACAGGATCTGCAGGGGGCCTGACCAGGATGGTCTGGGATTTGGAAGGACACTTAGCTGTACAATAATGTAGAGACAGATAAACAATCAGTCTGCATAGTGTGCTGATGGTGTAGCTGAAGGTTATTTGGAAGTGAATATTCACTGTAGGAAAGAATAATAGCACATCTTCAAGTTGGGCCTAAACGAGGACTTTAACCAAAGGTAATTATTTGCTTATTTGCTAAACCACTGCCTTTTCTAATCATTCTGTTAAAAACAAATGTTAATGGAGACTTGCCTCCAGGTTATAAAACAGAAGACTTGTGAATTGCAAACATGCCATGTTTGTGAAAGTGCAAATGTGTTTGCAGTTAACAAGTGGCAGTAATTACCGTCCTTATTTTCTCAAACAATTGGTTACTTTTGGGAAAGAGAAGTAGAAACATCAAGTTTAATGAATTTGCCAACTGTTCCTACTGCATATTTGAATTTGTCTAAGTCTCTATATAATCAATCAATGAATAAAAATAAACTTTGAATTAAAAGAAGAAAAAGCCCACTAACTACTTCTACAGATTTATTTAAATGTACTTTGTCAGTGGTGCAAACACTTCCCTTCTTGATTGCAGAAGGTCCCAAGTGCCAATGTGTAACGTGGACTGTCTCCTGCAGTGAGTCATTTTGCTATTTGCATCTTGAACTATTCGTTCATTTTAAATGAGGGAATATGCTAAATTGCTTAGTCAATTGTAATGTTTGACACAGAAGTAAGCATCGATGATTATTCTTATGGGCTAGGGCCCATAGGATCCCATGTCTAGCCTCTCCCGTGCCAAAGGTCTTCTGTCTCAAGCACAGATTTTTAGTAAATGGGGGTGTCAGGGGTTTGGGTTTGCCTGGATGTGATCTGGTTGACAAGAGCAGGCTGGAGCAGACAGGAAGGGCTAGGGCGCGGAGAAAGGCTCTGTCCATTGGATGGGGAAGTCGCAGCCATAAGGGGATTAGTCAGGAAATATTCTGGCAGACAGAACACAGATTCCATGTGTATAGCGACTGCATGCTGGGATTCCTGGACCTCCGGAGACTGTGGGGACAGGCAGCCCAGAACCATGCAGATCGTGGAGAGCTCACTACCACGGCCCGTGAGTGCACAGAGACACACACTTGCATTTCAGCTTTACCAGTCAATGGCTGTATGGTTTGGGGGTCAATGAAAGTCTCTAAGCCTGAATTTTCACAAATATAAAATGGGATGATAGCAGCCTCCTGAATGAGTTAACGGGAGGATAAACTCTGACAGTGTGTGTAAGGCATTCACATAGCGCCCGGCAAATATTAAGTGCTCATTAACCGTCAGCTCAGACATATTTAGCATGACAATTTTTAAGTCAGAATCAATTGGTTTCAGCTACGTGGAGAGGGCCGCTTCTGCTGCTTAGGAGCAGGCAAAATGCTCCCAGGGAGGAGGCAGAGGAGGAGGGGGAGGGGGAGGAGAAAGGGAGCTCGGCCAGCCCAGCGGGCCATGGGTTGCCACGTGAAGGAGGAGGCATGAAGCCTGGGTGGGAGAGACGCGCGTGCAGTTCGTACTGCCACTATGAAAGGTGCGTCTTCTCTACACCTCCTGCACCTCACCTTCACCAGGGATAATTCAGCAGATGGTGCTGCAAGGCTTTGCTGAGCATCATCCAAGCCCTGGTCTCTCTCTTATCAGCCTGGGACACTTTAGGACAGCTGATCGCAGGTGTGTGCCAGCTTCTTGACACACACAGAGAAGTAGAGGTAGGGTGGGAGGGAGAGCCCCAGCGTGGACATTTCAGAGGTAAGGAACAGAGGGACGACACACCCCATTACATAGTGTCAGAGGTAACGAGACATTTACAATGCTCACAATCCTCTGACAATGTGTTTCAACACTTCATTTGAGTTAGAATGATCTTAATTATTCTTCACACTTGGGCAAAACAGATCTAGCCATTTGCAGAGGACACATGGGCCATAAAACGCATTAAATGAGCGCAAGGAAGGAGCCTCCGGGAAATCCGAGGCACTTGCATGAGCTCTTCATTCCCAGATCTGGGGAAGAACAGCCCGTCGAACGAATGAAGGACCTGATGCTGAGTCAGTGTCCCTCGGACGGCGAAGTGGGCAGCTCTGAGGCCACACAGTTCATCGTTACCATGGGTGCACCTTACCATGGTAACAATGAACAGCAGAGATGGGGCCTCATGCTGAGGAAGAAGATCTTGGGAACATGGAACAGATGGCCTGTTGCCTGTTTCTACTTTGGTCATGACAGATGACAGTGGGTCACATCTCTGGATTCTGCTTTCCCAAACCATAAAAGTAATGCCTGGACTGTGTGGTTCTTAAAATCTTGTGGCAGCTGCTGATGCTGTTCAACAAATGCTCCTGAGCAATGGATCCAAGCATATCACGGGAAGGTGAGAGCCTATGTTGGAAGACATTTGTGATCTACGGGGCTGGCTGTGGAGTCATGGCACAGCCCCACGTGCATTCATGTAGGACTCACTCAGGAGTAGCCATGGTAACTATGGGCATGCTCCAAGAGGTCGGCCCCTGGACCACACATCACCTGGGGAAGGAGGTGAGGATGGAAGGGGTGACCAGCAAGCCCAGACGATGGCTCTTGCAGTCTGCATAGACAATGCGGAGGTGGACACTTAACCCTCACCATAGAAGACTGAAATTTTTTTTTTAAAAAGTACCTATATTCTCTATCCTTTTGTCAAAGAAAGATTAAGCACTCCCTTGTTGATCTTAGTGTTAATCACTCAGAGATGCTTCGAGTGTTTCCCATGAATGTTGAGAAGAGAGATGATTATTTCATATTAAAGGAAATGGCGAGCCTATGTCCTAAAATAGCTTTCTTTAAAGTTGGTTTTGTAGTACATTATAAGTGTAACTCAATAAAAGGTTTCTTGTCAAATCAATTTGGACCATCTAAAATTAAACATGTCTCTTCACGAAAGGACCTCACAGTCTTCGATGACATACATTATGGATATCCAAACACAGCATGTAAACCATGGCATTCTGAAAGATTATTTAAACAAGTAGCGCTTTTTATCTGGAATATTTGGCTAAGGAGGGAGCAGGGGTATATTTTAGACTAATGTTTTGCAGAAACCTCTTTGGAAAAGGCTACTTTAGGGCCCTTTAGGAATAATTACAGTTCGGAGCTGATGACAAAAATCACAGAAATTAACACTATAAAAATGGTTGGGATTTTACTAATCTAGTTAAGATTAGGAAGAGTTCCCTCTTTGTACTTTCTTCACATGTAAAATGGGAGTAATATCCCAGTTTTGAATTTTTTCATGAAACCCCCCACATGCATTAATGTTTCTAGTTAGTCATGAGCATGAAATAAAAGCTGACTCATGGACGTTTTCCAAAGAGGAGGTACTAAATGAAAATAAAAGTGAGCTAGTGATTGACATATACTACTTTGTATTTCAGGAGGCTTAAATTCCAAATGCCTTGACATTCTCAAAAGCTTTGTTGAAAAACGCTATAGCCTTAGGATAGGATCTATGCTCTGTTCAATTAAATAGTTAATATAGGGCGCCTGGGTGGCTCAGTTGGTTAAGCGACTGCCTTCGGCTCAGGTCATGATCCTGGAGTCCCAGGATCGAGCCCCACATCGGGCTCCCTGCTCAGCGGGGAGTCTGCTTCTCCCTCTGACCCTCCCCCCTCTCGTGTTCTCTCTCTCATTCTCTCTCTCTCTCAAATAAATAAATAAAATCTTTTAAAATAAATAAATAAATAAATAAATAAATAAATAAATAAATAGTTAATATATTCATCCCCCAGTAATCTTTTGCAGCGAGAGCAGTAGAGCACACTCCCAATCAGGGACGTGATAAAGAAGTTCTGCCTCAGAAAGTTTATCCTGAATAATGCAGGATTACTGATATGTATTCCCCCCTGCCATGAATGCTAGGTAAATGTATGCAACTACATATGCTTTCAGACCACTAATAATCACATCAGCCTAGAAATTCTTCTTGTTTGTATTCCTGTGGCACCAAATTGATAGCAGACCTCCAGCTCAATATTTAATGAATCCTCTTAGGAAGTCTTCACTGATAATGAAAAGGACAATGGAGCCTGCAGGGCAGCAAGCTCATGGCCAAAAATATTGCGACTAGGCGTGGCAAATGGGACCGAAAAAAGAACGTGCTCACTGTGAGGCTGCCCGTAGTAAATGTGTTCAGCAGGGGAGTGGGTGGCTGCTGAATCTGCCAATCCCAGGGCAGCCTGAGGCCTTCGAGAGCTGCCTCTTTAGCACTGGGCAGAGCCGCAGTGGGTGGGGGAGGAGAGGAAGGGGGAGGGAATGCTGCACAGAGGAGAGACCCGGTCTCAGGGTCAGGAACTGAGATCCAGGCTCTGCTCCAAGCTCCGCTGCCATTTGCCATTCTCCTGGGCAACAGGCCCTGCCTTCCTCGCTTCACCTTGTAAATCACAAGCCAGGGTGGCCTTGGGGCTATGGGGTCTGCTAATGTGCTCTCATCTATTGCACTGAGAGCTGCCCACTCAGATGACCTCCACCAATCTTGTTACTTGGAGGTGAGTGTGCTGGAGAAATAAGCGTTGTATCTGGACAGAAAAATTAATCATCCAAATTAAGTGGGAAGATTCTGGCCTGATGCAGTGAAAGTGTTACTGAAGGAGAAAGAAGAGGTGACCGGGGAGTGTGGGGAAGAATGTTCCTATATATGTTGTTAAAGAACAAAATTCAACTGAGTAAAATTTAAAGATCTTATTGGCCTAATTCAATAATTCATGAACTGAGCAGCATCCCGTCTGGCAACCCGAAAGTAAGAAGCTCTGAGGAGCTGTACAAAATGGGAGGCTTTTATAGGCAGGAATGACGAAAGAGTGGATTGCTTCTGTCCTTCGTCAGGGGGATGGAAGGGATCTACAGACAAGATTGCCTCATTAGTGCAGACCAGGTAATTCCAGATTCATTGCTGACAGGTTCCATTCCTGGGGGAGGCTAACGTGGCAATTAGGTATTTTCTTGGTTTCCTGGTGTGGGGCTTAGCACCAGCGACTCCATTTTGGTCCTGTTGTCTCTGAACCACATGTGACTCTATGGTCGTACTGAGGAACTCAAGCTCCATATTTCTCTTAGTTCTGTGCAGTGAGTAATAGAGTCTTGATGTGGTAATATTAGAATAGTTAGAATTACAGTAATAGCAACCACTTATTGAGGGCTTCTGTTCCAGGCATTGTGCTAAGGGCCCCACGGGCTTCACTTCATTCCATTTTTTACTATAAACAGGCACTATTATCCCCATTTTACTTACTAGGAAACTGAGGCTCAGAGACTCAGCAACTCACTCAAGTCCACACAGCTAGGTGGCAGTAGGGCTTAGGCTTCTAACTCCGATGATGGCTCTTAACCACAAAGCTGTATTGATAAAGAGTCATAAAATTTGGGGTGAGGGTGTAAAATAGATTTTAATGAGCAGAACACATATTTCTTGCTGTCATGAGGCTTATGCTTAGGAAGGGAAGATAAAGTATTTAATATAGTAAATTAGATGTTTAGAGGGGTGTGTAGAGCTGGAAAGGGGAAAAGCAGGGTGCTGTCAGGCATTTCATAGGGACCACTGGCCAAATCCATCCCCTACCTCACTCTGCCTCTGTCTGCAGCCCTTATACACCTGCATGACTATAATTAACTAGGAAATTCAGGTCCCACCTCCAATCTGATTTTAGAGTTTCCACTGCTTCTCTGTTCCAGACAATGAAAACACAGGATCACTGCACCTTATCATCTCCTGTGCCCTCACTGCCTACAGAAGAAAAAATGTATCTTTTTAACTGATTTATATGCTTGATCTCTCTGTCCTTTTGAGCCTCCTAGATGTGGCACGGGAAGAGAGGCGCATCCAAAATTCTGAGTCCCAATCTTTTTCACGGGACGGACTGCACTTATTCCTTTGGGAAGCTCCAGAGGTGAAATGTGGCATGCAGGGCTGGGTGCTGTGGCTCATGTGGGGTCCAGGGAGGTGGATTTGACCCCAGAAAATGTGCAGTCGACTTGGTGAGTTCCTTCTCTGCTGAGTGTTTCAGGGGTTCTGCCAAAGGGTTCCAATGATCCTCTAATTTGAACCCTGTCCTTCTGCTCTTGTCTGTCCCGGCACTGCGAGGGTGTGTTTCTGTCTCCACAAGCGTTCTCTAGATTCACGCCTGATTCCTGAGGATTCTGGAGTCTAAACACATGCAGAGTTGTCCTACACGGGGGCAGGGGAATCAGGCTCTTAGTCCCCCATATCAGCCCCCGTCGCTTTGAGCGGAGCTAATCACCTGGAGCTCTCCAGAAGCCAAAGGGTGAGGGGTGGGTACAACAGCAGCAGGATCTGAAGGGTGGGTCAGCTCCGGGCTCATAGAGGGGAATGCTCCCAGCACCCCGGGTCCCGATGCTTCAGTGGGCGTTGTAGAGCATTTTTAGCACAAAACACAACACAACAGATGCTTGCCTTCTGAGAGCAGCCCGGCAATGGGAGAATGGGGAACTCAGGTGCTGACAGAATAAGGCTCCCCAAATCCTATTTCCTGCTTCCAGATGAAGGAGAAGGTGGTCCTGCCTGGCAGTGCCTCTTGATGATGAAGACCATGCTTGGAACACAGAGCTGTTTTAGCGACTGTCCTTCAGGACAGACATCCTCTTGGATGGAGTCTCTAATGTGTGAAGTGACACTCTGTTCCTCAGGGACAAGTCTCCACATGGGCCACAGAAAGAGGTAACAGCTTTGACACATTTTAACTTCACTCTCACCAGCAAGAGAACTGAAATTCTTCCTGCCTCTGTACATTTCAAACAGCAAATGTGGGAATACAGGCAACTCCTCCTTCCTTCACTTTTCTGTACCCGAATATTCAGTTCCTGTAAACGTATAGTTTAAATAATTGCTTCAGAATAATTTGTTTGTGAATATCAGCCATCCTAGAATGAATTCCTAAACTGACAGTCAAGTAAAACTCTGTAAAGACTCTTCCCCAGAGTAAAGATCCCTTTAAAGGAGATTTTTTTTTTTTCCACCAAGGCTTGAAAGGTTGTGGCTATATGTACATATATACATAAATAAATCCTTCTAAGTCCTTGCAGCCTATTTTGTGTCTTTGCCAGGAAATGGATGCAAGGTTACCTTCTGAAAGGTCGTTACTTTCTTTCCCCTTGGCATATGTTATATTCCAAAATCCTGGATGTGATGGTTCTGTGGTTAATGTGTGGAATAACTATCAAGAATGCCATGCTTCACCGAGTAATCTGCTCCCCTCCCATTCTTCGTGGAGCAATGTCAATTAATTTCACATTGTATTTTTGATGGCTGTAACCAATTGGTTGTTTCAACTCAAAACTTTTCACCTGGATAGGATTACGGTGAATGAAGGAGATTATGTAACCAAAACAGAGAATTGATTTAGCCTTCGTTTATATGCTGACACCTCTAATGTTTATGCGCCTCACGTAAATTAATCACAGATTCTTCACAAAAGATGTGCATCCAGAGCCCCGATTTATGGATTTGCTGGCTGTTTTATAATGTTGGAAAATTAACCTCATGTTGTGTCTTTAGCCATAATGTTTACAACTTCTGTTATGTATGTCATTGGCTGCTATTCTCCAACTGCAACGATTAACTGTGCATTATATTGACAATGACTTACATATTTTTTGAGCAGACGAAGACAATTTACATAAAGAAGTAAATGCCCACAAAGAGGAAGGATTTGTGCATCTGTGATTGGGCCTCCCTGTTTTCCCACACGCCTGCGCCAGGACGGTGCCTTCCTCCAGGGTAGGAGCATCTACCTGGATAGCATGCATTTCCTTTTACGATCCAGAAGCCATGAGAAGACAGATCCATCCTTTTTAATTTTGACTCCCAATGAAAGCCAGTATTGGTGACTGGTGAGACAACTCTCTAAATACACTGACTAAAGAAAAGGAATTTGAGTCAAGAGAAGTAGAAATCAATATTGACTCCAAGAAATGATAAATCTTGCTATTCCATACAATAAATATGTATGTTTATTATTACTAATTTGAACAGATGAGCCAGAATTTAATGCATCCTGCAAAGGAGCCAGGTTTCTACTTGCCAGTAGCAGATGATGACTTATACCAGGTAAGGAGTAGAGAAAAGCTAATTTAAGTAATTTTGTTTCTCCACGGAGGAAGGATAAATTAGGAAACAGACTACCGGGACACTTTCTAATATTTACTTATTTTTATTTTTTTAAAGATTTTATTTATTTATTTGAGAGAGAACTAGAGATAGAGCATGAGTAGGGGAGAGAGGGAGAAGCAGGCTCCCTGCTGAGCAGGGAGCCCAATGTGGGACTCCATCCCAGGACCCTGGGATCATGATCTGAGCCGAAGGCAGATGCTTAACCGACTGAGCCACCCAGGTGCCCCTCTAATATTTATTTATAAGAATAATTAAAATTTATGATTGAGGTTTACTACTTGTCTTTAAGTTGTATGACCACCTAGTCTACTCTGACCATGGTTAAATCGAGGCAGTGAGCTCACTATCTGGCTTTTCCAATTGCACAGTTACAAATTGCTCCTGTATGGACTGAAGGGGTGTTCATACATTTCTTAAACAAAGAGTTGTTTGATGCTTATTATATAAGAGGTGACAGGCATATGATGGTGACCCAAATAAACCAAGTCGTCACTCTCATAGAAATGACTTTTTAGTCCTTGTGATAAACAAGAAACAAGGAACAAACATATCCACGTGTCAAATAGTTCCAGATCAGGAGAAATGCTATCAAGAAAATGAAACAGAGTAAGGGGACTGAGTAGGAGAGAGGAGCATGCTAGTTTTAAAGTCACTGCCAAGGAAGGCCTCTCCGAGGAGGTGGACTTGGAGCAGAAACGTGAAATGACATAATCTGTATGATTACGCAAAGCATGTAAATCTATACGAACTTGGAAAGATAACTAGTTAAGATGAGATCATATGGGGGTAGGATGGGTCCTAATCCAATGACTGGTGTCCTTGTAAGGGAAAAGCAGGAACACAGACACACAAAGGAAAGGTAGGCACGTGAAGAGACAGACTCACCCAGGGAGAATTCTGTGTGGACGTGAAGGCAGAGACGGGGGGTGATGCATCTACGAGTCAAGGAAGGAGAGAAGAGGCAGGAGCAGATTCCCCCTTCAGCGCTTCTGAAGGAACCATCCCTGCTGACACCTTGATGTCAGACTCCCAGCCCCTAGAACTGTGAGACAGTGTGTGTCTACAGTTTAAGCCTTAAGCACCACCCCCCACCCAAGAGAAATAGTGGTCTACACTCTAACCAGATTCCTGCTGTCTTGTTCTCAGTTTTCTGACAATATCAAACACCATAGTCTAATTATTTGGGGCAAATTTTCTTTAGGATGGCACCTGGATGCTTTTGAAGGTGAACTTCTCATCTGGCAATTCAGGGGACCTGACTAGCACCTCTGAAAACAGACCGGCCTCCAGTCAGACACAGGAGGAGAAACAAGTTTGACCATTTGAATAGCCATATGAAATAAAATTGACAGATACTTAATTGAGAAACGCCTGTGCTCTACCTAGCGATTTTCTAAAATAAACCAAACAGACCAGCTGATCGACAGATTAAAAATCGATGGGAAATTAGAAGGGCAATGTCTGTCTCAAAAAAGATGACGTGACACAGTGTTCTAATAACTTAGAGCAACCAAAGCACTTGAAAAATTAATGTGAAACCCATCATCGATCATTTTAGATTTTTATGGCCAAGAAACTGCATTTGTATAACTGGATTGCTCAACTGCATAGCAACATTAGACCCAGAGAAGGGGAATTAGATGAAACGAGCACTGACCTTTGCTGCTGATGGGAATTAGAATCAGCATCTCAGAGCACTTCTTGTTTCACATTGTTCTTCTTTGGACAATATTACAGAAACGACAAGAAATAGGACTGGGTATTGATGGAAATGGCTCTCACGGATGGGAGTCCTTTGACACAGTAATTCCAAGGTTTTCTAACTTGAAAGTGGCTGAATTGTATTTTTTTAAACTAAATAGTATTTTTATAAACATCTCGAGAGGAGACATATCCAACAAATGCCTAAAATTGATCTACAAAATTTCACTGTCTCAGGGATCCAATTACATGGAAATTCAGGTCATCTAATTATGCACATGAAGAAGACAATTAATTGGTCAGGGGTCTAATAGCTTTAGACAGAAATACCAGACAAGCCTGAGAATTGTCAGCATCGTACAGAAGCCACAAATTGGGCTGTCAAAAGCCAGTCCCCTTCAATAATTATCCTGTATACACTAAACACAACAGGATCTACAGGAAGCAGAAATCTCTTGAAAAAAAGAAAAAAAAATGCTAACAGGGTCAGGCAAGAACTCCAAGTAAGCTATTGGCATGAACAGAAACTGCCAAGGGATTTTAGAATTAAGGTCAGTCAGAAGCTGAACCTGACAAGTCCCCAAGAAACTGGCCAAAGACCAGAATATCTGACACTCTGTGGCCAGTCGAGTGTGCAGGGTCTTGCTAATCCCCGTCCATGAGGCTCATAGCTCCTGCTTTGCACCCTAGTCTACCACATGGAACACCATCCCCCCTCACACTCATAGGATGTTCTCCTCCCCTGCACACACAGACAATAACCAGCCTTGGCAAGGAAAATGGCAGAAAAATGGTCATGTTGGCAAGATGGTTGTTTCCTTAGCCTCCCTTTCTGACTCTTGATCTTCATGAGTGTTTTTCCACTCTTGGGTTCCAAGACCCCATTGCTTTCTGAGTCTTCTCCCAAGAAAAGCAAGCACTGGTCTATATCACCATTATCCTTTGATAGAAATTCACTCATTGGTATGAGAAGAGCTGTAAACCGTCCTTCTCCATACTCGACACGCCTTTCTTTGTGAAGGACGCTTTATCCCATGGGATGGTCATCTATGGGCCATCAGAGATATCTAGAAGGGCCACAAGTGAAGAAGCGGATCTCCTGCTGGGAAAGGCAGGCATTGGGAAAAGGGGCACCATGCAGAATAGTCTGCCAGGTGAGGCATGGACTCTAACAGGCATAGGAAGGAGTGGGGAGATGGATGGGTAGGGGTAGTGATAGGGAACCAAGGTTATGCAGTGTAAACTAATGTGGGTTGGAATACTATTTCTAATACTTGCTAAAATCTAATGAGTAAGGGAAATCTTGTGCTGGTCCCTAAATTCATCTTGTACCTAGAGTTGTCCTAAAAATAAATATTTTAGTTATTTTAGGCTATCCAAAGGAATAATTTCCCTGTTGACACTTTGCACTGACCTCAAACATTGACCATGACCTCAGTGGGTTCTCTCCCCTCACCTATGGTTTTACTGTTCTGTATTCCTCTCTCTGATTCACCACTGTGATCACTGTTACCACCACCTCCACGTTATGGTGATTGCTGGACAGCCAACCCATAGCCTCATGGCCCGGAATTTCTGCCACACAAACCACCCGGTGGCCGGAAGAGGTAGGAGGCAGGGCGTAGTTGCTTTAGAAGCCATCCGGTATGAGGATTCGGGAGAGGACTGCTGAGAGGTCAGTAAGTGTGAGAGCAGAACGCCCTCAGAGTTGGGCTCGGAGCAGTGGTTACAGAATGGGAACGATAATAAAAGGTGCTATTGTTCAAAGTATTTGCTACCCTCCCTGGGAAAGCATTCTCTCCCCTGCCGCACGGCCTAGCCATGCAACTCGCAGCAGCCGATGAAGGGAGTGGTAGTTGTTGGTGTCACTTCTGAGAAGAAGTCCTAGGGGTGAGCATGTCACAGTCCATGTGTTCCCTCTGCTCCATGTGCCACAATGACTGTTTTGAGCCACAAGAGAGACTACTCCATCGGCATGGGTCCCAGGGCACAGACCGCAGGAAGTAGAGCTACACAGTAGATTCATCTGTCTGTCTGTCTATCTTTCTATCATCTATCTATCTATCTATCTATCTATCTATCTATCTATCTATCTATCATCTATCTTTCTTTATTTCTATCTATCTTCTACCTAATTATCAATGAATAAGCTTTTGTTATTGTAAAGCCACTATGATTTTGGGTCTGTCATCTTGCCTCAAGCTAACCTAACCTATTCTACTATGATAAGAGAATGGCAGGAACAGGGTAACTCTAGCCACTGATGAATGATTGTGTGTGTGTGTGTGTGTGTGTGCGCGTGTGTGTGTACACATATGCGAGGTAGAACGATGCACAGGAAACAACGTCAACAGTAACAAAGATGACAAATAATCAAACAAAAAGAGATAAACTAAAAATATGATTTGGTTTGGCTGTAACAGTGATACTGATTATAGTCATTGTTGTGAACTGCTTACCATTTGAGACTAATTTGTATGCAGCATAATAAAAACTATGCATAGCATTAAGACATGCACCTGATTAACTCTGTTGCAGGCTTTGTTTGATTACAACAATAACCTCTTTATGTGTATATTCAATCTTTCTAATTTGTTGTTCGTGTAGCAATTTAAAATAATCTGTGAAAACATCCCCATTAAAAGGGTCAAATTAGGAAACATGCTGTAGGTGAGCATATAGAACAAAAGAAAGACGTGTCCCTACAAAGAAAACTGGGAATCTGAGTAAATGAGTAGGACCAGTCTGACCCCAGCCCGAACCATGTAAACATGTATTTATGGTATTATGTTTCTTCTACAACAGGCCTCCCACCCTTCTAGTGAATCTCATTCATACTCATAGCTTTGACTACCAGCAGTTGATCAATATCTTCAAAAATTATACCTCCAGCCCATATAGAATGCCAACTTCCTGTTCATCTTTTCCACTTGGGTGTCTCCAAGGTACCCCAACCTCAACATACTCCAGATCTCCGTCACCGTCTTCCTCATAGGTTGGTTCTCCCACTCCCTTTCTCTTTCCTACTCTTGACTACTCTTTAACTACTGTTGACTTTACCCTCTAAATATATTCATCCTAATTCCTTATTTAGAGCCATGCTTGTGCAACCCTAGTCCAAGTTATCATCATCCCCAGTCTGAAAGAGCCCAACTCGTCTCCCACATCTATGGTGCCTCCTCCAATCTATTATCCTCATTGCACTTGGGGTGATTTGTATCAAGGTACAGATTTTACCGCATTGTTTAAAATCCTTAAGTAGTTTCCATTGATCTTAGGATGGAGACCAAAATGTTTAATGTGCCATGAATCTCCCTGCAGTGGATATCTGCTACCTCTCCCACCCAACCCCCTCTTTCAGAAATGCCTCTCCCCAATGCGGTGGGTTTCTGATCACTTAGCTCCATCTTCCCTACAGAGGAAGAGCATGAGACCCCCATCTGGCACATCCAAGTACTCTAGTGATTGGCTCAGAATTGGGCATTATTCCCACAGTAGGGGTCAGTGAGAGCCTTAGTTTAGCAATTAATATGAATCCTAGGAGAAGGAGGGTCTTCCACCTTCTGAGATAAGAGCTTCTAAGTCTACCTCTAGGGTTGACCTTTCCTACCATGTGGAGAAAGCCTGCCTGAGAATGTAGCTCATGCAGAAGACAAGTGAGTCAGGAGATGAAGAAGAGACAAGTGAGTGGTAGTGTTTGTTTGGGTCAGTGCTGGAAGCCAGTGCCCGACCTTGGACTTCCCAGTCACGTGAGCCCGTCTACTCCTTTTTGACTTCAGCTCATTTAAATTGAGTCGACATCACAACTAAGAGCGCCTCATGAGAGGGAATCTTACTCTTACCTTAGTCTTGGTTCTACAGCCATACCCCATCCTTCTCTCACACCAAGTTGGTTTCTTGGCTTAGACATCACTTCTGTGGGGAAGTGCTTCTTAATCCTCCAAACACGGTAAGGCATCTTGATTACGTTTGCTCATTCTCCTCGTCTCCATTTCGAATGATATGTTAATTGATGCATTTATGTCTCCAATAACATGATTCTTCTCCGTCTCCCCCCACGTGACTCTAAGCTGCATGAGGGCACACTGTGATGCCCCCCACCAGGCTTGGTGCCTTGTACAGTGCCTGACAAAAGATTTTTGTCGACTGAATGAACAGAGACTAACTCGGCGTGAGGCACTGTGCTAAGTGCTTTTGTGCACATTATCTCATTGAGACCTCCTCACAATCTGGCAGCAAATGCTCTGTGATCCATTTACCAATGTGGACACTAAAGCGCAGATATATTAACAAACACTGTCAAATGAATATAAAGAGAGAGAGAGACCCAGGACACAAAATGAGGTCTTGTTCCAGATGCAGAGATCCTCTTCTCATGCCACTCTTGAGGGGCCTCCTGTCTATGTACAGTCTCCCCTTTCCCTACCAAATGCTTATCGTGACTCCAGTCCCTACAGTATTTTACTCTCTTCTACCTTTTATTTAAATTGGTGGTTCATTAGGTTTCACATGTTCTGGGAACACTTGAAATATACCCCTTTCACTCCGACAAAGCCTTCATGATCCAGAAGAAAAAACTTTTTCTTTTCTTTTCTTTTTTTTTCCTTTTCCTTTTCTTTTCTTTTCTTTTTCTTTTCTTTTCTTTTCTTTTCTTTTCTTTTCTTTTCTTTTTTTTCTTCTTTCTCTTTCTTTCTTTCTTTCTTTCTTTCTTTCTTTCTTTCTTTCTTTCTTTCTTTCTTTCTTTCTTTCTTTCTCTTTCCTTTCTTCCTTCCTTCCTTCCTTCCTTCCTTCCTTCCTTCCTTCCTTCCTTCCTTCCTTCCTTCCTTATGAGCAGTGGCTCTGGTTTGGTGGTGGAGGGGAAGGGTCTGTCTTGAGATTCTCTGTATCTTTCTATATTGGTCAGTGACTTTCCTGTCTGCTCCTAAAACCATCTGGTAGAAGAGAGGAGGAGAGAGAATGTGTGAGGGGAAGAGAAGGGAGAGACCATCTATGCCATCGAGTTAGAATCACTCCAAAGCCCTTTCCTACTCCCCATGCCTCTAGCGACCCAGCATTTGGTCATTTGCACATTGTAATGACCTGACAACAACATGCACTTTTGTGGCAGAAGAAGTTCAAACGATGCTAGAATGTTCTGTAGACATTTAGAATCTGCTCGGTACACGGTACTCAGCACTATAACAATAAATGTTTAGATTAAGTGCCCAGGCTCAAAAAAGGCTGCATAAAAGGAATAATTCCAAAGACTTCTGGATCTGCTGGACTGGCCCACAGTAGTGCTATTCAAAGAAACCAGCTTCCAAAGTTTTTGTTAGAGATGAGGAACTTTCACCTGAAGGTAGATCAATGAACCGTCTCTTTCACTGAGGCGATCTTGCCACAAAGAAAATGCCAGCTGAACATGCTCGATGCCGGTGTAAGCTTCTTCTGATCTCCTGTGGGTGACAAGCTCGCCGACCAGCCTTGGGCTCTACTTTTGAGCAGCCACGGCCTTGAGATGTGGTTTGCAATGCTGGCTGAATACTAGAAGCACCTGGGAGGCTTTACGATATGCTTTGCAATAGGCTTTACAATAATGCCCTAATGCCAGGACAGTGAGTTTGGGGTGGCATCTGGTATGTTTTAGTACTTCCCTGGGCGATTCTAGTACACAGTCAGGATCAAGAACTCCCGGCCTTCCTTGCTGCAGGACTGCAAGACTCTGATTTCCCAGTGCCGACCTTTGGTGAAGTCTTGAGAGCTAAGCAGAGTTGACACGGGTTGGGGAGCTTGTCCTTTGAAGCACTTATTGCTTCTTGGATCTTTCATGAGCTAGTTGCGGGAAGGAAAGAGAACTGAACAGTTCCCAAGAGATAGGTGACATGCACGGCGGGAAAGGAACACCCACAGGCTGTTCGGAACCTCAGGCTTTCAGAAATCTGAGCTGAATGAGAGAATTGGAGGAGGGGACACTCTCCCACGGCACAAGGCAGAAGGACACAGAGGAGGCAGCTGAAGGACAAAACACAACAAAACAAAAGCCATAATGGCCTCATGTTCTCACCATCTCCTCCGACAGTGGTTTTCTGGGGTGGATGAAGCCATCGATGACATCGAAAGAAGGAAAAGGGAGGATCTAAGGACTCGAGGACTCTAAATACAGCAGTCTGGAGAAGAGGGAGAACCTGTTGCTTATTGAAAACACCTCAGGCCACCGTTGAGCCTGGGAACTGTGTCACTCAGGGTGACTGAGCACACAGGGCAGACCCCCAGTTCAGGCCACCATCACTGGAGCAACACAGGCTCACCACGTGCCTACCGGCACTCTACTCACCCACTAAACGAGGACGGAACTCAAAGACAAACCTCAGAAACGCGTTTGGTGCCGGCTGGGCCTCTGCTTAATTGTGACAGCCACTCAGAGCCTGCGTTCCAGAAAACCTCATTTTGGAGGCCAAACTGATCTCCTCGGCAGCCCTATGTGGCTCACAGTCATCGCCAGGCTGCCTTCACAGAAAACATCCTCAAAGAGAGTGTCCTAGCATTCCTGTCCTTTGCATACTCATCTGCTAGCTCATTAAGAGTATTCTTAAACACCGGGTACATTAATATGGGCAGCATCACAAAATGGGAAAGGTATAGGCTTTAGACACCAGCCCTTCAACTTGGTTATGGGACCGACCGTGGGTAAATTAATTCACTTCCTTGAATCTTGGGTTCCTTGTATATACAGGGTATAATAATCTCTATCTTTTAAAGATTGCCATAAAGATTAAATGTGAGGGGGGCCTGGGTGGCTCAGTCGGTTAAATGTCCAGCTCTTGATTTTGGCTCAGGTCATGATCTCAGGGTCATGGGATCGAGCCCCACGTTGGGCTCTGCCCTCGGCAGGGAATCTGCTTGAAGATTCTTTCTCTTTCCCTCTCCCCCTCTGCCCCTCCCCTGGTTCACACTCGCATGCTCTCTCTCTCTCTCTCTCAAATAAATAAATTTTTTTAAAATAAAGATTAAATGTGAGCTAAAGCCAGCTAGTGAGCAAGCTGCATTTAGGAGGATGCAAGTGGGAGCAGCATTACCTTTTGTCAACATTCCTCTTCCAATCCGGTCTGCTGAAACTCCCTTTCCCTCTACTCAGTAATGGTTCGGGCACATTCTTGTCACTTCCTGGCATGGAGAAACAGGCTCATCTTAAGTCCAGTCCACTTCTTACATCAAAACTTCAATTTCTCATGCAAGCTTGAAACACTGGGCCTCCTCTGGACCAGGTCTGCCCGGTCTTTAGAAACATGTCCTGCCCCCTTCCCCAGGGCTCTGTGGCTTCTGGATTCTTCAGGACTGTGACCCGGGAGAAGATGGGAAAGGGGAGGATCTAGCTTTGGGGCTTTATGCTAGGCGGACACTCAGTGCTGGTGTTGTCTATTGTGGGTGCTTTGTAGTCTCTCCAGGGGACCGAAGAAAGTGCAAGAAAACAAGATGAGTGGCATATGCAAACTCTAAATGACCGGTGTCTGGATTTAAGCAAAGTGTGTGGCACAGGTTTCTGTGGACCTAGGAAGAACGTTCACCCGCTCTTTACAGAAAAAGTTCTAATGAAATATTCTGGATGTACATTGCTCTCTATTTGACAGCTCCCTTCACCATAACATACATATTGGTTCCCTTGTCTCTCTCTCTCTCTTTTTTAATTGTGGTAAGACTTCCTGTCTCCATGAATCCGACTGCTTCTAGGTACCTCATGTGAGTAGAATCCTACAATAACTGTCCTTTTGTGTCTGGTTTATTTGTTCACTTAGCAATGTTTGTAAGGTTAACCCATGTTGTAATATGTATGAGCATTCTCTTCCTTTCTAAGGCTGAATAATGTTCTGTTGTATGTATATACCACATTTTGTTGATGAATTCACGTTTCGATGGGCATCTGGGTCATTTCCAATTTCCTTGTCTCTTAAATGCCATTTTAGATAAAGTCTTTGCCATAAGTAATCATCAGCGGCTGGAGATACTGTCAGTGGAGGATTCCTCTTTCTCTGGCCCATACTTCTCCCTTCTACACGTTGGATAAGCATTGGGCAGCAGGTAGACCCCTGTTCACTGAGAACTGCTTACCCTCAGGGGAGGTCCCTGATGACCCATGCTTCTTCTCAGCATATCTGCTCCCCTTCCTCCACTCCAACTCCCAGATGGACCCTTGACCTGACTTGGGCCCATCAAGACTGAAATGTGCAGACATTGGTCCTGCCCAGCAGGAAGGTACATAAACACCTGCCGTGATGCTGTCCATTCTGATGGACGGTGATCCTGGGGTACCTTCGGCTGTGTTCAGCTCCCCATAGCAATTCTCAGGCTTTTCTTGGTTCAGTCTAGCCTGGAGAGATTTCTTTACTTGCAGCCAGATCACTTGACTAATGTCTTCTGTGTTCTCTTCCTACTTTTCCTTTCTCCTACTTTTCCTTCCTGTTTTTCTTCTCAGATTTCTCTTCCACCGGCCAGGGAGTTTTGCCCAGGGCTGTTTTAGCCAACATCCCTTAGGGCTAAAGGGATTGTAAACTCCAAGCTCGACTTTTTAAATTCAGCTGAGTGCTGTTTTCTACCCTGGCTCCCATCTGAGCCCTGCGTAATTTAAGAGGACCGTCTGGCCTCCAAGGCCAGGAGACACAGTACATCCATTCAGGCATTTATAGTGGAAAATACTCAAGGCTCTCAGCTGGTGGTATATAAAATCCTGGAGCAAATGTCAACAGACTGGGTGCGTGATCAGCTTTCAAAAACCATAATTTTCTCTCACCTTTTCAGCAAGTTATGCCCCTGAAGCTCATACTTTAGCTAGACCAGCAGAACATGTGTGACATAATTCACGCCTTAATTGGCTGGACATGGTGGACCCTAAAAGGTGTCTGTAGAGTTCATTCTTTTTTCTGTTGGTTGGATTTCACAGTTCAACTGCTTCTGTAATTTCGGTTTTTATGCGAGATTTCTCTTTCCCTTCAGTTCTTCTCAATGGTTTAGTAGTTTAAGGCTTTCTCTCTCCCTCCCTCCCTCCCTCCCTCCCTCCTTCCCTCCCTACTTCCTTCCTTCTTTAATTCCTGGGAAAGATGGATCAAAACAAGGACTGACTCTCAGAATTGCCACTTTGGGACCTGAAATTCTGGTGGATCCCTGGGCAGGGATCTTCCCTGGGCATTTTCTGTGAGTGATACCATGATCTCAGCCACCAGCCTCTTTCTCTGCCGACTTGACTTTACTGCTCTTTGCACAAAATGCATCGAACAGCCAAGCATTAAATCCCCCATTTCCATTAGTCCATAGCGCTCTCCTTAATTGGAATGCTGTATTTGCTAAGGCTGGAGGGATAAAGATCTGCTTGTTAATAATAATGCCGATACTTCCACTGATTGAGCATGTGCCTGTGCCCATAACAGGGCAAGGTTTTAGACTTAAAGCTTCTAACTTTTTTTTTTTTTTAAGATTTCATTTATGTATTTGAGAGAGCAAGCAAGTAAGAGCACACTATAGCTGGCAGAGGGGCAGAGGGAGAGGGAGAAGCAGACTCCCCTCTGAGCAGAGAGCCTGACGCGGGGCTTGATCCCAGGAGCCCAAGATCATGACCTGAGCCAAAGGCAGACACTCAAACTGACTGAGCCACTCGGGGAACCCCCAGAGCTTCTAACTTTTAAAAAATATAGGTATGTCATGAGGTGTGACTGACAAAGACTGGCCTTTTCAAAAACATCTTTCAGGGATGCCTGGGCGGCTCTGTCAGTTGAGCTTCCGACTCTTGATTTCCGCTCAGGTCACGACCTTAGGGTAGAGAGATCAAACCCCACATCTGGCTCTGTGCTCAGCACGGAGTCTGCTTGCGATTCTCTCACTTGCTCTCCCCCTGCACCCTTCCCCCCACCCCCCACTCTCGAGCACACTCTCTCTCTAAATAAATAAATCAAATCTTAAAAAAAGATCTTTGAACTCCCACACCAAAAGGTCCAAGGAGGGCGTACGTTCACTCGTCATCACGTGCGCGGGTGGGGCCTGGGACTTCCTGTGCTCTTGGTCCCCCACTATTTGCCCACGCGCCATCCTTGAGCTGTGTCTACAGAGTCTGAGCTGAGACCGAACGACATCACAGGCGCGGCTCCTGCAGGGCGGCCGTCGGCCCACAGCCCGGCGTCTGACGGCACACGGGCCCCAGCTGACGGTCCCTGTTCTGTAAGCCTATCCCTGTAGTCGCTCCAAGTGGAAACTTAGACATCTCCCTGTCATAAAACAATTGATCACAGGAAGGAATTAAATTCAGTGCGTTACTGAGCTCTCACCATAGCAAGGTTAGAAAAAAATCCCCATTCTATTTGGAAACAAACACCAATTTCTGTCGAAATTCAAAGTGACTCTCCATTCATACACTTGGGAGTCAGGTGAGCGGACTCTCAAGAAGAAAATGCGACTCAGCTTCGATGAGTGTGGCGTTTGCCATGAGGATGCCCTTCATGCGGATCTGCCAGGATCGTCACGCACGGGACAGAACTGCTCAGGCAGCTGTCTCTGCCAATCCCCACCGGGCTTTCCAAGCCTCCAGCACCTGCCCCATGCCAGCCCAATGGCTCATTCTCTGACTGATCTCCTTGCCCTTTCTGGTGACCTTAAAACTCTCCCTTCCAGTTGGTTTCTGTGACATGCAGCCCTCTGCCGCCTTCTTCAGTGCCTCTGCTTTATGACTTCCTCACATTAGGACAGCATTCTCCATGTTTCTGTCCCAGGCTTCTGGGACTTCTTTGGACACACTCTCTCCTCCGGCTAGCACATAGGCGTCCCCCACCCCAGCCTCAGCAGCATCCCTGCCCGGGGTTACCGTTGGCCTCCGCCCTGAGGGTCAGGGCCCTACTTCCCCAGCCCTTGCTCCTGACTTTCCCAGTGTCTACCTTCACCTGCTTTGGAATTCCTTTGCGCTGCCTTCCTGCTGTCTTGCTGGACATTTGTCTTCCGTGGTCCGGGGGCTGACGAGCATTCCTTAGGGCCCTGTTTTCTTGTTGCACTGGACTTTATTCCAGAGCGGGCATGTGGGTGTCTCCCACTATGTGCATCTAATTCCAAATCATAACTCCTCCTGGTTCCTCTCCCAGCCATGACTGAGAGGTGATATTCACTATTAGACACTACACTCTTGCTGGACATTGTAGTCTCTGTAATGCCTGGCGCACTGTCTCGCGTGGAGTAGATTCTCCATAAATAGTTCTACTTACTGAAGGAAATAAAATTGAATTAAAGAGAGTGTTTACCACCTCAGGATAACACTAGGTAAGGGGTATCGAAGATTCCAGAAAAAGAGAGAAAAGAGTGGGAAATTTAAATTTACTGTATTGGTAAGAAACTATCACTTAAATGTCTGTGGAGGTTTGTTTATATAGTGTGGAGAAGTTTTGGGGCCTGTGTTTACCATGTTCAGATGTGAGGATAAAGAGAGTCTCTTGGGTGGGTATTCTTTCCTCACCTCAGAAAATTTGCCTTTAAACCTAAAATAAGTATGACTACAAGATTAAATTATTAACTCTAACAGTGTCCCCGGTTTTCCTCTGCAGGAGTCTTCTGGCAAGTTGGCGATCAACATTTTATACCACGCAGGGTAGTGATTAGAATCTCGCCTTGTCTTCTCGCCCCCGTCTCCTCGGGGAGTCTGATTTGCCATCATTATCCGCATGATCACTGAGACGCGATGGTGACTATCTCCTGTTTGTGGACAGCCGCAGGGGGCTGAACCAGGATATATCCCCAGGCAGGCCAGTAATTTGGCAGCCTTTAACACTGATATTCTCTAAACATTTAATAAAGGTAAGGATAAACCGATTTTCTATTAACATATATTTTATCCCCCCAAAATTCACTTACTAAATCATTTCCCCCAGGCAGGGACAGAGTCAATGTTGTGAAAACAATTCTGTAAAAAACACTTTTCTATAGTTCTCTTTTCAGCTTTCATTGTGATTTCCTGAAGCAGATGTGCTTTCCTTGGGAGACATATTAAAGATGTGAAATGTGTATAAAAATAAACCATTTGTTTTTGCTAAATAGTTCCATGTCAGGCATGATACAGTTTTCAGATGTTGCTGATTCTGAGGGATGATCTCAGGCAACTGTTAATGGGCTGGTTCAGGGTTTTTAGCTGTATTATGCAATTTGCAAAAATGCTCAATGGAGACACCTATGCCCTGGTGAGGAATACTATTCTTTAAACCTCCTTCAAGGACACTGCCTAGATCAGCAGCAGGGGAACCAATTTACAATTCCCGGTTATGTGGGATGTCATGTGCAGAAGCCTGAATTAACTGGCCCCATACATCCAATCTATTTTGATGGTGCTTTAGCATCATGATAGGTCGGCACCCTCCGCAGCCACCCTGCCTCTTGAATCTGGCTCTAACTCCATCATGAGGCTCATGTCTGCATTCTGTCCCCCT
The DNA here is from genome assembly GCF_003265705.2 of Callorhinus ursinus. Classification (NCBI taxonomy): domain Eukaryota; kingdom Metazoa; phylum Chordata; class Mammalia; order Carnivora; family Otariidae; genus Callorhinus; species Callorhinus ursinus. The sequence goes on along the minus strand of NW_027397081.1, from coordinate 7,083,356 downwards.
TCTGGCGTGAGATTGTTTTCCTTTCTATTCAGACTTTGTCTTTTCCTCTCCACAATTAATAATGCTTCCCTTAAGCTCTTAAGATATTTCAGCAATTTGGTCACAGAAATTCTCTTCTGTGGCAGACTCATGAAAGGTCTCTGCCCAGTCCCTGGTTCGAAGTTGCCCCACCCGCACCTGCTTCTGGCCAGAACTAACTAAACGGAGGACCGTGGCCACGTAGTTCAAGGAGACCCACAGGGAGGTTGGATGAGCCGATAGGATTCTCTCTCAGAGGCATTTGCAATTGCGAGAGACTGAGTCAGCTGATGACAGCAAGCACTCATGAAAGACCAGGTGACGTCAGGACTGCTGTCCCCATGTGCGGTCGCAGGAAGCAGAGGAAGCCAGAGGAGGAAAGAAGAAAGGGAGCTGGAGAGAAGGGAGGGGAGAAATCACGAGACTCCTGAGGACATGGAACCTTCAGTCTGTCCTTGTCTGGCCCAAAGGCGCTTCATCTTTCTTTGGTCCTGAGAAATACGACTTTTAAAGTAATGTCCCCTTTTACTTAAATTACCACGAGGTAATCTGTTTCTTTCAACAAAACAGACTTTAACCAAAGCCCCTCTCTTCTTTCTGCTGCCCTGGCTGCCTGAGTGTCTTCTGGGCTCAGCCTTCCTTCTTTCTTTCCAACACCTTCTCCAGGGGAGGCAGCAGATCGGCCTCCTAGCGGACAATGGCGGTGACTGAGCGTCACTTGCCCACTTTATTAATCAAGGTCATTAGTGAGAACTGCCTCAATAGAAAGTCCCCTAAAACTTAGTAGCTCATCTCACCAAAAGCATATTTCTCATTCCCATAAAGTCTGGTGTGGGTTAGGAGGCCCTCCTCCACCCAGGAGTAACGTCATCTGGAACAAGGGACCTCTGTGGTTGCCCACGTAGGAACAGAGCGGCAGAGAGAAGGCAGAAGAACCCCTGATGAATGGCCTTGGGCTGGGATTGACAGATAGCACTGTGGCTTCTACTCAGAGCCCATTGTCCAGAGCCCACGTTCGCTGTGTGGACATCTGGGAAGCAGAAGGGAGCGCACAGACCGCGGGGTGACTATGGCTGCTTACAGCACACCCGTGTTTGCCCCCCGCATCTGGTGGCTTGAGCGGATGCTCTCGAGGAGACAGCAGGGAGGCTGCGAGGCCCAGTCGGGAAGAGCATGGGCTCTGGGGGAGCCGGGCCACAGACGGGCTCCGGCTGGGGGAAGCTGGAGTGCCCGCATCGCGAGGACGCCCCCAGGTCACGCTGCTCCTGCCCGCCTCCCAGTCACGCCCTGAGCACAAACCTTGTGCAGGTTCCGCAGTAAAGGAAAGACAATGAACAAGCGTGACTTAAAAAAAGAAAAAAAAAATTAACAGACCTTAAACTTTGAAGTGGTTGCTGATCAGAGGGCAGTCCAGCAAATGACTGAGAGCTTGAGGGCGCTTGCGTCAGAACCTCTGGTTGAAGTCCCTGCTCTGCCATGTGTTTGCCAGCCATGCGACCTCAGGCAAGTTATTTAACCTCTTGCGTCTCGGTTTGATCATTTGTAGAATAAGAACAGGGCTTCCCTCCCTGACGTGTTGTCAGGATACAGTGGGCTGATACATACAACATGCTTAGAGGAACGCCTGACACATGGCACCTGTTACGCGTTATCATTATCATTTCACGCAGGCATGTTGGGGGGCCGTACAATTATTCCAGTTATGCTACTTTGGCATGAAGCACCTTGGGAAATCCCTCCAAGCAGTTCTTTCAAATCCAAGCCGTGACCGGATAAAATCAGTGTCTCACAACTCCTCTTGGACTGATGAGCTGAAGCCGTCATGCATTTATTGGACAACTGTCCTCCTTACGCTCCAGACTCCTGCCTAACAGAACTACTTCCGGTTCCTTCAGTGCTCAGCCTTCTGCTCTGCCCACCTCTGTGCATGTGCACCTGTCTGCTGACTCTTCCCCAGGGGCTATGCAAAAATGGGCCTTGCCCAGGTCTTGGCTCAGCCTGTCTTCTTCCGCCTCCATCCCATTCTCTTTCATCCTCACAAAGGCTTGGCTTCTTCAACTCTCCCTTTCCTTTGGACCATCAATTTCCCTTGACTACTTACTGTTTTCTATTAACATTAAAATATTTTGTGATATTTCCTGTCTTAAAAAAACAACATCTTTTCTGTACCAAATGTCCCCCTCTAGCTATCACTTCATTTCTCTGCTCTTCTTTGTTGCAAAAATTCTCACCAAATTGTCTACATTTAGTGCGTCCACTTCCTTTCCTCCCTTTTTCCCGTTCTAGTCAAGCTTCTGCCCCCACCCCCTCACCACAGTTTCAAAGACCACCAAAGACCTCCATGTTGCTAACTCCAATGGTCAATCCTCATCGTAGGGACATGAAACTCAATGGATAAATTCCCTCCTTTCAGAAACACTTTCTTTGCTCGGTTTCTAGGTCATGCTCTTTTGGTTTTTACTCATTTCCAAGTTCCTTAGTTGAAATCCTTTTTTCTTCCCAACTTGCAGGTATGGCTGGGTGGGCTGGGGCTCAGTCCTCTGGTCTCCCTTTGTCTGCTCTTACTTCCTAAGTGATAACACCCATTTTGCTAAATACTCTCTTACTTTGACAGCTTCCAAATGTATACTCGACGCTGGACTCTTCTCTTGAATTCAAAGTATGTATGCCCTAAAAAGTAGCCGAACTTCGGAGGTCCAATCTGCATCTCCAACTTCACTTTCCTAGAACTGAACCCATGATTCCCAGCTCCCAGTCCTCTTTCTCCTTCTGTGTTTATCTCAGTAAAGCGGGGGCACTGCTCACTCAGTTGTTTAGATTACAAATGTCGCAAGTCATGCTCATCTTTCTCTCGCACTTCACCAGCAAATCCTGTCATCAGCACCTTCAGAATACATCCAGAATCTGACTCCCGGCTGCCACCTCAATCCACACCACCACCATCTCTGCTGGAGGCTCACCTCCAAGCCTGCCTTCTCATTTTCTTATATGGCCCCCATACCACACCCTTTGCTTCACACAGCAGCCAAAGCTAGCTTTCAAAAAAGTTTTACCAAAGTCTGTAAGACCAAAGTCTATGAGACCCAGACCCAGGCTGCCTTTCCCACTCCCATCTCAACCACTGGTCTCCATGCCACTCCTCCAACACACCATGCATGCTGCTGACTCAGGAGAGTACTACTTCTTGTTCTCTCATCTTGGAATAGTCTTCCACCCATAATATTTTAATGTGGTATTTCCATCCCTTTCATTTCCATTAATTCCTAAGCCAATTCACATGTCTTACCCCCTCGCTTCATTCAAGTGTCACTTCCTCAGAGCTGTCTTCCATGGTAATTTTACCTAAAATATCGGTCCCCATCTTCTCTCCCCTGTATCTGCTTTCTTTTTTATCATAGCATTGATCTATCTATCTATCTCTCTATCTATACATATATTTCTTATATATGACATATATTTCTTAAATATGATATATGTAAGTATATATATATGTATATATATGTATATACATCTTTTCCCCACACGCTCTTGGATAGTATCTGTATGGGTAGAGAATTTGTCTGCTTTATCCACCACTGTATGGATGATTTGCACAGAGTTTCACCTCTCCCTGGACCTTCCCTTTCTCCAATATTTCTTCTGACCAACTCCTTCTTAATATCCCAATTTATTTTTCCTTCCTTTGGGAAGCCTTCTCTAGGACAGTGGTGGGTATGGTTTCTATCACTCATAAACTGTTGTTTACCCTCATCATGGAGCTCACTATACTGTATGGCAGTTTTCTGTTTCTCCAGCTGGGCAGCCCACAAACCAGGCCTCCTGGTGCTTGGCTGAACCTGTCCCTGAGTCATTTCTCCAGGAACCAGGCCATGAGATCTCCATCTCTCTGCTGCTAGGAGGAGACGTTATCTTTACTTCTCCATACAAGAAGAGCTGCCCTCAGAGTCTCCCTCTTGTGTGGTCCAAGAGCACCTTTAGAGGACCCCCGATGGGGCCCAGCCTTCCAACCCCCAGAAAAGCTGGGCTCTAGTCTCCATCCTGCAGTGACTGTCGTGAGGGAGGCTGCAAAGCTTTAGGGAGCAGTAAATGCCACTGAGCTGTGAAGGGAGCAAAATGCTGCCTGGAGAGAAAGACTGCAGCTACCATAATGACTTAAGATGAGAGCAGAAGGAACTCTGGTTGTTTCTTAGTCTGTCACTTTTTCTATTATCCTCAAGACTGAGCATGAAACATTCATTATAGCACGTCCTTATTGATTCAACTGATGAAAATATATTGGTATTAATAACACGAAACTCTAAGGCACTGGGGATAATAAAACAATTGATTGTGAGCATAACGTGTCTCAGAATATTTTTATGTTGTAGTTCCATGCATTTATTTCCATTAATTACTAAGCCAGCAAGTAGGTGATTTGAGCATCACATCATCAAGCTATATCACCATTTTTATTTGGCACTTATATGATTATCCAGAGGAAGTAGTTTGATTGGTTTTAGCAAAGTTTAATTTGAGGCAAAAATGATATAAAACTGTCGGAAAGGATTAACTCACTGATGAAAGGCATAGAGCTGGGGCTTCAAAGGGCTTAAATATGGTCATTAAAAATACTGTTCTTTTGAGGTATTTTTAATATTGCATCCTTTTAGGAAGTTTCAAAAACAGAGTCTTCTTTGTTTTTGTCTGGGGTCTAACTTAGGTCCTTGTCTTTTGATATTCAGATTATTATGATAAGGCATAGGAAAAAACTTTTTTATTATGGATTGTAACTTTTACCTGAGAAACATTTTTTGTTTGATCATTTTTTTCAGTTCATGTTATTCAAGTTTATTGTCAACTTTTGGCAAGACTGATCTCACCAAGATGTATGATGTAAAAATATGCCATTTTTAAGGCATTGCACAAAATAATTATAAAAATTATGGGAGCTGGGATGCCTGGGTGGCTCAGTCGGTTAAGTGTCTGCCTCAGCTCAGGTCATGATCTCGGGGTCCTGGGATTAAGCCCCGTGTCGGGCTCCCTGCTCAGCGGGGAGACTGCTTCTCCCTCTCCTCTGTCCCTCCCCTTGCTTGTGCTCTTTTTCTCTTTCTCTGTTTCTCTCTTTCAAATAAATAAAATCTTTAAAAGAAAATTATAGGAGCTTTAAAAGAAAAAAATCTAAATTTAGTTGACCTCCAACCAACTGCTCTCATTTTGCTATATTGTCTGGTGTTTATTTCTATGCCATATATATATTTAGAATGGCATTCACAAAATTTTCTATTTTCTTTTAATCTTTTATCATTTATCACAAACATTTTGTTTCATATTAATTTTATAATGACTACATAATGTTTCAGACAATTATAGAGCTGTCACTTCCATTTCCATTTTGTAGATAATACCACAATGGAAATATTCATTCTTACCAGTTTTTCATATACCTTATTCTTTCTTTAAGATATTCCTATGAGTAATTTTACTAGGTCAAATTGTATGAACTTTTTTTAAAATCTCATAAAATACACTTCCAAATTACTTCTCAAGAGGACTGAACAAATTTAAATTGTCCCTAGCAATATATCAGGTACCAGTTTAAAAATAGTTCCATCAGGATTATGAATTTTCACTTAAAAGGCTTGTTAATGTAGCATGTGGAAATCACCTTGTTTCTGCCGAGTGGTTTCAGAGACTCTTTTCTACGTTTGTTTAGCAATTGTTTTTCCTCTTGTGTGAACTGTCTTTTCAGATCCTTTGTTTACGTCCTCTTTGGGTCTAGATAATTTTCTTGGCAATTTCTACAAGCCTTCACGTTTGCTGTAAATATTTTCTTAGTCTTCTGGGCCTTTTTGCATTTTAGTTATGTTGCTTTTTATTGTACCTGAACTTTAGGTACTTACACAATTGAATTATTTCTTCTTACAGTTGTCATTCCTTTAGAGATGGATATAATTTTTTTTTAATCCTATGGTCTGTTGGTTTTTTTTTGATTAGAATTTTATATTTGCCTCTTTAATCATGTAGACTTTATTTTGGTAAATGGGCGGGATGATAATTTTACATTATGTACTTTTATTCTTACATAGGTTATTAAATAGCACAGGATCATTTAAAATGCCCTGTTGGCAGTAGGATATTTTTGAAGCTCATTCAATAATATGCATTGTTGAGTTGGGTAGTGCTTTAGTCACAAGGAAATGAAAAATGAAAATGATGCCATTTTCGTCATTAAGGAGCTCAGAGTTTAGGCAAGAGAAGAGGGCAGGGAACAGTCCATAAATAGCAACATTCTGATATTTCACACTGACCACTGAGTCACTGTGCTGGGAAAGTGAACTCTGTTCTCTTCTCGCTCCTATTTCTTTTCTTTTTTGTCACACTCCTTTGCTCTTGCCTGTTCTGTTTGTTCTCTTGTTCCTGCCTGCTCGTGGGCTTGGGTTTGTTCTCTTGTTCCTGCCTGCTCGTGGGCTTGGGTTTGTTCTCTTGTTCCTGCCTGCTCGTGGGCTAGCCTTTTCCCTCCTTCCCACTTTGCCCTCTTTCTCTCCCCATTTGCTGTTCTCCCTTCTGACCCCTTCCTTCTTTCTTCCTTTGTTCTCCCTCCCTCCATCTCTTCTTCACCCATACCGCCTCCAGAGAAAAGAAATCTTTACTCTCTTGGGAGACATACATCCTAAATCAATGGCAAGGTGTTAGTCAAAGTGGGCTTAGGAGCTAAGCAGACTTGAGTTCAAGTCTTGGCTCTCTCCCACCATCAGCTATATCAACATAAGCAATTGCGGGAAGTCCTTACTTGGCACAGTTCTGACATGCATGAATTTAAGTTACCACAATTTAATTAAATAATCCTACCCCTTCAAGAACACGGTTCAGAGGGGCAGAGCAAGATGGCAGAGGAGTAGGAGACCTGGATTTCATCTGGTCCCAGGAATTCAGCTGAATAGGGATCAAACCATTCTGAACACCTACGAACTCA